>NC_070607.1:79876472-80208615 GCF_027172205.1 Podarcis raffonei
TTTAGAAGCCATTGGGGCTTGACACGAACCCCCACATGCACTGAAAGTACACATGTGGGGGTTGTGGGGTTGCACCAACTAGCCTGACTCCAAAGTGTCATGACTATCAACCATGGCTCCGCTGGCTGCAAATTTGGCGGCTGTGGGAAGGAGCTTTATGCATGTACCAAAAAGCACCTATAGGGCTATTTATGCAGGGATAGGGGAACCGTGAAAGCACACGTATGGGTATTGAGATTTGCTACCGCTTCGACCCTCCTTCCCCTCCATGGCAGGAGGAAGAGGAGAAGGAGCCAGCCACTGGGGGCACACTGTGCTCAGCTCCATGCTTCTGGGACATTGTGTGTGTGTGTGGCCCCTACCTCAAAAATATAGGGGGTCTAAAAGGGCTCAGCCCCTAGGAGCCAGTGCCCCATTCTCGATAGTCAGTTGAGTTATTACACTAAAAGAGATAGTCCAAAGAACAGTAAAAAATAAAAATCCAACAGGTTCCAGTGGCAAATTTATTAGAAGTTGAGTCTGCTCTTTTTTATATTGTGAGATATACAAAAAGTTGGCCAATTAATTTCCTTACAATAAAGCTCTATCTTTTTGGCAATTTAATATTCAATTTATCAGAAGGCAAGCCTTCAGATCTTACTGTAAATCTTGGTTCCTCCCCCTAAGTTGAAGCAGCACACCTGCTGTGCAACGCAAACATAGGAAATGCAGATTTTTGTGATGTCATATTTGAAACACAGAAAAGTCAAATCTCAATTTGGGCATCATCTGTGAAATCACCAACTGACTGAAATGAGGTTTCTTTTTAATGTAGGAGCTTTGTGCTCATTTTTTGCATGAGTGACCTTCGCGAAGGAGCAATGTTGAGATGGTCAAGGTTAATAAGACAATTAATTTTAGACAACATTCAAGACATGTAGATAGCATCTCTGTAATTGACTATGGTAATAAGGAAGAGTCTGATATGCTCCTTGCTTTGATCCCTGCATATACTAATTATTGTGGGGAACTTCCAAGTAATAACACATCGGTTGTTTCTACTCTGTTGTTCAGAAATTATAAAACGACTGAGTTGGCAGGGTGGGCATAGATATGCACAGTTAATTAGGTTTTTCTTCAAAAGGAATTAGACAGTATAATAATGTGTCCAGAGACCCCTGGGAGCTACAATTTCTCATCATGGTGAACGGGACTGGGAGAAAATGTGCCTGGTGTTGCAAACTACTTAGCAAAGTTTGGGATATTTTCATTGTTGTCTTTTTAGTGCACAGGGATGGAGGAGATTTTTAAAGCACAGTGTTTGGCAGAGGTCACTTGTTCCTGGTCCTAAAAATAAAAAATGCCCCAATGTAGTTGCTTGATCTTCAAGTCAGGTTTTGCACCTGCATTGGGGCCTCCTTTTTAAGCTGTTTCCTGGCCCCCTTGAAAATGGGGTACACCTGGGGTGTGTCTTTGAAATGCAGAGTGATGGGGTGTCTATGAGTTCTATGAACTCTGCCAGTTTGAAAAGCCTCACCTGAGTTGAGCTCGTATGCATTGGAGTTGGGCCTTGATGGCGTAAGAACCTAAGAGCACAAGAAGAGCCTGATGGGTCATTCTAATGGACCATCTAGTCCAGCATCCTATTCTCACAGTGGCCAACCAGATGCCAATGGGAACCCCACAAGCAGGACCTGAGCACAAGAGCACTTGCCCCTCCTGCAGTTTCCAGCAACCGGATGCCTTTGCCATTAAGACAGGACTGTCTTAAGCATATGCAGTGCTGGGGTGCAAAGATCCACCTGGCGCCCCCTCGGTTGCCCAGTCCCAGGCGCGCAGGAGGGCGGAACCAGCCGGCTGCATCAGCGTCTTGCTGACTTGGTCACCCCTGAACTTGCGGCACAGAGCCGCCCGCAGCAGAAGAGCCCACCACGGCGTTCCGACTGATGGGCGGGCTCTTCCCCAGACTCAATTCTTGGACCCTAGACTCTCGGCCTGGCGGCCCTGAGAGCCCAGCGCCCGGGTGCCCTGCACTCCTACTGCCTATGGGTAAGATGGCCCTGCAGAGTCATCATGGCTGGTAGCCATGGATGGCTATGGTGGGACAGTGGCAAAATCTCTCTGAGGTTCTCTGTGTGAGGGCTTCTTCCCTAATACCCAGAATGCTGCAACACAATTATCCAGGGTGCCCAATTCCAAGGTGCTAGACTTTGACTTTATTGAGGGGGTGGAATAGCTCCCAGCTTTGTGTTGAGTTGACTAAACACCACCAGCTTTCATTTTTGTTTCAAGGAGAGTGAGGGAGATATTGCACTTCAATTTGTATTTTGTATTTTATCTCCCCCCTTTTATAGGGTGCTCAGAGACAAGAGATTGTGGAAATTCTGCACCTTTAATAGTTGCACAGATGAGGGAGTTTCAGCAAGCATGACGAACTTGTTGCATGACAAACTACATTTCTTGGATCTTCCTCTTTTGTACAATGGTTAAAAGTGCAGGAGTCCTGTATTCACTTGCATATGCCACCCCAATCCCTGAAACCAGATTGAAACTTGGAATGCTGAATTGCGTCCTGAACACGTTTACCCAATTTTGCTTGTATCATCCCCTGCCATTGGTGTTGGCCAGGCTTTATTGCAGTCCAGGTATGGACAGCCCCTGCAAGCATGGCCAATGGGCTGATGGGAGCTGCAGTTAAGCAACATCTGGAGGGCCAAAGGTTCCTCACACCTGTTGTGGTCCAAAAACACCTGGAGAACACCAAGTTGGGGAAGGGCACTAGGACTGGGCAGATCTAGGATCAAGTCCACATTGAAGCTCAGAGTAACCTTGAACCATTCCCTGACTCTAAGTCTAGTCTGCTTCATAGGGATATTGTGAAGATAAAATGAGTAAGGAGAGGAATGGTGAGATAAAAAAAAACCCCTGTAATAAATGAAGACAGATGATATGAAAGGGTGTTTGTGGGTTTTGATCTGTGATCTCTGTTCTACATAAGTAAGCTACTGTCTGAATATGTACACATGAACATCACAAACACTCTTCTGATGCAATAGTTACTTGATGCCGTGTTTATCTAATTAAAAGCACCATGTTTTAGTGGTGTGAAACTCTTTTTGTTGGTTTCCTGTATCAGCAACCATTCTTATAATTAAAGTGACAGGTTCTGAACTAGTATGTCAAAACAGCACAGTTAAGACAGCAAAACTCTGGAATGATCATCTTCAATCAGCTGCAAGTGACTCATGTTTAACTTGGTTGATGTAAAGTCTCAAAGATCTAGCTGCTAAGGCAGATATTGAGCTTTCTCAAATGCTGAGTTGATCTGACAATGTCTTGTTTTGTTTGATAGAAGTGTGTTAGGAACTTCTTGGCGTGTGCTCTACTTTCCATGCTAGTGGCAGATTAAGAATTCTCAGGGTTCTGCTCTCAAAGAACGTTATGGGAGCTGTCATGCACATACACAGTGGAGACTTGCCCATTAGGGTTAATGGGACACTGCCCCACCAACCTCAGTCTGCTGTCAGCCAACCCTCACCTGCTTGGCTTCTTACAGTCCAGGTGGTGGGCCTGGCTATCAGCTTCCTCCTCCAAACTCTGCCGGGAATAGGATGGGGTCAATGCTAGGGTTAGCCGGCATCACCTATTATTATTTCTCTCTCTCTCTCTCTCTCTCTCTCTCTCTCTCTCTCTCTCTCTCCCCTCTATGTTATTGGAGGAGGGAGGATTGCTTTGACTCAGGGTCGTACTGGTTTATGCTTTCATGCCTGCGAAACCCTTTTCACTTGATAGTCCACATTACAGCTGTGCTTCTGTGGTAGGTCTATTAGTCTAGAGCAGGCATAGGCAAACTCGGCCCTCCAGATGTTTTGAGACTACAATTCCCATCATCCCCGACCACTGGTCCTGTTAGCTAGGGATGATGGGAGTTGTAGTTCCAAAACATCTGGAGGGCCGAGTTTGCCTATGCCTGGTCTAGAGGTCGCATTTCATACTGTCAGGCATCGTTAACCTTTTGTTCCAGGTGCTTCTTTTGGCAGGCTATTTGCCAAATCCATGGGTATGTTGGAAGAATTAGCAATGGCTTACAGAGAGTCCATCAAATTGCTTTATGACGTGAGGGTAAACTGAGATTTCTGCTTCCCTGCAAAACAATCAGATATTCACACAGCCCAGGAAGACGAGTCCCTACTCACATGTGCTCTGAGAGCTTGGTCCTTGTGAATATTGAAAAGGGGAGCATCGTATTGGTCCATTTCTGTACCGAATGAAGCTACTTGGCAGGGAGCAGTGATGTGACTATTGTTGGCTGGGAGATGAATAACTTTAGCTTCTCCAGGCTTCCTTTACTACACCTGCTTCTGTTGCTGTACCTGTAGAACTGCAGCCTGCTAAGGAGCCACAAGGCTGACCATCTGGCCTTGCCCTGGAGAGCAACAGCGGCAGCTGTTTCCATGGAGAAGCTTGTTGTGTAAGCAATTGTTTGTGGACAACTGTTGTGTTTGTGGTGGGAGCACAAATGCATCTCATGAATGTATATATATAGTGTGATTCGTAGTGTGCCTGTGTTTTGTTTTGTTTTAGCTATTTTATGTGTTTATTGATTTATTGTCCTTTTGTATTTGCATTTATGCTGTGGGTTAAACCACAGAGCCTAGGGCTTGCCGATCAGAAGGTCGGCAGTTCGAATCCGCGTGACGGGGTGAGCTCCCATTGCTCGGTCCCTGCTCCTGCCAACCTAGCAGTTCGAAAGCTCGTAAAAGTGCAAGCAGATAAATAGGTACCGCTCCAGCGGGAAGGTAAACGGTGTTTCCGTGCACTGCTCTGGTTCGCCAGAAGCGGCTTAGTCATGCTGGCCACATGACCCGGAAGCTGTATGCTGGCTCCCTCGGCCAATAAAGCGAGATGAGCGACGCAACCCCAGAGTCGGTCACAACTGGACCTAATGGTCAGGGGTCCCTTTACCTTTACCTTACAGTTTCCTTGCATTTCTTCTATATTAATTGGTTCACCAGTTTGGGGCCTATGGCAAAAAAAAAAAAAAAGTGGTATATAATATCATGGGTCTTTGGGCACAGACCAGGGATGGCCAATTCAGGATGCAGGTGAAGAGGCAGGTGAGAAAGAATGGGGATGCTGAAACTTCCCTCCCTGTAGCAGACAGTGTACTGTTGGAGGCTGGGGAAAACTCAGTCCCTGGTCTAAGGAAAAGTGGGACATTCCGGGATCAAATCAGAAACCAGGCCTGGGGGTTCCAGGAGCTGGCATAGGCCTTGACACCTGCACAGTCATGCGGGTCTTTGTCTTCTAAGAGTGGACCTATAATGACCTATCTTGCAGGGATAGCTTGCAAACACGATAAAAACGGTAGAGATGAAGACTTTGAGGAAGAGGACTGTAGCTCAAGGGCAGAACATCTGCTTTGCTTACAGAAGGTCTCAGGTTCAGTCCCTGGCATCTCTAGGTGGAACAAAAAAGGTCCTTTGCATGAAACCCTGGAGGGTTGCTGCCACCCAGTGCAGAGAATATGGAGCTAGATGGACCAGTGGTCTGACTCAGTATAAGGCAGCTTCCTAGGTTATTAACTGAGAGTCAGGAAGTGATGGCCCTCCAGATGTTGCTGGACTCCAACTCTAATCATTCCCAATGATCAGTGTCAGGGGACTGCCACTGGAACAGGGGAGGGAGGCAGGGGGGCCGTTGGGATACAGAGTGCCTCCACAAATCCTGAGGAGCAGTTCCTTCTCCAGTGGTGGGGAAAGCCACACCTCCAGTGAAGGAGAGAGGGAAGGGACCAGTCCAGTGGGGAGAGCCCCAGCACCTCACCTAGCCAGGCTGGCCAGGAGGGAGGCACGCCCCTTCCATCGCCCAGCCTGCTCAGAGGGGTGAAACCTAAGGAGGGGAGGGGAGGAGGCTTGGGGTGCCGAAGTTCTTATGTTGGGGGAGAAACCGGAAGGGGCCACTACCGGATTCTGCAAGTGACTAAGACGGACATGAACTTTGTGGCTCTGCACTGTAAATAGTTTGCACCAAATAAAACCTGTAAAAGACAGGTCGGAGTCCTGCCTGGTTACTCACGAGCAACCACCACCAGCATCTGACAATCAGGGATGATGGGAGTTGCAGACAGGCCACATCTGGAGGTCCACATGTGCCCTTCAGGCAGCTGTGGATAGTTATGCCAACTAGCAGTTTGGGAGTGAGAAGAAATCAGTAAAAGTCTCTTCTCCTGAAAATGGCCAGTACATGATTATTTTTGTTTGTTTCAGTCTGTGCATGGATATTGCTTACACTGCTACCTGCAGACTAACTTTAGTCTCATAGGGTTGAGGATCAGATTCTTAATAACCCCCTCTTTTTTGCTTTTTAAATAAGAACAACACACATCAACCTCGAAGGTATGGCACAGTGCAGAAGTGCGAAACGCACGACAAGTGGAAAATAGCACCTTTGTCTGGGTGGGGATAGTTTGGCCGAGGCAGCTGGCCAAGAGGTGACCAAATAAAAGCAACAGTCTTGTGTAGAGTTAATAAGGGCATAAATCACACCGAAGCTCATCGTGGTAGTTATCAGAAAATAAATGCAGGATTGCAATAAGCAAGAGAGCAGAGTACTACAGGGGATTTTACGCTTACATTTCCCTTGCAGTCTATCATTTTAAAAGCTCACAATAAAAGATTTACACATCCACAATGCATAAAACATGTCTAAAATTTTATATTTTAATGTCACTTCCAATGCTCTGTGAAATTAAAAGCAACAAAAGGATTGAACTATGCATTTTGTTATTGGCCAATGGTATCTATCCAGTCTTTACAAGGAAGGGTAAATGAGGGCACTGAAGGGCACCATGTTGGGGACCGCTGAGTTAATGCCTATTTTCACCCTTAAAGAAGATGGAGAGAAATGACTGGAAGTGGCTCAGGGATTCAAGCATCTCCTCTGAAATATGCATACATTTTCTAGTTCTGGTGTGTGTGTGTGTGTGTGTGTGTGTGTGAGAGAGAGAGAGAGAGAGAGAGAGAGAGAGAGAGAGAGAGAGAGAGAGAGACTTAGCTATCACTTTGATCTCTGCATTCAAGTACTGTCAGGGCTGCTTCAGCTATCAAATTTATTGTTAGGTATACAGTATTCTGTTTTCTCGACTCCCATCTGATGTGTTTCAAGTAGTTCAAAGGAGCATATGCCTGGCATTTCCCCTTTCCCTTCCCCAAGCCTGTATTTTCAGAACATTTACTTCTTCAAGACAGAAGAAAGGAAGTCACATGCAAAACAACTTTCAGTGTATTTTAACAATATTTCCCTGAGACATGGTTTGGATAGGGTCTTCTTTGCTGCGGTACCTCAACTCCGAAATGCCTGGTGACAGGTGAAGGCCTTTCTATCTGTCCATTTAATGCATTCAGGTTTTTTGACACCCACCCACCCCTTAAAGTCTGGGCTTTTAGTCACCTGACTGCTTGATGTTCTGTTGTTTTACTGTCTTTTTATTCATCTGACTGCTTCCTTTTTGCCCTGGGAGGCTCTGACCCATTAAACAGCAGACAAGTAAATTTAAACCAAAAAATAAAATTATCCCTCCCCGCCTTAAAGTCTTATCTGTGGAAAATAAGATTGGAGTACGGGAGTGAAATATATCATTAATAAAGAGAGAGAACTTAAAATACTAGGGAAAGGTCATACTCAAGAGTAGAACCATTGGAATAAATGGATTAAGTTAGTCATGTCTAGCGATTTCATTACTATGACTTTATTGAATGTAACCCAATGTAATCTGTAGTATTTCTAGGATCACTGGATTACAGCTAAATTTATTTTCGACTGTGTACACACTATATACTTTTAAAGCACTACCCCCCAAAATCTGGAAAAATGTAGTTTGGTCCTCACAGAGCTATGATTCCCAACACCCCTAGCAAACTACAGTCTCCATGACTTTGTGAGGGGTTGAGGTAAAATGTGCTTTAGATATATGGCAAGTACACAACCCTTCTCCTGAGACGGGTAAAAACATCTCTCCATTATTGCTTACTGATGCTGACCCAAGAATCTAATGCCTTTCCCCACAAATTGAGTTAGGTCTTAGTACAGTGTGTGCCTGAACTTTCTCAATGTAGATTTCCCAGTTGGCTGTGAAAGTGGAATTGAAAAGTGTAGAAGAAGAAAATAATAATGTGTACACCTTAACCACCGTAGGTTTGGAGTGCTGAATGGGCTTGTGAGTCATTCTGTTGGCTTGTCGTAGCCATCCTATTGGTGTTGCTAATTGACTAAGCAATGTGTCATATAATAGAGAACAGATGGCGAAAGGAAGGAACTGTGGGAGGAGAACTTAATTAGAGGACTTCAGCCATTCTGGCTTATGGTGTGAAGTTGTGTATTGCACCCTGGGTTGCATTCAGGAAATGAGAAGGCTCAACCTTAGTGCTTGAGGTAGAAACCAAGAACATTCTACCCTTTGTCAAGCATGGTGGCATCATTAAGGCATTTATCAAGAACTTCCCGAGATTGAAGGGGAAATGTGAGTTGACTGTTCACCTAATATAGAACCCTTTCTTATCCTTTTTTAGTTTACCAGCTAATTCCGCCCTTCCTGGACATTGCTGACTCACCTTGAGTGTGAATAACTCCAAGTAGTGTTACCTTGCTATATTGGACATCTCAGTGGATGGACTGGAAACTGCTGCAGTCTCCTCAGCATTGTTCCTGGTCAGGAGGGCTGGCCCAAGACATCTTGCTGCTTGGCATGAAGGGTAGGGTGACACTCCAGAGTCCTGCTTGTTCTGGAATCTTCCCCAAATGAGGGCAGCTAACTTATGAGTAGTCTCAGAGCACCGTTGCTTCAGAGAGGTCTTGGTGGGTTGCTGGCTCCCAGCATAGGGAGGGGTGGTTGCTAGGACTCTTCTCAGCATTGAGCTCTCCCTGGGTGTTACTAGGTAAAGTTCTGTCTTTCTGAGTACCTGTTTCTGGAAAGGGCTTACTTCCCTGGCTTGCTACCCAGAAAGAGTTCCCTGTTGCCTCCTCCTGCATCTCCAACTCTGAGGCAAGCTTTCTTCTTTTGAAACCTACAGGTGAAACTCAGAAAATTAGAATAGCGTGGAAAAGTTCATTGGACCAACACCAGCTGATGACAACTGTGGAAACTTCACACTGGACTTCAAGCATCTGGCATTGTGTGCCTCCCCATTCTTCCTCCAGACTCTGGGTCCTTGGTTTCCAAATGAGATGCAAAACTGCTCTCACCAGAAAAGAGATTTGGGGAGCCATGTCATCAGCTGGTGTTGGTCCCCTGTGCTTCATTAAGTCCAGGGTCAACACAGCCGTCTACCAGGAGGTTTTGGAGCATTTCATGCTTCCTTCCACAGACAAGCTTTATGGGGATGCTGACTTCATTTTCCAGCAGGCCTTTGGCACCTGCCCACACTGCCAAAAGTACCAAAACCTGGTTCAATGCCCATGGGATAACTGTGCTTGATTGGCCAGCAAACTTGCCTGACCTGAACCCCATAGAGAATCTATGGGGCATTGCCAAGAGAAAGATGAGAGACATGAGACCGAGCAATGCAGAAGAGCTGAAGGCTGCTATTGAAGCTTCCTGGTCTTCGATAACACCTCAGCAGTGCCACAGGCTGATAGCATCCATGCCATGCTGCATTGAGGCAGTAATTGATGCAAAAGGGACCCAAACCAAGTACTGGGTACATGCTTCTACTTCTCAGAGGTCCAATATTGCTCTATTTGCAGTCCTTGTTTTGCTGATTTCATTTAATATTCTAATTTTCTGAGATTGCTAATGTGGGGTTTTCATCAGCTGTACGCCATGATCATCACAATTATAACAAATAAAGGCTTGACATATCTCACTTTGCATGTCATGAATCTATCTCATATATTAGTTTCACCTTTTAAGTTGAATTACTGAAATAAATGAACTTTTTCACGCTATTCTAATTTTCCGAGTTTCACCTGTATGCTGTTTCTATAGTGGGATCTCCTTCCCCAAATTTCTCTCCCTCTTTGTAGTATGCAGGTGAAGGAAAGTGAATTCCATACAGCTGTGAGGCTCCACAGAGATGAGGTTCAGCTGTCTCAATCGTCTGACAATTCCCAGCTGCTGTCAGCCTTGGACAGGCATCCACTACCCATTTCACACACAGAAAACAACTAGGCTGGCAGCTGAGTTTTCCTTACACACTGGTCATGGCGATGTAACATCCTCCACTATACCTGAGGCAGCAGACCAGATTTTGGGGTGCAGGAGGAGAGTATGGGTGGAGATGGATGGAAACAGCTGGGAGAGGGAAGCTGAGACCCTATCTGCCTGTGGACTGCCTTGCCAGAGTGGTGCATGCTCCGGTCATCTCCCGCTTGGACTACTGCAATGCGCTCTATGTGGGGCTACCTTTGAAGGTGACCCAGAAACTACAACTAATCCAGAACGCGGCAGCTAGACTGGTGACTGGGAGCTGCTGCTGAGACCACATAACACCGGTCTTGAAAAACCTACATTGGTTCCCAGTACGTTTCCGAGCACAATTCAAAGTGTTGCTGCTGACCTTTAAAGCCCTAAACGGCCTCAGTCCAGTATATCTGAAGGAGCATCTCCACCTCCATCATTCTACCCGGACACTGAGGTCCAGTGCCAAGGGCCTTCTGGTGGTTCCCTCACTGCGAGAAGCCAAGTTACAGGGAACCAGGCAGAGGGCCTTCTTGGTAGTGGCGCCCTCCCTGTGGAACGCCCTCCCACCAGATGTCAAAGAGAACAACAACTACCAGACTTTTAGAAGACATCTGAAGGCAGCCCTGTTTAGGGAAGTATTTAATGTTTGATGCATTATGGTATTTTAATATTTTTTGGAAGCCGCCCAATTATTATTATTATTATTATTATTATTATTATTATTATTATTAGCTGAGGAATAACAGTGGGGGGCTACTGCCCCCCAGCACCTGCTGCCTGAGGCAGTTGCCACATTAAGCCTAATGGCTGGGCTGGCCTTTCCAGTCAGCTTCAGTTGCACAGACATAAAGGAAGCACCTGAACATCTCAGTGGAATGTCAGCCTCAGCAATTAAATTTTTCATTTTCCCCCGGGGAGAAAGATATGCCCCAAATAGTTCCAGCAGGCCACATACTAAGCCAACCACTTTTCAGGGTTTAAAAGGGGAAGAAATGTTTTAAGACTCTACTTTCCAGGCCCTTGTGGCTAATATCTTAATGTATCCAATTTATTGCAGCCTTTGGCACTGCGGATGGTGCCTGTAAAGAGGCTCATAAAGGGGACACAGCTAATGGAAATTAGTTTTTTTTTTTAATAAAAGGATGCAAATTTGCACATTTATCCGGATTAGTCTTCGTCTTAACAGTTATTCTTAACTGTCATCTTTAGAAGGTTTGGCCTGGAAATCCACCACAAATCTACCCCAGTGTCTGCTTTGCTTTGTCAGCCTATGTTGGAATCTGGCCTGCAGCCATCTCTGGCTTCGTTTGCAATCCCTGGGACACATTCCAAGAGCACCTCAAACCACCTCTTGGAAAGGGGGCTGGAGAGCCGTCATTTCCCTTTCTTCCCATATGTAATAGAATCAGCAGATGAAGAAATTATCCCTATATTTCATCGCAGTTCAGCAACACTGAAGAAGGAGCTATGCCTTTGCTCCTAGGTTTAGGTTTAGGTTTAGGGCCCCAGAGGGCTATGTGTCCAGTGGAGGCAATTGAATTTGGCCAAATGGGGCACTGTGCATAACTGTCAACCGTCCCTTATTTGGCGGGAAACTCCTTTATCCCAGCGCCGTGTCCCGCTGTTGTCCCTTATTGATGATGTCCCTTAAATTTCCCAGGTTTCAAAGGAAGCAGCTCCTCTCCCTCCCTCCCTACCGGCCAGGGAGGAGGGAGGCTCCAACTGTGTTGCTTGGTTGCATTGCTCACCCAATAAGGAGTCTAAGAATGACTGGGGGGTGGAGCTTGCATGCCTTGTGCTGATCAAATCGGCTGCGTTGCCTGGGGACTTGCCTTTGCTCAGTGCTTCCCAGCGGAGAGGTGACGGTGGTTTTCCTTGCTGCATCCCCTTTGCCGAGTTGATGCGCTGTGGGAACCACCGCTTGAGGCTTCGTTTGGCTGCTGGCTGGGCTTTCTGCCTTTGGCTTGGAGGGGCTCAGAAGTTGAACATACCTGTGCTTGGAAAATCCCTTATTTTGGCTGCTGATCCCTTATTTTTGAGTCTGCTGGTCCCTTATTTTCAAATCTGTAAGTTGACAGCTATGGGCACTGTGCCAGCAACCTCAACCTGCTCTTGCCCACGCTCCTTCTGAGTGACAATGAGTCCAGGAGTTTTCCAGACTGTCAACTTCAGTGTTACCATTCCAGAACCCAGCAGGAAGGTTGATGGGGACAAGACTAGAATTTGTTGGCTCCACTTTCTTTTGAGCTCCCTGCCTTCGATTCCACCAGTTTCATTGGGCAATGAAGTGTCCTCCTTCACAGAGGATAGTCCTCTACTGGAAAAACTGCCAGAGGACAATTTGAAGGAGTCCTCTGTTAGAACGGCTGTCTGGTTCAAATCTGGTTTAGGAAAATGGAACCATTGGAAGGTAGACTAGAAAAAGCATTGAAGTTGCCCATCAACAGTTCCTTAACACCTGGACTCAAGTAGGCATACAGGTCTAATTATGGACTATATTTCTATTTAAATTACAGAAATTTTCCTCTGTGCATATAAATAAGCATATGGAAATACGCAAACATCTTTTTTGTGCTCTTCTTTGGTGATGCACTTCCTAGCTTACCCTTATCATACCCTCCAAGCCAAAATCTGGAATGCCACCATCTTCCCATTTTTTATCACAAGAGCACAGTGGCCATTTGCGCTGCTGTGATCTCATACAATTTCTCATCTTGTCGCCCCAAAAGCACTTTTGTAATGCGTAGCTGACCACCTTAGCAGGGTGGGATTCTGCATACCTGTCATTCTTGGGCAACTGGTACTGCCCACAGCAAAACACACGGCTAACGAGCTCCCCTTTAATTCTCTTCCCCCACAGCCCCAACATTCTCAGCTTTGCTGGGCAACTGAACTTGGCAGCTGCTATTTAAATGGCAAGAGGCATTGTGGGAAACCTAAATTTTGGCTAGAACCAGCCACACAATGCTGCTCAGACTGCCACTGGTGCTGCCTGTTGTTGTTTGTAGTCACTGCTAGGTAAACACACCAGAGTCCACTGATGGAGGAGAGGGCCTACTGTTATGTACTGAAGTTCTCACCCTGGGCCAGCAGGGGGGTACTGTAGATAGTTTTCACTCAGGTCCATGTATGCAGACAGTGGCGTAGCGTGGGTTGTCAGCACCCGGGGCAAGGCAAGTAATTTGCGCCCCCTAACCCATGGATTTGCGCCCCCTAACCCGTGGATTTGCGCCCCTAACCCTAACCCCTAGATGTTGCGCCCGGTGCGGCCGGCCCCCCCTGCACTCCCCACGCTACGCCACTGTATGCAAATAAGGAATTGAAAGTGACGTTCGGTGATTGGCTAGTTACAGAAAGTGGTTACTATTGCATTGTAGTGGAGCTACAGGCTGGCTGAACCCTTCAGTTCAGTTCTGTTCTGGCCTGTGAATAAACAAGAGCTGTTTGAAGAATCGCTGTGTCGTCTGATATGTTCACCCACAACTTAACACCTACCTAAGGACCCCTGAAACCTGTAGCCAACCTTGTCAAAGAGTAAAGTCGGTGCAAGTTAGCACAAGTGTGCTGCGCTGCCCAGAGTCCCTCCCACAGTCAAAATGGCTCCTTGCCTAGCAATCTTTGGTTTGGTCAGCTTAGTGCCAGGCTTTGAATCCCTATTACATTTCAAATGCACGACCTTACCAGCATTATTGCAAAGCAATGCATAACAAATGCAGTAATATCAGGCTAAGGCCAGTGCCAGAGGTACCATAACAAAAGTATGCTCCTATTAAATTGGCGCTTTCTCTACAGACATCGCCTGAAGCTGCCAAGACATGGTAGTTTTTTCATTACCATATGTGCTGATCTTTCTCTCTGCTCCTGTAATAACTCATGATTAGGAGGTGGCACAGAGCCACACGGACTTGGGGAGGCCTCATTCACTTCTGAACTGATTGTCAGGCTTGACGTTCTCCCGCTAAGCATTATAGCTTCCATTTCCAAGATCCTATTTAGTCACTGTTTGTATGCATTGGCATAATTATCTTACTGAAATGAGCGAGGAAGGAATGAAAGAAGGGGGTCATAGGCCTCTAGTCTCAGTTGCGGAATTGTGGAAAACAAGGCAATAGGAGTGAACTACAGTGGCCAGAAATCTTTGAGTGGGGAAATGAGCTTTGAATGTGCTTTAAAGCTATACACAGCCTTATACGTTAATGGCAGCTGACAAATTTTCACAGGCCTGTATCAATGACCAAACATTTAGCACGGAGCAATCTATGTTTAAAGAAGCAGCTTCTTCTGGAAACGAGAAACATCCAGCCAATAATTCTGCAGTTGAGAGATTTGTGGAGTCATAGGACTTTTACAGCTACTGTCTCCTGACACAGTGTCCTCTGAGATAGAGCTTGTTAGCTCTGACGTTAAGGTAAGGAATTACCTGGGAACTAAAAATATTTCTGTAAGTCTTCGGAAGAAGCAACAGGACTGGTTCGAGACACTTTGCTGCCTGAGGCGGAGCAGCAATAACACTTCCCCAAGCCAAGGTGCCTTTTACTATGACTCATTTACAGCCACAGAGTAAGAGAATAACAGACTGCATTTACATAGGCAGGGTTATTTTTTAAAATCAAGAGTGGGGACCTCAGTCCTGTGGGCCAAATGTGTCTTTCTATCAGCCCCCAGGCCACACCCCTCACTGGTCCTGGTGTGCCTGGCTGGAATGTGTCCTTGAGAACAGAGCAAACCCCTGCCCAGGTTGAAGTTTTTGAGCTATTTTTAACAAAAATATCCAGAAACTGACACTGCTGACATGGGTGTCCAGATTTCCACCCAGACACTGCTAGAGACAGCAGTATTCCAGATATGTCGAGGAAATTCCAGACGTATGGCAACCCTAGTTAAGGATACTGGAAATTATAGCTCTGTGAGGGGGTAAACTGCAGTTCCCAGGACTTGTTGGTGGAGCAATGTATGATGGGTAAGCAGCATCAGTCTGGTTGCTTTTGTTTGTAGAAGCAGGAAGGTTGTCAGATTGTCCCGTGCCTCAGGCAGCGAAATGGGTTGAGCCAACCCTATGCACAAGAGTTTAACTACTGCCATTTTCCTGAGGGTGGCACTCATTTACAGCTCTGATAGAGGGAGCAAGAGAAAAACATGTAAGGCTGCAGTCCTGTACACACTTACCTGTGGGACTAAGTCTCATTGAACGAAGTGGGACCTACTTCTGAGTAGACATGCACAGGATTGCACTGTAAATATGTCTGTATTTTACAAAGGGTTGAGGAGTCGCTGGTGTCTCTTTTTTGCACATCTGTCTAATTCCAAATACAGTGGTACCTCGGGTTAAGAACTTAATTCGTTCTGGAGGTCCGTTCATAACCTGAAACTGTTCTTAACCTGAAGCACCACTTTATCTAATGGGGCCTCCCGCTGCCATCGCACCGCTGGAGCACAATTTCTGTTCTCATCCTGAAGCAAAGTTCTTAACCCGAGGTACTATTTCTGGGTTAGTGGAGTCTGTAACCTGAAGCATCTGTAACCTGAAGCGTATATAACCCGAGATACCACTGCATAGGGAGATGAGGGTTGAGGAAAACTTTGCGTTCAAATGTCCTTCATGGATAGATTTCTCTAACCACAGAGGTGCCCGGCTTTGATCTGCAACAGCTGCATGCCATGTTCAATTACCCAAAATGCAATGCTGGACCTGATGGTACAATGCCACACCTCCGTGGCTTGCAGAGGCACCAGGCATTACGTGTTGCAATTGGTTCTGATGGGTTGGCAGTGTCAGGTCAGTGATGGGCCTTTCTGAGCCCTAGGAGTCTTGGCACGAGCCTGACCATGCTTGTCTTCTGATCCTAGGCCTGTTGACACTAACTGCTGTTGAGGGCCACTTGAGTAGCCCTTGAGACGATGGAGCATGCCTGAAAGACTTACCATGCTTCATTCCAAAGGGAATCGAAACAGCTGGTGAGGAAACTGCTCTACATCCTTGCTCAGAGTTGCTAGGAGGAAGCCAGAGGACTGAGATATGTCCCTTCTCAAATTTGCAGAGGGTTTGTTGCTGGAGAGCTGCTGGGACTTGGGGTGACTGGGAACAAATTTGCAAATTTGCAAATTTAAAGTGCCCTCAGACTCCATGCTGGAGTCATCTGGTTCTGGGCAGAAACACGGTTATTACCTGCAATTCAAGCTTCTGGAAAACTCTGGTTGCATACTAGGAAGGAATTCTAAAGTGCCGGGAAAGCTGAGTTAGGGAACAGTAGGCTGACTATTGAAAAGTTTGTTGTAAACATTGTCATTGATTGGCTTTTGGAGGGAGACAATGTCCTCCTTTTGAGGAAGAAGGCACTAGCTCAGTTGTGGTAGAGTGCTCTTGCTTTGCATGCAAATGTACCTAGGTTCAGTCCTTGGTGGTATGTCCAGGGAGTGATGGGAAAGTTCCCTGGATGAAAAGAGTTTTGGAGAGCTACTTCCAGTTAGCGAAGGCAATCCTGTCCTAGATGTACCCATGACCTAACTCTTTATTGGGCAATTTCCTGTGAATGTGGCTTGGCTTTCTAGAAAGCAATTTGCCTGAGGACACCCCAGATGACCTCACAACTAAACCAATCTGGGGGGTGCGTTGTGTAAGGGCTGTTCTTCTTTGTTGTTGTTGAAAGTGCAGAGCTATTGAGAGAAAAACACTAGGGTGGAATCTACACACACATAAAAAATGCTGTGAAAATGCTTTTAAAAATGTTTTGAAAAATACGTGGAATTTCCCATAGCTGACTGTTGCCATCTAGCGTCACATTTGTATATTGCACTCTACAACACACTTAAAACGTTTATTTGCAGCTGTTTATTTGCGGGTGTTTATTTGCGGGTGGCGCTGTAGGTGGCTGTTTATTTGCGGGTGGCGCTGTAGGGACGCGGGTGGCGCTGTGGGTAAAAGCCTCAGCGCCTAGGGCTTGCCGATCGAAAGGTCGGCGGTTCGAATCCCCGCGGCGGGGTGCGCTCCCGTTGCTCGGTCCCAGCACCTGCCAACCTAGCAGTTCGAAACCACCCCCAGGTGCAAGTAGATAAATAGGGACCGCTTACTGGCGGGAAGGTAAATGGCGTTTCCGTGTGCTGCGCTGGCTCGCCAGATGCAGCTTTGTCACGCTGGCCACGTGACCCGGAAGTGTCTTCGGACAGCGCTGGCCCCCGGCCTCTTAAGTGAGATGGGCGCACAACCCTAGAGTCTGTCAAGACTGGCCCGTACGGGCAGGGGTACCTTTACCTTTACCTAGCTGAGTCGCAGGCTGAGAAGTAAATGGCTTGGTGACAGCGCCGGCAGGGTGAGGCAGCTGCCTTGGGTGGCAGAAGCCCAAAAGGCAGTTCCCCTGTTGCTGCAGTGGCAGGGCAGCAGTGGGATGGGGCAGCATGTTCCCGTTTTGCCTCAGGCAGCAAAACATGTTGAACTGCCCCTGCTTAGTGAGCTGGCAATCCATTTCTCAAGAGCCAGTGGCCAAGGTGGAGCAAATCAGGGGCAGCTGGCCTGATGGAGCTGCCCCTCTTACCTTGATGGTGCAGGCAGAGAGGCCATGGCAAGGTCAGGACTGTGCAGGCAGTCTGGCATAGCCAATCCAGGCCTCTCACTGGTGGTGTGTGCACACATCCCCAAGTTGTCCACCATCTTGCCCTTTCCCTACCATCCAGGTAGGCAGCAATGAAGCTGCTATCTGGAGACTGCATCTGCAACATTGCTCTCCAGGAAGCTAACTATCTGTAGAGAGAGAAGTCAACAGAGGGAAGAAAACTCAAGTTAAACTCTTTTTGTGTGCCTGCAGGACAGTGAGCTGCAACCCGGACCCAACAGCAGTTTTAAATATTCAGACTGAAGCCCCAGGCCACACTCAGCCAGTTTCCAGACTGCAGATCAATCTAGGTAAGAGCACAGAGGCTGCTTAGTTATCACTTTGATCACTGCAGTTCAAACTCGGGCTCTTAGCAGAGGCTTCAGTTTGGCCCATGAGGCTATCCTTGCATCTTAAAATAATGGTGGCGTGCCAGTTGATTGGGTAAAGTTAGTATTTCTTTGGTAACCACGTCACATTCTGAAATGATTTCTTTGAAGGCTCCAGAGCATTAGAATAATTCCGGCTAGAAATAATAAAAAAGTGAGCAAAGGAGTCCTGATTCATTTACAAACCGAGCTGGAGCAAATCATGAAAGCTATAGAAGCATGCAATTTCAATCGGATGCTTTAATGTCTGCCTAGTGAGGTCTATAATGATTCCCCGCCCCTTGTTGAGATTTTCCTACAGCCTGCAGAAAAAACTGAATGAGATATTCAGCAAGGAGGCCTGAAGATCCAGCAAAGAAGGATTTTAATAATACACTCAGTGCTTAATGGTGACTTCACATTCAGCCCATTGCTGGGGACTTGGGCTGGCTCTAGGGATCGGGCAAATCTGAATTTTTGCTTTCTCTCATTTTTTGTGTGTGTGTGTGTGTGTGTGTGTTATTAAATAGTCCTCCTGAAAATTTACTATCATTTTAGTGCATTTCTCCCAAATATGCCCCTTTTTGTATGTAACTTTGTCTAATTGGGAAACCCAGCCAGATGGGCGGGGTATAAATAATAAAATTATTATTAACATTATTAATACTCAGTTTTTTCAAATGAAATTTCCTTATATACAATGCAGTTTTGTATGCTATTTCCATGATGATTATATGCATCTTTATAGACCTGGCTCAGTCCACCCATGAGGTAGTTTGAAGCAGCTGCCTCAGGCAGCAGAAACCCCTGAGGCGGTACCATCGTGGATGCCCCACCTGCTACTTCTGCTGGTGGCAGAGAAGTAGTACCGCATCAGTGCCTATATCTTGCCAAAACCTTGTGAGATCTCACAGAGCACGAGAGAAATCTCATGAGATCTTGCCAGAAATGGGTACCAATGGTGGTACTGCTTCTCCACGACTGGTGGAGGTGGCGGGCCAGGGCGGCATTTCTTGTGTTGCCTCAAGTGGCGAAACTGGGTGCGCCGGCTCTGCTTTAGACTCACTTTACTATATTTGTGCAGATTACTTGGCTGGGGAACTATGCTGACAAATTCGGAGATGTTTGTATTTTGAAGGGTGGTCATGTTCAGCTTGTGTATAATTTTGGAAAGTATGAACTAGGTAAGGGACGCAGGTGGTGTTGTGGTCTAAACTACTGAGCCTAGGGCTTGCTGATAAGAAGGTCAGTGGTTCAAATCCCTGCGACGGGGGTGAGCTCCTATTGTTCATTCCCCGCTCCTGCCCACCTAGCAGTTCGAAAGCACGTCAAGTTCAAGTGGATAAATAGGTACCACTCCGGCGGGAAGGTAAACAGGGTTTCTGTGCGCTGCTCTGGTTCCACAGAAGCAGCTTAGTCATGCTGACCACATGACCCGGAAGCTGCACGCAGGCTCCCTCGGCCAATAAAGCGAGATGAGCGCTGCAACCCCAGAATCGTCTGCGACTGGACTTAGCTGTCAGGGGTACCTTTACCTTTACCTTTATGAACTAGATAGGTGTCAGGGAACTGCCATCGGAGCCTAGAGTGGAGGTAAGGCTCCCTAACGATGCAGGAGAAGGGACCAGCAGGGAGAAAGAGCAAACTTCCTTTGAGGAAGGAAATAGGAGGGACACCAGGAAGCAAGGGGAGACTGCGGAGAGAGGGCTCCAAGACTCTTCCACAGAGAGCAGCGGGGAGAGCCCAGGACCTCCGTTGGGCACGCCCACTCTGCGCAGGAGACTTCCGCGCAGAGAGGCTAGGAGGAGACTTGGGGTCAAAGAGTTTTTATGTTGGAAGAAGTTCAGAAAACGCCCACTGACGGATTCTGCCAGCGACTGACACAGCCATGGAGAAAGGGCTGTCCAGCCAGGGAAAGGTTTAGCCAGGCAACATTGCCTAGAGCTGCAGCACCCTTTACGCACAAGCAACCCCCAATTCCCTTTACAGTAGGCTTGCCTTTTTGTCACCCCAGGTGTGGTAAGCTGTTGCCTCATCTTGCCTCTGCTTCCTACACATTTTGTCATATGTAGTTTAAAAAGTTTGATTAACCTAATCAGTTTTATTTCAAAGAAAAAGCAGCGTTTTGCCATGGTGGGCAAAACGATCCCCTCATTGCAGGGAGTTGGACTAGATGACTCTCATGTTCCCCTTCCAGTTCTACAGTTCTGTTGTCCTATTCTGTATGGACTGGGGCGTTAATCGGCTTCTTGCTGAAAATTCCTCCATGTGGCTGTAATTTGCTCACATCTTTGTGGACAAATAAGAACTAGGGAGAGTTTTTGAAGAAAACTGCCATACACTCATAGTCCATTCTTGGCCCCGTGGCTCCTTTTTATGAAAATAAAAGTGTTAAGCTTAAACACTTTTTTATTTTTTTATTTACAAAACCCTATTTATCATAACATGTAGTTTGGCTCTAAAGCAATTATTTCCCCTGCATTGTTCGTCATGCACAAAATCACATCTTGCATTGTAGGAAATGGCTAAGCCCACTTGAATGCTCACGAATTTCAACTGACAATCACTCACATGAATTAAAGTACCCACCCTTCTCTCTCATGAGCAGGTGCTATTTACCTGTTCTTTTAGTCTCATTTTATACACTTCAGGCATTGGGTACAAAAAGCCATTTTCGATGACTCTTATTACCAGCTCTGAGCCATCACGGCAAGTTACTATAGAAATAGTTAAATCTAAATGGAAAGAAGTGCACATACTAAACATTCACTGCTCAGTTTTAACAATACCTTTTTATTTATTTCTACAATCTGGAGGAAGGGTCCATTGCTTTTAAAATCTGTAGACATTTGGACGTATTTTACAAGACAGTACAGTTTTTGAATGTCACACAATGATCACAGTTTCATACCACCACATGCATATAAAGACACGTTTAAAAGTCTTTTTCTTTTCTTTTACAGAAACAATTGGAGAGGTCAATAAACTTCAACAAGTAAGGATTAAATTAAAGTTACCAAAAATAAATATTTAAAAAAGTAAGACTCTTAAGTGCACTAGTTTATGGCTAATGGAATCCTTGTTCCTCCCAAACATATGGGAATTGTTAATGCTCAGATGGTGAAATGTCTTGATGCATTGAGTCTTGAGAGCATGGGCCATGAATGCAAAGAATCCATATACAATTTAGCAGACCAGTTGCTGTTGTATATCAGCTGATGCACAAATCCAGCTCCTGGATTTGATTTGTTGCTTTCTGCAATGAGCTAGAGTGTACATTCTACAAGGTAAAGATCCAAAACTGCATTTCTTTTCTTTTTTAAATCCCCCCTTTCCCCCCATTTAATCCCCTTAAAATCTATAATCTCATGATGCAGTTTCCCATTATATTTCTGTTCTGAAGGCTGCTTTTTAAAACCCCTGTCCCTTTAAACAAACCATCCGCTCAGCTACGCTTGTCATAACCACACCTGCAGTCTCTAAAAGAGTGTGAAAATTGCACAACGATGCCAGCCATTTGGCTGCTTCTGGTGATGCCATTTGGGGCCTGTTGACTCTGCCCTAAAATGGCATGCAGGGGGGAGAGACCTAATGAAACACACCACTGAAAGCAAGAATGGGGGGGGGTGAGTGAGGACCTTAACAGCAACAAGGCCACTCTGGACCCGCTGTGCAAGCGATTCCAACATTTCTGCCTTTGAGATCCCTTGATGCCTCAGAAGTAGCCGGTGCTCAAGTAAGACTGCACTACATGGGTGGATATTGCAAGTGAGATGAGCAGAAGCACACTGCTAGCCAGGTTCACCAAAAAGTCTTGCTATTCTATGGCTTTTCTAGGCTCATGTCGCCGTGCCAGTCATTCTCTTCGTGGAGCACTGCTTACATGGGACTCAGCTATACAGCTGCAAATAAATCATTTTAAGTGCAATATACAATGTGACTCTAGATGGCGATGGTGAGCCTTATGGAAAATTCAATGTATTTTTGAAAAAAGGTTTTAATAAAAAGCATTTTAGAACATTTTTTATATGTGTGTAGATTCCACCATGGTCTGTGGCTAGTACTCCCATCCTAAATAAAAGCTGCTTCAGGTACCTGAAAGAGCAGAGGCCTGTGATTTCGAAGCAAACTATGTTGAATTATTTTCATTCTGCTGTACCGAATGCACTCACTGCAGTATGCCTGTGCAACCCTAGGAGCAAAGGAGCCTGCCTTTTACTGAATCCAGCAGTGGTCTATCTTGTTCTGTATTGTTTATGTGAACTGACAGCAGCTCTCTGGGGTCTTTCCTAGCCCTCCCTGAAATGCCAAGAGCCGTGGCTCTTCTGCATACAATGCATGTCGTGCTGTTGCCTGTACCTTTCCCCTATGCAGAGATGTACCAGAATCATAAAACTGCAGCCCTGAAAGGTACCCCAAGGGACATCTAGTCCAACCCCTGCAATGCAGGAATCCTACCCACAGCCACCCCTGGGTGGGCTTGAACCACCAACCTTCTGGTTAACAGCCAGACACAATGACCCATTACGCCACAGAGGGAAATACTAGTAGTGCGTCACTTTGAAGGGTGTATTTACAGGATTAACTATCAAGCAGGACTTTTGTTGTAGTAATTATTTAATCTGGGGAAAAGTTAGTTGCTCATTTTTTTTGGGGGGGGCAATAGTTCTTTTGATGTTGCGGCTGTGTTTCCATAGCTGAAAAGTTCACAGAAGACAGAGCAAAGAGAAGTTGAGAAGCAACTCTGTAGATACACAAAAATAAACAGGCAAAGACTCCTAACAAGTTTCCTGGTGTAAGAGAAATATTTTTTCTTTTAAAAAATAAAAGAAAGCTCTCTGTGGCCAAAAACACTGGCTATCTGGTCAGAATGTCACATTGAGACAAGCATTTCGGAAGCAAAGGGGGGGGGGGCAAGAAATGAGGGGAAGAAAAGGAAGCATGCAAGGAAAATAACCAAAATAACTAAAATACTGTTCAATGACTCAGAACCACAAGGCAGAAACTTAAATCCCAGTTGGGAAGGACTGTCTGAAGGCCTGTTCACAGATGTGTGCGTATTGTGCATGAACATTCAACGGTTGACTCACAGACTCCTGTTTGTGTCGACTGAGCTTTAAAGAGCGGGTTTTCATGGGGAAAGCTCTGGAGGGAAAAAAACAACGGTGCTCAGACGTGGAGTTTTAAAGCACAGATTTCTGCCCAAAAAGCGCAAGGCAAAAAATAATTGTGGGTGAGCCCTGAGTTCCACCTTGGGAACTGTGGCTGAAGGGAGGCCTAGAAATATAGTAAAGAAAATAAAATAAGGGATGATGTGGAAGTTTGATCAGGAGCATTTGATTCACCAATGAACATCGGGTCAGAAAGCAGTAGCTTAGATTCTTGCCTCTGGAAGCCCAGTTTTGGGGATTTCCTGCTTAATGCTGAGAAGAACATGCACCTTTTAATTAGAGAAAGACCCTGACATGGCAGGAATGGCAGGGGGATCCTTCAGATGTTACTGAACTACAACACCCATCATTGGTGCTCTTGGCCATGCTGGCTGGTGCTGAGGGGAGCTGGACTCCAACGTCACCTGGAAGGTCAAAGGTTCCCAACGCCTGCTCTAACCAGACTATTCACTTTATAACTTATTTATTTATAGCCCCCCTCCATTTTGTTACTATATTTTAAAACTGAGTGGAGAGGGTAGAGGAAGGGCCACACTGGTATCCAAGAAATAGATTGAGATGAGAGTGTCAATTGATCAATCAATAATGGAAAACATTTCCCCCCCTCAACAGCTGATTCAAGAAAAGCTGTTTTTCGCTTGATCTAAATTTCCTCTCTTGTTGGACAAAGGCAGGTCTGTTTCAAAACTGGATGCTGATGAAATGGAAATAGGCCTTTATTGTGTACTTATTGCCTTTGTATCCCATTCTTTCTCCAGGGAGCTTAGGGCAGAGTATATGGGATCATAGCTAGACTCCCATATCACGTTACTAAGTGTAATCCCCATTGAACTCGAAAGAGAGATACCTCGGAGTAGGCAGGTGTAAGATTGTGCTGTACCAGACTGGACTTTTGGCTTACTGTGGAGATCTGGCTTCTTTTCTGTACAATTTGGGGGAGGCTACTGTGTTCTGGAATAAGGAATGCCCCCTATTAGCTGTGGAGTACTGGATTGAGTGGTGAAGCAGAGGCGCATAAATGACCTTCCAGCAGCCAAGTCACTGCTGCTTACTGGGGAGCAGAAAAGGTGATGTAGTGGCAAGGTTGTTGCAGTGCAAACGTATCAACAGAACCAATTTGATGTTCCTGCCAGTGCATTAGCACTGCACCACCCTCCCCACTGCTTTACCCCTCACCCTTCTGGTAAGCAGCAGGGAGGTCACTCCACTCCACCATGTTGCCTGCTCCTGGAGCTGTTGTGGACTAGAATGAAGAACAACACATGTTCTTAACATCCCTTGTTTGTAGTAAATGAGCACTTTTTAAAACGCAGGTTCATCCCTAGTATAATCTCTTTTGTTTCTCCAGCAGCCAAGTTTCCAAAGTTGGACAGCATCCAAAGGCCATACCAAAGGTGTAGCTTTCCATTGGCTGTAGTGCTATGTGGCACAAGCATTTTAGCCTAAGGTAAAACAGCGCTCTTGTATTAAGTTATTTGCCTTAGAAGAGGGCTGGCCAACAACTCTTGCACTATTTTTTCTTGGTATCAGCATGGGGATGTTTGTAGCAGATCCTTAAACTCGCCAGTTGCAGCTTTGCAATTTCTGCAGAGAACCTGTGTGAGTGAGCAGTGCCTCTTCAGAGGAGCACAGGAAGGTGCCTTAGACCCAGTAACAGCCAGCATGGTGGGGCAGAGGCACTTGCCTGACCTCCTGATAGGTGAATCACTGCTGCTTACTGGGAGGGAGAGGGGCAAAGTGGTGGTGTAGTGCAAACACATTGGCAGCAACAGTGGATTGACTCTGCTGGTGCATTTGCACTGCACCAACCTTGCTAGCTTGCCCTTCTCTCTCCTGGTAAGCAGCAGTGACTCACCTGTCAGGAAGTCAGGATAGCACCATTCTGAGCACTACTGCTTATACCAGATAAAGCTATTTGTCCATCTAGTGTGGCTTTTTCTGTCTGGCACTGGCTCCCCAGGACCTCTGGCAGAAAAGTCTATCCCATCACCTGCTACACGGCCCCTTTTAGCTGGAGATGCCTGGGACTGAAATTACATACCCAATGAGTCCATGTTGCATAGCTCTTTGCTTTCTCCCACATAATGGAATGCCGTTGGCTTCTCTTTGGGGCAGGAAATAAATCACTTAAGATGGGGACACCATTACAGTCAGGGCAAAACCCACTTACCAGCCCACTAGATGGCCTCACTTCCATCAGCTGGAACTTCTGTGGGTTGTGCAATTTATAGAAGAATATCCAGGCCTTTAGGGCTGGGAGGATATACCGATTTTGGTTTCTCCCAGTTTCTCATAGCCAGCATGGCTACTAATCAGGGACGATGGGAGATGTAGTATACATACATCCTGCCCATCTTAATGAATGCATTTCACTACTTGTACCTGTGTAAAAGGTTCCTAAACTGGATAATGGGAGGACCAGCTGACATTTGGGACAAACATATTCATTTGAGCTATTAAAGGCTTAATGTGGTAAAATGGTGTTTTGCAGCACAAGGCAGTCACAGGTTCACATCTTGTTGCATATACTGCACATCTATCTATCATCTATCTATCTATCTATCTATCTATCATCTATCTATCTATCTATCTATCATCTATCTATCATCTATCTATCATCTATCTATCTATCTATCTATCTATCTATCTATCTATCTATCTATCATCTATCTATCTATCTATCTATCTATCTATATCTATCTATCATCTATCTATCTATCTATCTATCTATCTATCTATCTATCTATCTATCATCTATCTATCTATTATCTATCTATCTATCATCTATCTATCTATCATCTATCTATCTATCTATCATCATCTATCTATCATCTATCTATCATCTATCATCTATCTATCTATCTGTCTGTCATCTATCTATCTATCTATCTATCTATCTATCATCTATCATCTATCATCTATCTATCTATCTATCTATCTATCATCTATCTATCTATCTATCTATCTATCTATCATCTATCTATCTATCTATCTATCTATCTATCTATCATCATCTATCTATCTATCTATCATCTATCTATATCTATCTCATCTATCTATCTATCTATCATCTATCATCATCATCTATCATCTATCATAATCTATCTATCATCTAATAGCCATTGGCTATTTCTTCAGACTGCTAGATATCTGGCACCAGCTCTTCCCATTATTCAATTACTTTTATGAAAGTTCCATATAACACAAGGTTTCATGTTAGATCATGTCGGAGCCTTTGCTTGTCAGAGCTGGAGGCCTATATAATAAATTTCCACACCGTGTGATTCTGTTGATGCAATGGAATCAGCTCTTTATTATAAAGGAACAGAAAAAACAAACAAACAAACCTGGCCACATGCTATATATATATATATATATAACAGAGGTAACCAAAGTGGTAGCCTCCAGGTGTTTTGGGCACCAATTCACATCAGTGCCAGCCAGTATGGCCAGTGGTGAGAGATGATGGGAGCTGTAGTCCACAACATCTGGCGGATGCCATGCTAGCTATTCCTGGCCTACAGCAGCTGCTTGATTACATATCCCAGCACATTTAAGCAATGTCAGATCCTAATTGGAACAAACTGTGGATTCTTTGCTCAGTTTATACTTGGGCAAATCCCTCTAGTCTATGCAAGGAATAGAGTAACCAGATGCAAATGAAGGCAGGGCTCTTGGTCTCATTACCTAGTAAGTGTGGCGATAAGGGATGTAGGAAGCTGTCTTTTATCATGTCCATCTAGCTTAGTATCGTTTGTGGACTCTACACTAACAGCAGTGACTCTCTAGGGTTTTAGACAGAGTGCCATCCCTCTGCAGCCCTACATGATGATTGAAACTGGGACCTTTTGCATGCAAAGCACTACAGCTCTTTTGCTTGATGTAAGATTATATTTGAAAAGGAGGAAATACTGAAGCCTGCAGCGCAGAAGTGCAGGGAGGAGGTGACTGAAGCATCCATGCCCGCTCTTTCCCCTCTGCAAAACCCCTTCCCTTAAACCAAAGTTCTGTGTTTTGCATTAAGTGGAATCTACTTCCCTGTTTCCCGTGCCTGCCACTTATTTATTGAGTGCGGATTCGAACTCTAGTCTCCCAGGCACTCTAACCATTACACCACACGGGCTCCGTTGCCTCCTGTGCCTTCAACAGCTTTCTTTCTTTTTTATTTGGCACAGAGATGAAGCAACCGAGAAGACGCCACTTGCTAAATTTCTGAGTGCCAGGCAGCTGTTACAGGCACCAGAGCGCAGCTTCCACTCCAAAGTTGGCAAGCGTATTTCCCACTGGTCTCTGCAGGAGGAATTGCACTGGAGGCTAGCAGGCAGGTTTATGCTTCCTGGGAGAATGTGCGGTGCTGTGAAGCTGACACAGATAAGCTTATGCCTGGCTGTGAGGAAAGCCTTTTTGTTTCTGTGTATCTTGTCTTTGCTGGGACTGTGTTTTAATTATGTTTTCACACTGCCTGGTAAATGCTGTGCTTCTGAAGGTGTGCAGAGTGCTCTTTCCTAACCACACCAGCACCAGTTCCTGCTCTCAAGGGGAGGGGAATTCTGAATTATCTGGACCAGGCTTCCTCAACCTTAGTGCCCTCTAGATTTCAGTTCCCGCCTGTGTTGGCTGGCGCTGATGGGAACATCTGGATAGCAATAGGCTGGGAAAGGCTGGTCTGGACTTTTGGAGCACCCACTTTTTTTTGCACACAAAGCATGCGGTGGATAAGATCTTCTCAACTGGCCACTTATCCTGCCCAAAGGATTGAGCCCATTACGTAATCCATGCACTCTGATTGGTTTTAATCTTATTATAACTGATGTACATCTGGAAGGGACCTCACGGAGGTCAAAGTATGAAGTTAACGGATTACATGTCTGCGTTCCACTTAGATCAGAGTCTGAGCCATTCTGACTGGCACGCGCAAACATACACACACTCCCACAGAAGGAGGAAATCTTCACGTTAACTCCCATTTGCACTTTTGAAACATCTGACAGATTAAGGAGAATATCAAAACACGACAACGTCCGACTCTGCGACCTTTTTTGCAGTCATCACAGTTCAGTGGGAAAATACTGTAACATTCCTTTAGAACGGACACACACGCAAAATGAAATAAGAAGGTCAACTATGGAAATTGTTGACAATAGAGACTCTAATATATTATTCTGTAATACAAAAGAAGAATTCTGACTTGATTGCCCTATTATAAATTTGCTAAAAATACAGTCATATATTTATATATCATTCCCCACCCCCACCCCATTTTTTTTTATCGGAACAGAAAAATAGACTACTCTGGAATGCATGAAAGTCGCCCGACTTTCCCCTCAGCACTACTTACAGAGCCAACACAATGGCAAACTGGAGGAACAGCAAACAGCTGTACTTTCAACCAGAACTTTATTAAAGCCATATTCTCCCTGACAGGTTGTTTATAAAGCAACCTCCATGACTACTTTTGCTTTGTTTTGGTTACCATCTAAGGGGAATTAATGACTGGTTGTACGGGAAAATTTGACAAAGAGAAAGAGTAACTCTGAAACCTCTGCGCTCTCAGTTCATTGAGAGTGGATTCCCACAACCCTGCTTTTTTTAAAAATGGGATGAGTGAAAGTCCCATATAATGGGCGGTTTGATGGAATTGCTCCTCTTGGACGTTCCATGGAGCTTTAAACAAGAAAATCGTGTCCAAGCACAACAATTTATAAGGGACCCTCTTCATGCAACCGCACACTGAGGGTAATTTTGATGGGTAAGTAGGAGCCTCAGTTTGGCTAGCTCATGGGGAGTCAACATGGTGCCCTCCAGAGGTTTTTGGACTACAACTCCCATGAGCCCTTGCCAGAAAAGCTAATGGTCAGGGATGACAGGAGTTGTGGCCCAACTGGGAATGGATGGCTCTGTCAGTGTTGTTTCTCATTTTTCCAATCTTGAATTTCTGCAGCAGTTTGTGAGTATTATCTTTTAAGAAATCCTCATGAGAATTCACCAGCCTGTTAGTGTGACTTTTTCCAAACAGGCACATTTTTGTACTCAGTTCTGCTTAATATACATATTTTTGCAATGCCATTCCCCCAATTTTTCTTACGTTATTTTCATCAATACATTTTTAAAAATATACACTTTACCCTTTTATATGCATTTTAGTACATCTTACTTCTGTTGCAAAATTTGGAGATGAGTGAATTTTTAAAGAACAGCTGTGTTTGGGTTCACATATTTTCTTGGAAAGTGTGAATTTTGTAGATTGGCCTTTAAATGTGAGTCAAATCCAATTTCTCCCTCTACCGCAAGCCCAACAACACCCAAAGGGCACCATGTCATCTATCCCCTTTAAGAAGGGCTCTTGAGAAGCTGAGTACTGTTAAGGCTAGTTGACAGACGGAGGCTGTTGGGCAGCTAAGTAGTGAGATAGGGGAAGAGGACGTCCACAGCTGCAGCATCCCTCATCATCACGATGCAGGAGGGTTATGTTAATTTTCTCCCTTAAATGCTGATAGCTGGATTTTTGTCCAGTTGCCTGTTGGAACGCATTGGGGAGCTGGCAGCTGTGGAAGCAAGTAAGAGTGCCTCAGATTTAGCACTCCCATGGTGGAGCAAAGCTTGACATACAATAAGCCCATCATGTGATAACCGCCATGTGAACAGGCTGTGCGAATCCACGTTCACATACATTAGTGTTTTAGCCATGCCACAGAATACCCACTGCTATTGTTGCTTTATGTGGCGATTGTACCAACGGCATGGCATAGGTGTTTTGAAAGAGTGTTCTGATCTACCAAATGTCATGTGGAATGTATCAGTCGAGAGAATGCGGCTTTAGTAACCTCCACATGAGCTTGAAATACCCCTGGTATACGAATCACAAGTTAGTACCAGTCGTCATTCTGTCAAGACATAAATATAGAATAGGTACAAATATTATCAATACATTACAGTCTTTTTTTTTACAGAAGAGAATACTGTTTTGCTTAAAAATCTTGTACCTTATTAGCTGCAAAGGGAAGGGAAGGCTACAGTTTATGATAGCCATAGTTGCTAAGGTAACACGTCACACTGATTTGGATGCAACGTGATATACGCAGGGGGGAAAATTCCTCAGGCCCTTTGCCACACAGTCTGTTCGGGGAAGAAATACGCACCCTGCGGGTCATCTTTTTCTTCTTTTGCAATCATTGATTCTCAAGACTTTCATAAAATGTGGACCACCCGTAGGACAGGACAATGCTCTTCATGTTCCTGAAGTGTGCTTAGGTGATGTTTCTATGAAAAAAGGCACTGAGAAATCTACCATAATCACAAATACGGCTATTTTTTTTCCTTGCTAAAGGAAAAAAGAAGAAGCAAGCTAGCAGCTGAGAGAATTGTTGCCCCTCAGCTAAGTGCAAGGTCTGCACTCATTCTTTTCAACCCATTTGCTGTCCATCATGGGGCAGGCAAACAAAGATTGAGGCAGTACAAGGTGGAAGGCCCCACTAACTGCAGAAACGACGGGAGGAATTCACTGCCACACTTGTCTAATCATTCCATTTGCATAACCATTTTGGTTTGTCAGATGGCATGATTTCCCTCTTCTCCCCCAGCACACAGTTCTATGCACCAGTTCTGGGGGTTCTCCTGACCCACCCGAGCCAATTTTGGGGGGAGGAGAGAGGGGAAACCACTGTTGCACAAATGGAAGGCCTTGAGCAGAGTGTCTGCTCATGGGACTTGTTAGGCGAATTCTGCCCTGTAATATGTTTGTTTATTTGCATGGTGCATAGCACATAGGCAAAGATTAAAAAAAAGGAAAGTGCTGATGATCAAACGCCGAGCGAATCATTTCCTGCCAATAAAGTTTATTGGGTCAAGAGGAGCATTTAACTATGGTTAGTTTAGGAGCTTCTGCTCTGGAATTTTTTCCCCCTCACCATCCCAGCAAATGGTTTGTCTCCAAAGTAGATACCTGTACTCCACTTTCTCTCATCTTGTTTGCTCATGATTGTTTGCTGGATTCTCTTCTTTCTCTCATGCATCTCTGTATCTTATAGAAAAAAAGATTTAATGAGAAAACAAGTTCTGCTTGATATTTGTGTGCTGGCAGTACCATTTCCTGGGCCCCCAGCACCCCTGGGCAGCTCCTGGGCCTCCAGCCCTGCCTGTTGCCTGCCCTGACCCTCCTTTAATATTTTTTTGGCCCAGCATTTTAAGCGAAGACCCGGCAGTTAGTCTAGATACCATACTTATTTTCCACCATGCCTCAGTGCAGTGTGCTGTGTTGAAGGCATTGTGGGAAATCAAAATGGCGGCTGGGCAACAGCTACCTGGTGCTGCTCTGATTGCTGCCACTAGGGAAGACCAGCAGAGCCCAATGACAGAGGAGGGAGCTGACCTAAGGGTGCTTTGTCCCAGGCCCCTTCAAACCTGAAGCTGGCCGTGCCTATTTCAGGCAATCGGAGTTTTGGATGTGTGTGTTTCCACAGAGTGAAATTTAAAAGATTTCATTCTCTCTTCAGCAGTCTGAATTGGGACAGCCCGTCAAGAGACACATCAAATGGGACTCCTGCTTGTCTGTTTTAGTGTAGGGCCACAGCAACTGGTTTACCACACAGAGTGTTTGCTCATTCTACCTCCTCTTGGCAAGTTCAGCTAGTGAAGGGGCCAGCTATGCATCTAACAAACAAGCAAATTGTACAGAGGCGTTATTTTCAATAATTTATGGATTTCTGAATTGTGGTCCCCCTAAAAAAAACACCCCACTACTATTCCCTTTTGTGATGAGTGCAGACCCTTCCCCAATTCTTTTGGATTTTTGCTTTCATTCCAAATGCTTCTCAAAAGTTCAGAGTAGATTTCCCAGTGCTCATACATCTATACTTAGTTTGTACAAAGCAGTTCATTGTCAGGCATCATTTAATTTAAATTAATCATAGGACACAATCCTAGGTTCTCCGGTGCAAGCTGCACTGAAATGAACAGAAGATACAGGACCATTGCTATGGTTTTGTGTAGAACCTATTCACAGCAGTGCGGTTTGCCCCAGAGATCCATGTTTGTTTGTTATTTGTGGGGCACAAAATGTGAGCTAGAATAACACTTTCACAAACAGAAGAAAGAAATGTTTTTGAGCATAGTGTATGCCCATCTTTAATTATTCTCTTTCTATAAGAAATCTATAGGACTTTGGCGGTTCACACTCAAAGGATAGATACTTTATGATACTTTTGAACAAAGCTGTCAAAAGTGACCCGGTAACATGCTACTTGAGAAGTTTGCGCTAGATGAATGATAGTTTTGTGTCACACTATGTCCACGCAAGGCAATAACAGGGCCTTTGGTTACAAGGAGAGTTGCACCAGTTGATATTCCAGGTTTGTTTTTTAAACGCCGCGATTCTTGTGACTGTCATCTAGGAACTCAAATGTCTCATTTCCAATAGCGATTTGTTAAATACTTTCTCTATATGGCTATAGTCAAACGCATTTGCTTTCGGATAAGAAAAATACAATTCCTCTGAAAACTTTTTACATGAAAGAATCAGCTCTAAAATATGCAATGTGGAAATCACCATTGTATACTTTTTATATATCAAAAAGTAATTTTTCCCTGAATTTGTTTTTATTTAAAACATTTGTGCTGATAATGGACATGACAGACTTTTAACACAAACAATTTAGGGGTTTGACTTGCAAATGACCTAATTCACTTGCCTTTGCTTAAGCACATAAGCAGTCTAGGTCTTGCCTCCCTGTCAATCCCAATGTTGAAACTATTTAACACCCCCTCACTTAAAATACATGGGAGTTTTCCGTAGCAATTGGTTTTCATCCCTAAAATAATCTTTCCCAGAGTCTAGTCCTAAACATGAAGGAAGCTTCCCGAGTTCAATGGAACTCACTTAATAGTCAGTTTAATTAAGAATGGATCACTGCAATAATTTGCTTAAAGCTCATTTGCTGTATCATTAGTTCCTAATAATTATTTGATTGTTACAACTTAACTCTTCTAAGTACATTGTATGAATTACTGTGAGGCTCACCCTTAATGCAAGTTTTGAATGAACAAAGACGGACTTCTAACTTGGGGTAGGGGGTGTTCTTTTCGAATATGCTATTCTGAATATAGAGGTGCATTTTTGGCTGCTGACTGTGCCACTTCTTGCACGGAAAGGAGCTTATCTGACTTTTACTGGCCTAAACTGTACACAATTTGAGCTTATCCATATCTTGATCTGTCTTATGCGCATGTGAGTGAATAGGACAATAGCGTAACTGTAAGGCCTCTCTGGAAATATTGGGAAATTATTCAGTAATCCCAACAATACTGGATTACTGAATAATTCAGCCAATGTGCAACATCTCCATACCTACATATAATATTGTGCCAGCCAGAGGTCTAACTTAACAAAGCGATAATGACAACCCCAATGCGCTTATTGCTTTTGTCCATCCACGCTGTGTGCATTAGAGGCAAGAGTACAGTACAGCTTGAATGGACAAGAATGACAGTCATGACCAACCAACGACTATATGACATCGGAAACGTAACTGTTTGACGAAACATGTATATCCAGATAGTGGGGTAGTCTTTTTCAGGGGTGCAATATATTACTGACAGCTTTTCGTTTCAGAAAAATTGAGCCTCGAGGCCTGTAGCATGCAGGTGGTTTATGCATCACTGTAGGTGCAATGCACATCACTGATAAAACACCCATGTCTAAAAAGGTTACTGTGCTTCCAAATGGAGGCTTAATATTGTAAATGGGCCATTCAGATACTGCACACAGGTCACTGACAACAGGTGTTTTTTAAAAATGTTTTGGGTTTCACCCGGGGAAGGCTAAATCCAGATGATACGGGGGGCAGGAGAGAATACAGGCCAGCATTTTGATGCCAGCAATGTAATGTGGATGCTGCGAAAAATCTGCATGCATGAGGAGCACCCATTCCATAATATACACCCAGCTGGAAGCAACCTTAATTTGATGTACTGGCCAAAAAACTTCACTATTCCCAGGTTTTTAAACCTCAGTCCTTGAATATGGCCAGTGAAAATATTGTATATAGCCCATATGGAATATTTTGATATTTTCCTAGAAAAACTGAACAAAACCCACATTATTATTGAAGGAGGAAAACAAGAACATGACATTTCTCTATACTACTTTTACCAACTTGCTCCGAAGTTTAGTTCATGTCTATTTCACATGTGTTTATTGGGGGGAAGGCAGTGACCTAAAGTTTCTCCTTCTACTGCCCACCTCTTATACTAGACTTTGAGTCCACATCAGAGTACAGTGTACCCTGAAAGAGAAGTCAAACTTTCAATGACACATATACTACAGCAACAATGGACACAACATTAAGTGTTATCATCACAGTTATCGCAGTTCGTTACCAGGTGGGTAACAAATCACAGATGTGACGAGGCACAAATCAAGATAGTGCTTGTTTTAAAGTGCTAGGTTGTTTGTTTTTTATTTAAAAAAATACATTCTCTCTGCTTCTCTACGCCACCTTTGTCAAACGCAATAATAAAATCAACATAAAGTGCTTTTGATATCAGCAAACCTAAATGATACAAGATTTAATATACCAGCCTACGTTATAAATCCAAGCTGGTATTTATGGTTTTCTTTAAAATGGCCAGTTTAAAAACAAAATATTTGAAACTTGATTCTCTTCTCATTTACGCCACACCTGTGAAACTCCAGCGGGAGCCTCTTATGATTCACAACCAGTCTAAATGAGAGGAGGATCAGGCTCATTGCTTAAGATTGTTGTTACTATTTTTGCATATTTATGTTTTTAAAACTTGCATATCTTTTCATTCTGCGCTATTTAAGTGCAAAATGTGGCAGAAAGATTCTTCTCTCATGGATAACAGATTAGGTGTAAGCCATGAAAGGATGTGCAAATAATTCAGGGAGCCGACATTTAATGCCTTTTCATACTATTAACTTTAGCCCCTTTTGTGCTGGAGACAATCATAAAACCAGTATGGACTCCCAGCTTAATGCTTTGGTCAGAATCTCTAGTGGTTGCACTGTCCTTTCGTTTACATTATGGCTGTGGTTTTGGGTAGTAGCCTTCCCCCAACACACAAAAGGGTCAGCTACATCTTGGTTGCTCCCTTCTAAGAATACCAACCAAACCCTCTCACCCATAACAGCAGAACAATGCTTCCTTCACACACCCAAACCCATTGTCTTTTCAGTTTGAAAACTGCCTTTCTAATCTCAGTTTAAAAACTGCTTTCCTGATCTCTGTTTTGGTGTTACTATGAGCAGTAATAAGTGCTATTCTTAGCTATAATTTTGAAGGGGTGTTTTGGATTTAGATACAAGTGGTGCAACTCACCCTGCTGTTACTTTTTTATAAAGAAAACTTCAGGTCTCAATGAATCTCGAAGTATTAAGCACACACAGAGAATTTAAACAGTTTATTTCTCAATTCACTGAATCCGCAATTTAACCAGCCCGTTCTGTTACCTTTAGACCTCGTATCCCTCAGAGAAGAAGGCATAGCTGGGGATGTTTGAAACAGTTGCCCTCATGCAAAAAGTGTTGCATCACTGATTATTCTTACCACGCCTAACCATTTCTTCCAGTATTTGACTCTGGCCACCTTGGTCTCCTTTAAAGGGGTACTGCAGTGTCGGATGCTGATACTGCCACATATAAGAGATCCATCAAAAGGGGGGGGGGTGAATGGAATATTTGATCACACTAACTTCAATGAAGGAAGTTGAAAGGAGATCAAATTATGACCAAGATGCACAATCTTCGTTTCAGTTGATGGCTGTGGGCAGTAACTTTGTAGTGGATCCAGAGAAGGACTTATTCCTGAGCCCACCTTGAGGGCATCCTCTTGCTTTTAAAAAACAGGTGGCTTGTTTCAGTCAAAAGTTCATGCCATGCAGAAGCTCTTCTTCGTGTGTTGAGTGTAAAGGCATTCCTTTTCAGCTTTCACCAAAAGTTCTGGGTTACATGTCAGATCTTTTGATCATGTGTGTTACCATGTCCTCCTCCACCCGGTAATATGTGAACCTCGGGTGAAATGTGGTTCTCTAATTTGATAGTTTCCTGGTTACCACGGGTTCTTCCAGTGATACTTTCCATGGAATAAAGGCAATTTTGCCCAATTAGCTTGGGTGAGGAGGGTAAAGCAGCAGTCTCTAAGTGGTTCTTCTCTGTTCTATAAACACTATCCCTTTGCCTTAAATAGCCACCGTGTGTAATGCTGTATTTGGGAGCTGGGTTTCCTGGTGGGGCTTTGGGAGGGCTTGAGTCATACAGCAACTGACCTTCATCATCAGTGTCGGCGTCAATGTATTTATGTATCCCAGCATCGTGGAAGTTGAAAACTATTGCTGCATGCTTCTCGGGGGATTTTGTGGGTGTTCGAGTACTTGCAGTAGTATAGATAGAGGTTTCTGGACTCATTAAAGACCGATCAGAGTGGCCAGAACTATCTGTAGCTGCTCCTGCTGCTCCTTTGCTCTTGAGGGGATCTGGGTATATTCTCAAGACGTTTGATGCTGTTGGTCCTATGGCATCCTCTTCCATAAAGTTAACCTTCAGGGATCTTAATTTTAGAGGATTGGTGACTTTTATGGTACTTTTGGGGCTCTCTATGAAAAATGTAGAGCAACGACTGCTTTCTAGATTTGGTTTTATCTCCATGAATTTGGACCCGCTTCCCTCTGGCCTATATGGATCCTGAAGTGGATTTATCCCACCTTTGTTAGGCAGCGTAGTTAGTGGGCTATGGGAATATCTCCCGGAGTCAGGAAATTCTGTAGCACAGCTTATATAACTGTCAATACTTGACATGCTCCTCATGTCAATTATTCCATCTGCCCGAGTGGTCAGCAAAGGGACCATAGGGCCAGGAATAGCTTCCATTTCTAATTCTTCCTTTTGCTTGTTGGGTTGGCCTGACTCCTTCATGTTGAGGTTGGGCTGGGACTGAGCTTTCGCCATTTTGCTGTACATGTCTTCCAGCTGTTGAACATTCAGATGCTGAGGACTGGAAGATGAGCGAGCCTTTTCTGGCGACCCTTGTTCCTTTGTCTCTAAAGATTTGTTGGAGCTAGTTTCGGAGAGAGATCTCTTGGCCCATTTCCACTTGCTTGGGGATAAGTGATTGTCCTGAATTTTATCCTTTTTGCCTGCATTTTCTCCCTTTTTCTCAACCACTATGTCCATCAGTTCTATACTACGAGCAAAAGCATCCTTCATATTCATGGACACAATGCTCCCATTTCTTTTTGCTCTTTCAAGAGCTTCTCTGCGCTTGATGGCTTTTTCCTGCCTCTTCTGCTCTTTGTAGAACTCAGAGAAGTTATTTACAATGATTGGTATAGGGAGAGCAATGACTAAGACACCAGCAATGCAACACAAGCCACCGACGATCTTACCTAAGAGGGTTTTAGGGTAGATGTCTCCATAGCCAACTGTTGTCATAGTTATGGTTGCCCACCAGAAGGATGCTGGGATGCTCTTGAATTTCGTATCCTCCTCATCTTTTTCTGCAAAGAACACTAAGCTCGAAAATATCATAATCCCCATGGCCAGAAACAAAATGAGCAGCCCAAGCTCATTGTAGCTTCTCCTCAGCGTAAATCCCAGGGATTGCAAACCGGTGGAGTGCCGAGCTAACTTGAGAATTCGGAGTATCCTCATGATACGGAATATCTGAACGACCCTCCGCACGTTCTGGAACTGAAGTACACTTTTGTTTGACTCTGTGAGGAAGATGGTGACGTAGTATGGCAAGATGGCTAACAAGTCAATAGCATTCAGCGGCCCTTTGAAAAACTTCCATTTCTTAGGAGAGGAGAGGAACCGTAAGAGGTATTCCATTGTAAACCATGCAATGCACACAGCTTCAACATGGGCTAACTGGTGGTTATCGGTGGGATTTCCATATTCATCTGTGCCTTGGAGCTCAGGAAGAGTGTTGAGTGACAAGGCAATTGTAGAAAGGACGATGAACATGATGGAAATGATTGCCAAAATCTGCAAAGAAAACAGAAAGTGGTTAGGGCCACTGAAATGGGTAATGATTTCGCATCACTAAAATCATTTCATTTCCTGCTCTCACTTTTGCACATCAGATGCTGAAATGGATGGGCATGGCTTGCCTAGGTCCATTGGCCTCAACAGGGCGCAACTTAGTTGGATACAAACCATTGTTTTTGTTTTTGTTTTGGATACCTGCTTTATATCATTGCATAATGGTCTTTGTATTACGTATTTTATACACAGATCCCAGACACTGCCCTGGTAGCCTTCATGTTCAAGGATGGGATATAAATTTAATTTTTAGAAAATGAAACAAAAGGCAGTAAACATGTGAAATGACCTGCCAAGATTATTGCTTTTAAGGGAAATAGGAAGTGGAATTTCATGTGTTCTTGTTAAAACACTTAGGTGTTACAAATGACCTCCCCATCTATAGTTATGGAATTAAGAAACCTTCTTGGTGAAGGGCAATAGTAACTTGTTTTCTTTTGTTGATAAAGCACATACATATTTATGCTAAAAATCTTTTCTGAGTAATTCAGTAGTACATTAAAATAAGTATTTATATGTAATGACCAGACTTCCTGTAATTGCTCTGAAATCTAGGTCCCCTTGGGACCAGTCAAATTTTGATACTTCAGCAGATGTTGGGATTATGTACCATATCCATACTCGACATTTCAGCTACCAAGGGTGTGTTTTCTACATTCCATTTAAGATTAGTTCTTTCCTTGTTAACTTGGTTTATCCTCATCTGTATCTCAAACATTATGATTGTTATAGCCTTCCTAATCCGATTAATACATCTGGTAAAGAAGCCTGTGGTCTTTGAAAGATTAGGAGTCATGGTAAATTGCCAGGCACCTATTAATGATGAGCAAATCTGTCAATTTCTGTTTTCTCCAACCTTAAGTTCACAGTTCTTCACATTTCCACATCAGCTTGCTTTAAAAACAATAAACGCAATTGCCCCCAAAATACACATTTTTGCACAGCAAATTTTCCTATACATAATGCATTTTTGTATGCTATTAGTCAGGGACCAGGCAGAGGAGGAATGGTGGAGACCGCCTCCCTATCATGAGCCTTCCAGGGAGGAGGAAGAAATAGATTTACAACAGTGGTTTGCGGGAGGTCACAGCTCAGAGGCAAATGAGGGGAAAAACTGGGAAATCATGGGACAGCCAGAACAACACCCAGATGACATGTTGTCATTCCAGACCCTCCATCTCCCAGAACCCGGATGTGATGGCCTGGGAATCCGATTCAGAGGCTGAACTGGAGGAACCCCAGCCTGCACAGGAGTCCCCGCCTCCAGGGCCGGCTGAGCTGGGGCAGGGCCTTGGATCTGAAGCACCTGCACCTGTGCCGGATCCTCAGGAGCAGGCACCAGGTGAATCCTCTCTGGCTCCGGAGGTGATTGAGGACACAGTGCCTACAGGTGCGCCTCTCCCAGCCCTGTCAGGGGAAGGTGAGTCTCCCCCTGGGTCCAGTAACCCTTCAGCCTCTCCTGAGCTGCAGAGGCTCAGGGCAGAGAGGCGGAGGGAACTGGTTTCTCCCAGGAGGAGTGCTCGCCTTAAGGCCAGGAGAGGCAGGTCTCCTGGGGGCTGGGATCACCCTTGGCCTCAGAGAAGATAAAGGCGAGTCAGCCCGGTCCCAGGTTGCGGGAGCAATGTCATTGAAGAGCTGTTTCGGCCAGCATCCAGTCCTGTTCCTCCAGAGTTCCTGTCCTTGTCCACCTCCTCGCTTTGGTCCCCGCTTCGTCCGTGGAGGACAGTTTACCAACCCTCGACCCAGGACCCTGACCTCGCCTCCCGGTAACCTTCCCCCCCGGGACTAGCACACCGGAGAACCTTAAAAGTAGGAGAGCAAAGAGCACAAAGACAGAGGGCACGTAGCAGCACGCATAGAGGAGACAATGAGAATGATGAATGAGAAAGTGGGAGAGGTGTGGGGTCGAGATTCACTTGGGACAATGCCATTATCCAAGATGCTGGGTTCTATTGCCTGTCTGTGTAAAGAATGAAATAAAAAAGGATGATAAGAAACTTTTCCTTGTCCTTATACTTTTCAGGGCAACCAGCTGGGAGGCGCTGACAGCATACTGACATTATCACCAATATATGCACTTTTAGACAGAGTTTACCCTAGTATATGTATATTTTTTCTACACATGACTCAGAATCATAGAGTTGTAGAGCCATCAAGTCCAACTCCCTGTGCTAGGGTGGAGAACTGCACTGGAAAAGTTGGAGAAGTATGAATTTTGAAGGATGGCTGTGTTTTGGTTCACATATTGCCTCAGAAAGTGTGAATTAGGTAGATTTGCCTTTAAATATGAACTCAATTGGATTTCTTCCCCCTCCCTAGCTCTGTACACTCTCTGAATGCTTATCGTCTTCCGCGCTGAATGTAAACACAGCACCGGTCACGATGCATCAGCCTCTGTGCACATCCACCTGCTTGGACAAAAATCAAAATAGAACAAGCTGAAATAGAGCCCTTGATCTTACAGTAGAAGCTGCCATTTCCAGTCACAGTCACACACAAAAGCAAATGGTAGATCAAGGTGCTAAAATGTTGCACTTGTCAGGAGTTCACATCACATATGGGCATATAATACCTTGTCTGGAAGCATTGGTCCACCTGACCAATATAAGAATTATCCATGCACTGGTAATATTCTCGTTGCAATATTAAGTTAGATGATGATGATGATGATGGATTTACCCATCCTTCACCCTAAGGTCCCAGGGTAGGTTACCGCATTAAAACACAGTATCATAAATAATTCAAAAGATCTTACAACCATAAAAATAAAGTGGTTCCTAATAGCATATACCTCAAGCGTCAAAAGCCAGGTTAAAGACGTTTTCAGCATTCTCCACTTCCTGGACCCACCCAAGCAATCACCTTTGGTTTGATCCAAGAGTGGTCAAGGGTGAGCCAAGGGTGGTCAGATGCACTTCTTAAAGCAGGATACCCACCCCCTCAGCCCACAAAAATCTAAAGTAGCCTTTCTCAACCATTGGTCCTTAGATGTTGTTGGACTACAACTCCCATTACTCCTAGCAAGAAGGACCAGTGGTCCGGGATAATGGGAGTTGTAGCCCAGGGGTCAGCAAACCTTTTCAGCAGGGGTCGGTCCACTGTCGCTCAGACCTTGTGGAGGGCCAGACTATATTTGGGGGGGGGAATTGAACAAATTTCTATGCCCCACAAATAACCCAGACATGCATTTTAAATAAAAGGACACATTCTACTCATGTAAAAACACACTGATTCCTGGACCGTCCGCGAGCTGGATTTTGAATGCGATTGGGCTGGATCCGGCCCCCGAGCCTTAGTTTGCCTACCCATGTTGTAGTCCATCAACATCTGGGTACCCACGTTTGAGAAAGGCTGATCTAAACTGATCCTGTACAGATGGAACATACAGTGTTGCAGGGGCCTGTGCTGGCCTGGCTTGAACTCTGGTGCTCAGCAAAGAACAACGTAACTAATTCAAAAAGTAAAAAGTCCTGGTGCTGGCTACTCTTTCCTTTGGGCACCATTTGCAAAGAGGAGCCAATGGTGCCAAAGGCATAAGTCAAACCTGTTTTCTAAAAATTATATGTGAACATTTGCTTTGCAGCAAAACAATTGTTGCACCCCTGGGCTTGATGATAGATTCTGTGGGCAGTGCGTACACTGTACCAAGAAAATAAAATATTTACCAAGAAAAGGCAGATTTTACAACCTGTATACCTTTAGTAAACTTGACATATTTTTTCTTTCATTTCTTCTGCTTCCTCTAGTTAAGGTGCTGAAGGGAGACCCACCCACTTGGAGCTCATAATCTTGCCCTGTAATTCTCCTGGCTCCTGAGGTTTCACCAGTAGGAACGGCTCACACATTTTCAAGCATCCCTTGACAAGGTTAAACCCTGGCAACTTTCTCTTTTTCTTAAAATGAAGGTTGAGATTACTAGAGAGCAGAATTGCACACCTAACGCCACTTTAGCTTTTGGTACTTTTGCAGTTTCTTGAATGCCTACCAGTCAATGCCTGGCAATTCAAAAGTGGAGGCCATTTTGACATCAGGGCAGGTGTGTCAACTCTGCCTGCTAGCCCAGGATATTTTGCTGTCAGAGGAGAGGATGTAGTACAACTCATGCAACACGTTGGCGACTAATATACACATAATAATTACCAAAATGATTATACATTATTTATCAATCTTCTGAGAAAAATACAAAACCTTATGCAAAACCACAGAGACTTGCAAACTACCCAACCTAAGATGAACTTATAATGTCTGATTTCAATAGATTTTTCAAGTGCTTAACTCAGTCTTTTGTTTTCTTTATCTTTTTAGGTAAGTTCATGAAGATACCAACAAAAGGTAAGTTCGGTGTTGTTCACAGTACCGAGAGATGCTAGCAAAGTTGTAGATGGATGCTAATGAAGTTGTAGACAGGGGGCTGGCGTTTTGACCTGTTTTGCCCTGGCAGTCCAAGTAATCAAGAGGCTGCTGTTTGCCCCGATGGGGCCCTTTTACTGCGGCTTGCAGATAGTACACTCCCAAGGTAGTTTTCCGGGCTTCTTCAGTGGTCTAATCTCAAAGCCTTGATACGTATATTGATATTGAGTTTCACAGAGAATACTATTTCTTGGCTTAAGCTTAAGAGACTGATTTGCTTAGCTATCCCCATCAGTCCAGAAGGTAAATGTATTGGCAGTTGAACTTTACTTCAACACCAGTGATGGGCAGCGGTGGCTGGCAAAAACGCCTGCTCCCCTCCCCTTCTCAGTAACCAGTAGTGACATATGGTTTGAGGAAGCCAAGTGAGTAACACTGCCCTGACTGGTGACAGGGCAGGATTCTCCACTGCACCCAAGGGCAGGAGGCTAGCTTAAGGAAGTATGGAACACACACATCTGTCCTCCAGCACTTCACTGTATCTGCTGCCTGAGGCAGCTGCCTAAGGGTAGGGCCGGCCTTGACAGGTTCAGAAGCACTGGCATGGTGATTGACCCATATCCGTGCTTGTGTTGCCACACTGTGCTCATCGGGTGTGTTATGTGATACTCAGAACTTATTCCCGTTATGTTCTGACTGGTAGAAGAAGGCTGCTGTGATTCACCTGCTCAAATGCAGCGCTGATACTGTAGTTCCACCTCAGATACTTCCCTGGGCCACTGCCAAAAGGTGTTGGCCCTTAATGATATTGCTGTCTTGGAACACAAGGCTCCATATACACAGGCAGGATTCCAGGAACACAAAATGACAGCTGCTTCCAGGAGAGCTTTTCCCACCAGTGCAAATCTACAAGTCCCTGACTGAATTTTTGTGCCTCCTAATGAATTATCAGTGCTAAGTAACTTCAGGACAAATCGGTGGTTGTTTTTTTTAAAGGACCAGGTACATCAAAGACACGCTTTCAGAATGATGATTATTGATTGTACAAAGCAAGAGAGATTTACAATCTAATTGCACGTGTGGTTTTACCACTCTATAGCACAAATCTGCAGCAAACAGTGGAGTAGAAAAGGCTGTGAAGTGTTCAGTGTAAGATTATCTTTCAATGAGAAAAGAGCAGTGATCCTACCATTAAGGTGCTGTTTAATGGCTCATCTCAGGTAGCAGACTTTGGGGGAGGGTACTATCAAAAGGCAGCAAATGGACTTTATGAAATCTGCCTCTACAAAACTCCAATTCAGATTTAGAGGTTCAAATGTATCAAGTGGAACTCAAATTGTCAGAAGCCCCGGTTAAGAGGATCATTCCTGAAATTTACGAGTAGAACAGTTTCTGAAGTAAGGTAGGTTGTCATCCCCTTTGCGGACCCACCCCACTTATTTTCCAGTGGACATGACTGAGTCCTTTCCAACCATCCCACTTCTTCTGGTCATCCATTTTGGGTACTAAGTTAAAACACACCAAGAATAAATTAAAAACAGAACTTTCTACTCCAAAGGCTTTTTGTAAAAAAGAAGTAAATATACTGGCACTATGGGAAATAGCCCAATACAGTGGTACCTCTGGTTATGAACTTAATTTGTTCCAGAGGTCTGTTCTTAACCTGAAACCATTCTTAACCTGAGGCACCACTTTAGCTAATGGGGCCTCCCGCTGCCACCGGGCCACTGACTCTCATCCTGAGGTAAAGTTCTTAACCTGAGGTATTACTTCTGGGTTAGTGGAGTCTGTAACCCGAAGTGTTTGTAACCCGAGGTGTTTGTAACGCGAAGTACCACTGTAGTGTAAAAGCATAATGTTGCAGAAATATTAATGTGTAATATTTTTTTAAATGGTGATTTGTGACATTTAATTGGATATTTCTCCATATGTGTCTTTCCTCTTGTCTCTCTTACTTCAGGTGCATACACACACACTCTCTCTCAAAACAACAACAGACACACACACACACACACACACACACAATTATTACACAAAATGGAACCCCCCCACCTTTCCCTCTCCCTGTGTGCCCCCTGTAAATGTGCTTTGGAGGGTTGGGACAGAGTTCAGGTTTGTGTGGGTTTGCATGTGGAGAGAAGAAGGTGAAGAAACTCCACTGTACAGCTAAAACTCCTTGTGCTAGCAGAACCATTTAGCTGGATACCACCCTACCAACCCTGTCAGAGTTCAATCCAAGCAGAACCAAAGAGATGTCAGAGTCTTGGAACCATTACAGAGCGGATCTGAAGGAAGTCACTCACTACTACAAAGAAGGCTTTCGGGGTGCCATTTAGATTCTCTGCCACAGCTATCCAAATGGCATGTACCTTCACTCATAAAAGGCCACTCTAACCCACAAAGCTCAGGGCATTTGGATGCAAAGCACCAACATTGCCTTGAGCATCTCTCGAGCTATTCTTGAAATGAGTGTGAAAATGATAAATCTGGATACTGAAAGTGGAAGAGACTCATTTTAATACTAAGTGGATGTTCTGTCTAATGTGCATTTCGCTTTCATATTGCAGAATTGGAAGAGATGCTACAGGCAATTTTGACTTTGTAAATAAAGTCCATCAGCCCTGCTAACACAACATTTACATTAGCCTACAAACATAGCTATAATGAATAGTTTGTGGTGCGCTGATAACCTGAAAGGAAGCAGGATCGTGGGGGGCGGGGGGCATTTGCCTTCTAGTTTACAAAAGCTTCCCTGGCAGGTTATCATTAGGTAGAGTGAGGCACCTGCCTTAGGTGACAGATGCCAGGGGGCAGCAGTGGCAACGCTGAGTTAGATTCATCTCTCATTCTAGCCAGCTTCCATACATGCAGTGGGCAAGAGGCGCCATTTTGTGCTTTGCTGCAGGTGGCAAAATGACTTGGGGCAGAGCTAAACCTGATCAGGAAAAGTGCAGTTTCAAACACAATATTCATAAAACAAATATGGTGTCATGCAAGAGAATCAACACACAGAATAGACAGCGCTTAACCCTCGCCTCCCACCCACTGATTCTTACAAGAGCCTCCCCTAGGTAATTCTAGATAATTCCCACCCACCCCCGCGATAGGTGCTGAAACTGGGCTTGGGAAATGGTTAAGCACATCAGAGGCCATCTATTGTTGGGCAACATCAAAGCCCTTGCTTTGATTCTTTAAAATGACTTCCTATAGAGCACTGGGGGAGGACGTCTGTCCTGTGGGCCCTCCCCATTTTGTCAGTGATTACTGATGCTTGCAGAAAGCCTTGTGTGGTGTTTTGAAGTCTTGGCAATAAGCTGATTTTCTACCAGTTCTACCTTCTGCCCACTCACGCCCGTGCAGTTCCCATTGTCTTAAAATCCAGCCCTTGGGGTATTTTGCACGCTTCAAAACAAGATGAAATTTTGAAGAGGCAGTCAAAAGCTACTGAAAAATGGGAGGCGCATTTTGGAAATAACAAAAGCAAAAGAAAAGAAAAAAGGAGCAAAGTTAAAACACCTGTTTTGGCTCAGCTCTATAAATCCTTGTGTGCCTGACTTCCAAATCTCCAGAGGAGATAAAGCAAGGTATTAAAGGCCATGCACCATCCAGCAGCTGTGAAGACAACTCATGTCAAGGCGCTCTATGCTTTTATCATCTTTACAGCAAAATGTGATGCTTCCGAGGGCTTGCTAGACCCAGCAGCTCCTCCTCGCCCCACTTACAAAACATTGAGTACAAAATGTTGTCTTTAGTGAATTTTGGATGGTTTAGTTCAATCAGCAATGTGCCATGAGAGCATGAAATCAGCTAAAAGTAATTAAGGAAAAACTATTAGCTTGATTGCTTAAGATGCCTTCTTTTCCTGAATATGCAAGGAAATAATTGATACTTTTCTTTTTCCCAAAAAGAGAGAAGGGGTGGGAGGGAGAAGCATAGCTAACACAATTATGCATTTTTCCTCCTTAATAAAAAGGGAGTGGAGAACAGCAGCATGATCAAATGTTTATTTTTGCATCTAGCTGGGAGAAATACATTTGTTGATGTGATACTGGCCTGCTAAATTGTTAGAAAATAGAAACCGTATGCTGATGATATGCATGATGCAACCCCCCTTCCCAATCAAAATTAGAAAAAAATAAACCTGCCTACAGATTGTTTTTCTTGAGAAACTTCAGCTGAAGCATCAAATATGCTTATAATACAGGAATACAGGAGATCATGCCTGTTTACAAATTGCCAATTGTGGATGCACAACAATTTGCATGCAGAAGGCCTCCCAGTTAAAAGGGTTTCAGGTAGCAGAGTTGGAGAAGGGAAAGATTTCTGTCTTAGATCCTGGAGATCTATTGCCAGTCAGAGCAAGAAGGATTGCAGGAGGCTGCCTTATATTAGGTCATATGATTGGTCCACCTAGCCCAGTATTCTTTTCTCTGACTGGCTCCGACTGGTCTCTGGAGTCTCAGTTAAAGGTCCTAGGGAGGGAAGGAGCTGTCAGTTTCAGTTCTCGCAGTTTCTCATTTTTCCAATTCAAGTTCAAGTTCATAGGTTTGTTGTTCTTAGCCAAAGGTCATGACAAACTTGTAGCAATAGTATTAATAAAATAACCTGCAGCATATATCCATAAAATAAGCCAACATCCATGATGAAAGAGAGGGGAAGATCCAGACCCCAAGCAGTTCCTAACTGGAGTTGGGTGGGATCCTGTTCAAACATATATTTCTAGACGAAATTATATAGACAACAAGATCTGATGCAATGACTCACTTTGAGAAAGACATTATGAGCACTAAATGCAATGCTTTGAAATCTTCCAATGAGACAGTAGGGTTGGCAGGAGCTATGCAGACCAATGAGCAGCAGCAGCAGGAGGAACAAGGGCTATCAATTCATAACATAAAGGAAGTGTCTGAGAAAAAGAGACCAGGAATCCCCAAGGACACCAATTGTCCCACTTGAGGGCTGGTTTAAAATCTCAGAGAAAACCTTCTTATGCATTGAAAGTATACATGGAGGGCTACAATGATTCATGCTGCTCCTATTGCTGATGTGCCTACTGGCCACATCCAGGGGCGGACTTTGGTAACCTTTCATAATAGGGCACCCTGTGCGAGGCCAACATTTGGTACCCCCAAATGGACCTTCTCAATTAGGGAGCTTCTCAATTTTGCGCCCCCTCAGCTTGGCACCATGTGTGAGGGGTAACCACTCACACTGCCATAAATCGGGCGCTGCTACATTCGCCACTGGAATGGGCACTTCATGTGCAACAGCCTTACCCACATGCAGGGGGAATCCGAATTGGCTGAGGATTCCCACCCTCCACCCTTGTGCAGATGAGCCCTACCCTGTACTTCCAAGTATGCCTACAGGGCTGCTTCATACAAAAGATATGGCTGTTGGGTGGGTGTATGGCTGGATGATAGCTTTTCTCATGTCCTCGTTCTTCCAATCTTAAATTCTGTTCTCCACATTTTCACATCAGTTTGTGATTCTCCACCCAAAAATTCTGCATGAACATTCATCAGCGTTTTTGCTATGAGTTTCTCCAAAGCAGATGGATTATTATTTTTTTGCAAAGCATTTTTTCCTAATAGAATGCATTTTTGTATGTTATTTTTGCTAACGGGTTGCATTTATATGCACACTTTACCCTAGGACATGCATTGTTGCACACATTATGGAGAAAATTAGGTGTGTGAATTTTGAAGGATGCCTGGTGTTTGTTTGTTTTTGTTCAAGGATTGCTTCAGAAAGTGAGAATTAGGCAAGTTCGCCTTTATATGTGAACTGAATCAAATCTCAGCACAGCACCAAATGCATGCTTTCAGTATGCCAGGGGGTTTGTGCAATCTATGCCAGTGTAAAGCTTGGAAGGCTGTCAGGACTGAACCATACTTAGCTGACAGTGGTGAACCTTGGAGTCAAAATTAAGGAACACAGCAGAGCCTAAAAGTCCTTCTTCCTCAGGCAAGGCCATAGTCCCAACAGCAAACCTTTAATAGCTCTTCCTGGCTGGGTGGGCGGGGCAAGCCCAGGCTGAAAAAGCTTCCCTATCGGCAAGGGACGTGTGTGGCGCTGTGGGTAAAACCTCAGTGCCTAGGACTTGCCGATCGCATGGTCGGCGGTTCGAATCCCCGCGGCGGGGTGCGCTCCCGTCGTTTGGTCCCAGCGCCTGCCAACCTAGCAGTTCGAAAACACCCCCGGGTGCAAGTAGATAAATAGGGACCGCTTACCAGCGGGAAGGTAAGCGGCGTTCCATGTGCTGCGCTGGCTCGCCAGATGCAGCTTGTCACGCTGGCCACGTGACCCGGAAGTGTCTGCGGACAGCGCTGGCTCCCGGCCTCTAGAGTGAGATGAGCGCACAACCCTAGAGTCTGTCAAGACTGCCCCGTACGGGCAGGGGTACCTTTACCTTTACCTTTTATCGGCAAGATGTCCCAAGCTGCAGTTCTGATATCTCACCACATGAGGCAACCACGCACATCTTTGTAGAGACCTGCCATAGCCTGAGAAATGTGGCTGTAGAAGAGCGATAGCTTTTCAGGGTTGCACTGTTTACAAACCTAACACAATGCTGGCAACTAACATCTGTTTTGCATGAAAGAGGAGCGCAGGGCAGGGGGAAAGATTGGCTGGATTTCGAAAATGCAGCACAGCCAATTAGTACAAGCAGTCCTCTATTGCCCAGCATTGTTGTATTTTAGGTGGAATTTATATGGTAGTGGAAGGCAGGTTTTGGCATGCTGAAAGATTTATTTGCTCTGGAATATTCATGAGCTGCATGGATGGATGAGCAGCTCTGCAAGATGGGTAGGCAAAGCAATGAAAATTGTCAGAGGCGGGGGATGGAATGCTGAAATTATGGAAGTGGCAGCAGGTGGGACAGATTCCACAATTCTTTACATGTCTTAGGGTGCAATCCTAACTCCTCCCCAACCTTTGCTGGCAGGGCTTTTGGAACAGCAGAGCCCTCAGTGCATCCACAGCCCTACTACTCACAGCGGGCAAGGTCGGGGGGGGGCAGGACAATTGGTTGCAGTGCCATTGTGCAATGGCTTGGGTGCCATTGGTCCCCAAGTGGCTCAGCTAAACCCTCTCCCCATGCCCGCAGCATCCCAAGGCTGAGTTGCAGATGGAATCCACTCTGCAGTGCAGTGGGGCCTTTGATATCCATTCTTAAGGAAATCAGCCCTGAGTGCTCACTGGAAGGACAGATCCTGAAGCTGAGACTCCAATACTTTGGCCACCTCATGAGAAGAGAAGGCTCCCTGGAAAAGACCCTGATGTTGGGAAAGATTGAGGGCACAAGGAGAAGGGGACGACAGAGGACGAGATGGCTGGATAGTGTTCTCGAAGCTACGAACATGAGTTTGACCAAACTGCGGGAGGCAGTGGAAGACAGGAGTGCCTGGCGTGCTCTGGTCCATGGGGTCATGAAGAGTCGGACATGACTAAACGACTAAACAACAACAACAAGTCTTTCGTCTATAGGATGCCCCCATGTATAAGGATGACCCCTATTTTGGGGGACTCTGATGTAAGAAACTGGGAGGGGTGGCGGCACAGAGTTGTTGAGCTTTGTTTTGCAGAGGATTGCCCAGGGGGATTGCCCAAAATCGCTCACCCACACACATCACTAAATCCGCCTCCCTTCTGTTCCATCGGCGGCAGAGTTGTTGGGCTTTTTTTTGGAGGGGATTGCCCACAGGTTTTGAGCTTTTTTTGAGGGGAGGAACGCCCAGAGCTGTTGAGCTTCCTTAGGGGTGGAACTGCCGAAAATCGCTCACCCGCCGCCGCCGATCATGCGCGTCACCAAAGACCTGCAGCCGCCAATCAACCACGCTATTGCCACAGAGGCACCCAATCACAAACAGACCTTCACACAGCCACCAATCACCCACCCTGTGGCTGACGAAAATCTCCTGCTCATGGCTGCAACCAATCGCCTAACCCCCCCCCCCCGCACTACCCATGCATAAGACGAGGGCAAATTTTAAAGAAAAGATGGTATATGCACAGGAACCAGAGTGGCTGGTATGGTACAAAGGTGAGGCAGTACCACCCTCATGACAGCAGCGCCACTGATGTGTACTTGGATGGTGCAAGAGCAGAGCAGGGTGAAGGAGAGAAAATGCACCCACTAGGGACATCATCTAAGGGGCATCAGGGGACCGAGGGTCCCCAAAAATATTCAAGGAGGGGGTCAAGCCCCCTCAACATGCCGTGCCCATGCACACGGAAGGCATGCTGGCGATTTCCAACAGGGACACGGGGGGTGGGGCGAAGCATCTTTGCCTTGTGTGTCCCTTTGGTGATCGCCAAATGTCAGTGACTGCGCAGAGGAGGAGTTGTGGACCCTTCCAGGGAGGAAGAAGAGGAAGACAGTACAGTTGGACCTCAGGTTAGGAACTTAATTTGTTCTGGAGGTCTGTTCTTAACTTGAAGCTGTTCTTAACCTGAGGTACTACTTTAGCTAATGGGGCCTCCCGCTGCTCCGCGTCGCCACTGCGTGATTTCTGTTCTCATCCTGAAGCAAAGTTCTTAACCCTAGGTACTATTTCTAGGTTAGCGGAGTCTGCAACCTGAAGCATCTGTAACCCGAGGCACCACTGTATAGATTTACAACAGGGGTTTGTGGGAGGTCACAGCTCAGAGGCAGATGAGGGGGGAAGTTGGGAAATAATGGGAGAGGAGGAACAGGCAGAACGGGAGCAGCAGCTGGATGACACGTTGTCGTTAGAAAGCATTCCAGACCCACCATCTCCCAGAACCCGGCAAGCCTTAAAAGTACGTGAGCAAAGAGCTCAAATACAGAGGGCACTTAGCTGCACCCATAAAGGAGATGACGACGACGAACGAGGAAGTGGGAGAGAAGGGGGGTGGAGATTGACTCAGGACAATGCCATTGTCCAAGAGACTGGGTTCTATAGCCACTCTTCGTAAAGTCTGAAATAAAAAAGGACGTTAAGAAACTTCTCCTTGTCTTTATACTTTCCTGGGCAACCAGCCGGGAGCCACTGATAGCACCCTGACCCTGTGTCTTAAAGGAACACACGAAAGCAACTCAACACCTCTGGCATCCACTGATGGTATCTTTCTTGGATTTCTGAGGTGGCACTATGCCAACAAGATGAGTGGTAGGTAACACTGGTTAGGTAACTAGCAGTAACCCAAGTGGCCATGAATTCCAATTGTCACTTCTTATAGCAATGAAATCAACAGGCCCCTCTGCTCCCGCACAGCAGCAAATGAACAGTATTATCAAGGCTAAGAGGTTTGGCAGTTGAGAGATGGAAAGGTAACGCCAACGCTTCAGCTTCCCCACACCAAGGGACAATCTAAATTCCTGCATCAATCAGTTAGGACAGCTCTGCAGTGCTTAGAAGAAAAGGGGAGAAGTAATGGCACACATTCACCTTTTGATTCAATCGTATGGTCTGAGTCAGCATTTTTCACCGCTTCAAAGGCTGCTGGTGCCTTAGCTCTCGCACTGATGAGGCCCATCCAGCAATTTAGTTTGGCAGAAATTCATTCACTCGCCACTGATGCATTAAAAAAAATAGTAATGGAACCTGGTGCAGTTTGGAATGCTCCTGTTCAAGATTCCAGCCAGTCTGCCATGTCTTTCCCTTGATACGCCATTCCATTCTCTTTGCATCTGGACTTCCCCTCCCTCCCCAAAACAGCTGGAATTCCCTGACCACTGAGCATGCTCTGTTAGTCCTCCCTGCTTTGTGTTTCCCTGATAACTATTTTTTGTACCTTAGGTTCCCTGAGCCTGTTGATATACCTCCCTCCTGTTGTGTTGCTAGTGTTGATTAGGCTATGTAAAGATTTATTTATTTATTTCCCACCTTTCTTTACCTGCCCGCAGACTGTCTTGCCAGAGTGGTGCATGCTCTAGTTATCTCTCGCTTGGACTACTGCAATGCGCTCTACATGGGGCTACCTTTGAAGGTGACCCGGAAACTACAACTAATCCAGAATGCGGCAGCTAGACTGGTGACTGGGAGCGGCCGCCAAGACCACATAACACCGGTCTTAAAAGACCTACCCTGGCTCCCAGTATGTTTCCGAGAACAATTCAAAGTGTTGGTGCTGACCTTTAAAGCCCTAAATGGCCTTGGCCCAGTATACCTGAAGGAGTGTCTCCACCTCCATCGTTCTGCCAGGACACTGAGGTCCAGCGCCGAGGGCCTTCTGCGAGAAGCGAAGTTACAGGGAACCAGGCAGAGGGCCCTGTGGAACACACTCCCACCAGATGTCAAAGAGAAAAATAACTACCAAACTTTTAGAAGACATCTGAAGGCAGCCCTGTTTAGGGAAGCTTTTAATGTTAAAAGATTACTGTATTTTAGTGTTTTGTTGGAAGCCTCGCAGAGTGGCTGGGGAAACCCAGCCAGATGGGCGGGGTAAAAATAAATTAATAAATAATAATAAATAATAATAAATAATAATAAATAATAATAATAAATAATTCTCCCCCAGTGCGCGACCCAAGATGCCCCATTGCATAAATTAAAACAGATACAGATACACAACCAAAAACAGCTACATAAGTAACCCTATTCAAACGGATAACATTTAAAAGCACTTGTGAGATCTTGCTGTGCACAGAACTCCAGAGCATGTGGGGTTTGCACATGTGGAAATGAGCCGAACTGAAACTTCTGTTCACAGCAGTGTATAAATATTCACGTTTTCATTCTGGCGTCTTTGGCCTTTGAAATATTTCCGTGCCTCTTGCGGTGCCCACTTGATGAATTGTCATGCACGGTAATTTCAGGTGCCTGAATCTCTGAATTGGGGCCTCTGCTCTTGCGGATTGGCAATTCATTAGCAGAGCTACCCTTGTGCTGCATTCTGGGTTTGTATAGAAGATCAAGAATATCTGTCAGGCATATATATTGGCTGATTTCTGCAACTCCTTATCAACCCAGAAAGCCTTGAAGCACATTTTTACTGCCAGATTCTCCTGTTTCCCAGCTGAATGGAGATAGCAGTGCAATAATAAGAGAGCAAGAGAAATAGTGAGATGGATAAGCTGCTTTGCTTTGTAAAACAAGTGGCTTTCTCCACATCACAACTGCCAGTGCAGCTTACTGGCTATTTGGAATCATATATAGCCCTAAAAAAATAAAAAATAAATAAAAATGTATCTCATACTGCATGTCAATGAATCCAAAGCTGAGGAACCTGGAGCCAAGTTAGGAAGTATAAAGACAATACAGTGGTACCTCAGGTTAAGTACTTAATTTGTTCCGGAGGTCCGTACTTAACCTGAAATTGTTCTTAACCTGAAGCACCACTTTAGCTAAAGGGGCCTCCTGCTGCTGCCACGCCACTGGAGCACGATTTCTGTTCTCATCCTGAAGCAAAGTACTTAACCCGAGGTAATATTTCTGGGTTAGCGCAGTCTGTAACCTGAAGCGTGTGTAACCTGAGGTACCACTGTACCTAATGCAGAGGTGGACAAACTGTGTCTAGGCTGTTCATTTTTGCAAAAACAACAACAACAAGCAAATCTCTGTATATACACAACCCCCAAAGATGCCAGATTTGCATAACATTTGCATATGCTAATTTAGAGACATAGATGCAAACTGAGAAACAATTACAATTACTATTGTTGCTACTGGCCATCCATGTTGGCTATGCTCTGTCTCCACAGCTGGAGGTAGTGACGCTTCAGAATACCAGTTGCTGGAAACCGCAGGAGGTTTTTGTGCTCAGATCCTGCTTGCAGTTTTCCAACAGGAATCTTGATGGCCACTGTGAGAACAGGATGCTGGACTAGATCACCTATTGGCCTGATCCAGCAGGCTCTTCTTATCTCCTTATGTTATGTCCTTTTGTAAAAAGTAAAGGTAAAGGGACCCCTGACCATTAGGTCCAGTCATGGCCAACTCTGGGGTTGCAGCGCTCATCTCGCTTTATTGGCCGAGGGAGCTGGCATACAGCTTCCGGGTCATGTGGCCAGCATGACTAAGCCGCTTCTGGCGAACCAGAGCAGCGCACCGAAACACCATTTACCTTCCTGCCGGAGTGGTACCTATTTATCTACTTGCATTTTGACGTGCTTTCAAACTGCTAGGTTGGCAGGAGCTGCTACAGAGCAACGGGAGCTCACCCCGTCACAGGGATTTGAACCACTGACCTTCTGATCAGCAAGCCCAAAGCTCTGTGGTTTAACCCACAGCGCCACCTGCATCCCCAATGTCCTTTTGTACTATAGTTTAAATAGACTGCAATACCTTTCACTGCAGTAGGGGAGACAGTGACCAGGTGGAGCTGCCTGTCTGCTCAACCTGCTGCCCAGGTGCTGTTGATGGGCAACTGCAAAGCCTTGTTCTCCCTGCTGATGGTTCTTTATCTTTAAAGTGGACTTAGACCAGACAGTACTTCAAATAGAGGACATCTTCAAATAAAGGGCCACCTATTGTCTCTATAAAGTTCACCACACGGCCAACTGTGCAATGGGGTCGAGGGAGTGTGTGTGTGTGTGTGTGTGTGTGTGTGTGTGTGTGGCAGAAAGGGAAGGAGTGAGAAGAGTGGTGGTATCATCCACCATTGGGATGCTGCCTTGGAAACAGATGATCCCTGAGGGAATGTAGCTCTCAACGGAAAGGAGTTTCCTACTCCCACTGCAAATATAAAGTAGGAATTCCATGAAAGAAAAGGAAAGCATTGTCCAATGAATTTCCTCACTCTTTGACTTCCCCAGTGCTAATCTGCCACAAATCCAAGCCTCATTATCACCTCCTTCCCTGGCCAAAGCAAGGAAAGTCCACCTTAGGCTCCCAGCTGAAGATATCTTTGCTCCTGCTCTGAAAAAGGTCTTGGAGCTGCACTCTGCTGCATTCCTCTTACGCTACACCACTGCCCATGTGAAGTTAACATAAATTTATCACGAGAGAAGGGCAGCCCAATATGTCGCCCCAAAGTGTGGTACGCATTGCAAACAAGGAAAGCCACCATGAAAATGCCAAATATCACAAGGAGAGCATTATGTTTAGACCTGGCCTGAGTGTGTCCACATTTGGCCCATTGCGTGATGCAGCTACCATACAGAAAACTGGACAGTTTTGCATGATGCTAGAAAGCCACATCTGGACACATATATGCCTGATGTACAACCAAGCCAATTTGGCATATGGCAGCCATGGGAAGGATGTGCATATTCAGGTGGACCGAGGGCATGATTCACCTGGAGTCTTTGCTATTCAATCTTTGCTTGTAACAAAAAAAAATCAGCTTTGCTTTTACATCTTGAGTCCATGGCAGTCCTGATTGAAAGAGCCAGTCTGGAAGGATAAGAATGAAAGCATTCCATCCACTTCAGCAGTTAGAACAAGCTTGTACAAGGTCATGCAAAAGCCACTCATGTGAGTTCAGCCACTGGATTATGCACTGTGTGCAGTCAGATTGTTTCTAATTAACATTGTCAGATGCTTCAGAACTGCTCTTCAGTTCACACAAACCCTTCACTCGGCTTTCCTTTCCAGCAAAGTCTGTGGCTGGTTTATATCCCCTCTATAGGAGATCTGTTGGTCAACATGTGGATACACTGAGATCCACAGATAAAGACCAAAAGTAAAGATCAAAAGTCTCCGGTTCGACAGGCATGTCTGTGCTTGCTTAAACCAAAAAGGTAAATTTGCATATTTACAGCTAAGTCCGTAAAGATAATAGGATATTTAACTACACAGCAAAGTTCATTTTTTTCCCTGCATGGGAAGAGAAAGCAGCAATTAACAAAACAAACTGGCAGATATACTGTACTTGTCATCAGTGCCACCACAAAAACTGGATGTTAAGTGACAATTCTTCAGCACCCAAACATCTCCACTAACTGCTAAAGAGCATTCTATTGTTGGAGCAGAAAATGCCCAAGGGGTCCTTCTATGGCAGCCACTGATGCATTGGCAGAAAAGAGGGCAAGAAAAGGGGACTTAGATTTGCATAGGCTAATTTATATGTATAGATGCAGTTTCAGAAATAATTACTGCTGTTTAAATAGTCTGTAGAACAGATATCACCAAGCTCAAAGTGACTTTGAATTAACCTTGAAGAACAGGTTTTTTACTATGGCGTTGCAATTCCTGAGTTAGCTTGGATCTAGAACAATAATAATGTCCACATATGCTTTGCGCAACATTTGCATGCGATAATTTATATGGATTGATGCACATTTAGATAAAACAATGTGCACAGAAAGAAATAGACATCATCATTGTGGGGAAGGCAGGGGGTAGACGACCTGTAGGCCTGCTCAGTCTTATGCACAGGTGCTAACATTTGATGGAGAGCATCATGGCCCCTGTTCTGCCTTGTTATGGTTCTAGATCAGGGGTCAGCAACCTTTTTCAGCTGCAGGCCAGTCCACTGGCCCTCAGACCATGTGGTGGGCCGGACTATATTTTGAAAAATAATAGTAAATGAACAAATTCCTATGCCCCACAAATAACCAAGAGATGCATTTTAAATAAAAGCACACATTCTACTCATGTAAAAACACCAGGCAGGCCCCACAAATAACCCAGAGACGCATTTTAAATAAAAGCACACATTCTACTCATGTAAAAACACACTGATTCCTGGACCATCCATTGGCCGGATTGAGAGGGCGATTGGGCCGCATCCGGCCCCCAGGCCTTAGGTTGCCTACCCCTGTTCTAGATCTTAAAACCAGACTTGAACCACACAACCCTTCAAATAGAGGAACCTCCAGACACAGGACTGTCTTCTGCAAAGTAAGGCACAGAGTCACCCTTCCTGACTTGTGTGCCAGCTGGACAAACTTGGGGACAGTTATAGAAAACAATGCATTTTCCAAACAGCCGTGGTTCTCCCCCAATTAACTGGTAACTCAGATGACACCTGGCCCTTCAGTTGTTGTTAGACTACAGTTTCCACCCTCCGTGCCTACTGGCTATGCTGGCTGGGATTGATGGGAGTTGTAGTCCAACAACATCTGGAGGGAAACAGGTTTCGCATCCCACGTTAAAAGGGAATAATGCTGACTTGCCTTATAAAGAAGGTTTGGCATCTTCTGCAAAAGCAGAATTCGAAAGTAAAATCTTCCTTGATCAAGATGCACTTCCGAAAGGAAGAATCTTCTTTTGAAGCTATGGAGTGGATTCAAAGTTGCAGCTGCAAAGTGAAAAATCTTCCTTTGCAGTTCAAGCTGGAGTTGCAAAGGGGCATGTTCCCACAGCTCCCTTTGCAGCTGTGGATTGAAGTTACAATCGCCTGCTGTCCCTGGTGACTGACAGGTGGGCAACCCTGAAGTCAAAGTGGCCTGAAGAGGATTGGCCACTTCTGGATCTGGGCTTCTAACTGAATCCATTTCCCCATGCCTGAGAGAGATCTCCTGCTATCATAGAATCATAGCATTGTAAAGTTGGGAGTCCGATACATGCTTCCAGTTTATGGTTTCTGTATTCGCTGGGCAATGTAGGTGAAGCTCCATGACCCTCACTTTGTACATTACAGCAGAGATGGAAGAAAACAGAAGCATGACTCACTGTCTGGGTTTAACCTCACATTAGTCTGGCAGGAAGGTAAATATGAGCATGTAGAGAGTGTATTTTCCTAATTACTACATAACTGCAGCCATTCTCTAATAATCTGTTTCCCAGGCACATTTGAGAGCACAGGGAGAGCCTTCTACTTCATTAGAAAAACCACTTTTACTCTCGCAAGATTGAGTGTATTGCCCTTGCCTGTACTTGAGGGACGATTCCAACATTCCACACGAAAAATGCTTATGTCCCTGTGGAGATGGCAGTACCGAATCGGAGGTGCATGCCCTTCTGGCTTGCAATCTTTATAAAGACTTGAGGAATGAGATTATCACCCCTCTTTTATTGTCCATTCTGGGTTGCCCAAACACTGCCACAGTGCCTTTCTCTTGGCAGATCAAGATGAGCAGGTGACAGCAAAGGTTGCAAGGTTTTTAGCTGGGGCAATCAGAATAAGATCCACTATTTGACTATTGATTCAAAACCCTAGAATGTATTTTATATAATTGACTTTTTATTTCTATTCTTTGTATATCGAATTGTTGTTTTATTGCTATGGCCGATGGCTGATGCAAATAAAGATTCATTCATCCATTCATTAAAAACCCCCACAGCTACCTTCCTTTCAATAGCTTCGGTTTGTTAGATTCAAAATGTCTTGGGAACCTCATGGAGGGAATATTGCACCTCTGAAATAGATCTAATCTGTCAGATCTGTTTGAACAAAGCATCCAATTTTGCAAACTGATCCGCCTTCCTTTAACTTGTACCTTGCCTTTTTTATGATTCAAAAATTCTCACTTGTATTCTGCACAATTATTTCTGTTTGAACTATAAACCCATTAGTTTTGACCCTACCTTCAGTTGAGAGGGGGGGAAAACCACTGGCTGCTTTTTGCACATTGGAAAGCTGTTATCTTGTCTGCAGTTAATTCATCACAGATTGTTTATTATAGGTCTTTTCTTTAAAACCCTTGTAATCTTTATTGCATTTTCCAGTACCTTTTTCCAGTTTGTGTCCCCACACCCACTGTCCTATGAAGCATGGTTCTGAATTCTAAAACCATTACTCAAATGGATGTTTAATGCTGGATTGAACAGGTTATATTTTGTGGTTTGGATAAAATATTTCTGTTGACATCATTCCAGAATGAGCCCTGAAGATTCCAGTTACAGAGCAACCTTTGAATATTTACTTAGAAGCAAAGATGGATGTGGGCAACTCAGTCAATTTTGGTCCCTCATTTCCCCCATCTTATGTTCCACATTTCCACATCATTTTGAATAATAATAATAATAATAATAATAATAATAATGTCCTCTCCTAATATACCCATTATTGCAAAGCAATCCCCCTCAATAGCACATTCTCTATGTTATTTTTTGCTAGCATATTTATGAATACTTAGGATATGCATGTTTGTAGACATTACTTGGCTGGAGAACTGCATTGCAAAAATCAGAAATTTGCAGCTTTTGGAGGATGGCTGTATTTCAGTTCACACATTGTTTTGGAGCGTGCAAATTAGGTGTGCTTGCTTTTGTATGCACAGGATTGCAGCTTCAGGCATGTCAGGACAGGAGAAAGTATCACCTGTTTTGCCTATGCTTAGCTGTGATTCCGCCAAAGTTAGGCACCTCCTGCTGATTTTAGCACGGGAGTTAAGCATATCTTCAAGCCTTTACCCTTGAAATCAATTGGAGGAATTATTACATTTTAGCTAGATCATGTTGTTCTGTAACATATAAAAGATTTGCACTCATTCAGGTACAGGGCTGGGATGCAACATGGACTCTAGTTGTGTTGTAGGGGTAGCAGACAGCTGAATCCATCGCAGAGAGGAGACTTTTCATGGGGAGAGAAATGATCCCCTTCTCAGTTCAAAGGAACACTGTACTGAGCTTGGTAAAAGGAGTGTATTCTGCTGAGCAGCGAAACCTAATGCAGAAGTGGCCAACATGATCTGGCAACAGATCCATGTCCAGATGTGACAGGGGCTTGGCCCCGATCCTGTGTTTTAGCTGCTCTGATATGATTGCCTCTGACATCAGTAGTCCCCCTAGCAGACTGACAGAGGAGGAGAGCCACATCTCTCCATCCTTTGTCCACAAGCCTGCTTGTTTTCCTTGCTGGCTTCAGAGGAAGAAGCTTGTAGCCAGCATCAATACATAGTGGGATGGTGGACGACTGATGGAGTGACTTTACCCCATGCTGGCTATGGAGTAGGGGCCTTGGAGACAGCCCAGGAAAACAGAAGGATGGTGGAGGAGGGGCAGAGTGATCCATCCCAAGGCTGCCAGGCTACAGATTCACCTGCATGGAATTCCTTGCCACCTAAAGGCACTGGGTGTTTAGTTAAAGGAAAGACTGCTTCAACGTTCTCTACCTGGGGCTGCCCTTGAGGATTGTTTGGGAATCGCAAGTGGTTCAGAAGGCAGCTGTTAACTGAAACAAATGGAACCTACTTTGCTTCCTTGTGCTTTGTTTCTCCCACAATTCAAAGGGCTGGTTTTAACCTTTAAAACCCTTAGTAGATTAGCAGCAGGTCAGAGTTATTCACCTTTATTTTATTTGCCTTGATGAAATTACACGCTTGCCCAGCTTCTTTCCCAGGATTATTCACAATTCTATTGCTATCAATTCCTTGCATGCACATTGTATCAATTCAGTTATAATTAACAAACGAAATGCCCTTGTTTGATCAAATTCAGCACCCAAATGACAAAGAAATGGCTGAAATAGGGCCTGTCCTGAGGATCAGCAAAGCAGCTTGGAATCTTCACTTTTTAAAACCCAGCACAGGACAGCAGTAAGTGAAAATCAATATTAACTTGGGCCAGTTGAAAATGTCAAGCAGACAGTCTCATGCAAGGGCCCTGGTACCCAATTGGATTTCAGTCGTCATCATCATCCATTTTCTTGCAAATGCAGAAGCAGAATCCAACAAGCTTCCGTTCATCTTGTAAGAAAATAGCGCTGTCTGTCATGATTTCTTCACAACAAATCCCTGCTGCCTCTACCAGTGATCACTCCTTTTTTTGCTCTAGGTGCTTACAAATTAATTGTTTTAAATAAATGCTTTAATTTCCACCCCCCAAAAGTGAAATGAACTACAGTGGTGCCCCGCAAGACAAATGCCTCGCAAGACGAAAAACTCACTAGATGAAAGGGTTTTCCGTTTTTTGAGTCGTTCCGCAAGACGAATTTCCCTATGGGCTTGCTTCGCAAGACGAAACGTCTTGCGAGTTCTTACGAGTTTGTTTCCTTTTTCTTAAAGCCGCTAAGCCGTTAATAGCCGCTAAGCCGCTAATAGCCGCTAATAGCCGTGCTTCGCAAGACGAAAAAACCGCAAGACGAAGAGACTCGCAGAACGGATTAATTTCGTCTTGCGAGGCACCACTGTAACTCATTTGTCTCTTGTTCTTTCTTCCTTCCTTCCTTCCTTCCTTCCTTCCTTCCTTCCTTCCTTCCTTCCTTTAAAGGAGAAGGTTCAGGTCATGATCCAATAACTGAACTTGAATTACATACACATGAGAATCATAATTTGAGAGGTCACTTTCCTTGACAGCTGCTTGTCCTGCTGACATACCCCATCACCTCCCTACTTACACCCAACTTTTGAAATTCCCTTAAGAGCAGCGGGAGGCAACCTAAGGCCCATGGGCCACATGCGGCCCAATCGCCTTCTCAATCAGGCCAGCGGATGGTCTGGAAATCAGCTTGTTTTTACATGAGTAGAATGTGTCCTTTTATTTAAAATGCATCTCTGGGTTATTTGTGGGGCATAGGAATTCGTCCATTCCCCCCCCCCCCAAAAAAAATTATAGTCTGGCCCACCACATGGTCTGAGGGACAGTGGACCAGCCCACGGCTGAAAAAGGTTGCTGACCCCTGCTTAAGAGGCAGTTTAATGGTTAGACTGCTGGTCAGGAGACCTGTTTCATATCCCCCCCCACACATGAAGTTCATTGGCTGACCTTAGACCACTGTCCCAAGGTCTTGCAGGGTTGTTGTGAAGGTAGAAGGTGGGTGGGCCTTATATATCTCCTTAGGGGCAGGCTATGACCCCCCCAAACAAATGTAAATTGAAACTGGTGTTTATCTCTTGCTATAGCCACAGAATGGCTGCTAGAGGTCTGTCTTCCTGCTTTCTACCCATCAGTAGTTCTCCTGACTCCCGGCTCTTCCTCCTCCTCCGAGCAAGTTAACAAACAGCAGATTCCACAGTTGTGGGAGCCCGGAAGTGGCGCATAGGCACCAGAGGAGGATACAAAAAACTGTATTAAAAAAAACATGGCAGGGTTGAGCACACAATCCACTGTCAGCCATAGGCCCCTACTGGTGGTGCTCTTGTCTGTTTTATCTTGTCTCCTGCTTCTCCTTGCTTCTTTTTGAACCACCCTACATTATTCCCACTGCCTTGCAGCTTCCTTCTTCATGGCTTAAACTCCCACTTCTGCCTCTTTGTTTCAAGGGCATAAAACCAAAGATCTGTGTTCAGGAGTGGATAGTGTGGTGCTGCTGTGGAGTTGTCCTCCCAAGCGTTGTTGCCGCCTGCTTGGACAGTGGAAGGGCAGGGAGACAGTCCTGCTTTTAACAGCTCCATCCATGTAATTTAATCAGCCAAAAGCAGATCGAATTGGATAGTGTATCCTAATATTTTATCCGGATTCTTACTGATTATTTTCCAGTAATTGTTTCCTATGGGACACTGCCATCAAAGGGGGAAAAATATTCCCACTTGTCTTTGGCATTTCCAGAATGTTTCTGTAGTTCTTTATTATCCCTGGAGTAATATACCCTTTGAACATGATCCTGCAGCAATTCTGATTGTTGTTGTTGTTTAGTCGTTTAGTCATGTCCGACTCTTCGTGACCCCATGGACCAGAGGACGCCAGGCACTCCTGTCTTCCACTGCCTCTCGCAGTTTGGTCAAACTCATGTTGGTTGCTTCGAGAACACTGTCCAACCATCTCATCCTCTGTTGTCCCCTTCTCCTTGTGCCCTCAATCTTTCCCAACATCAGGGTCTTTTCCAGGGAGTCTTCTCTTCTCATGAGGTGGCTAAAGTATTGGAGCCTCAGCTTAACGATCTGTCCTTCCAGTGACACTCAGGGCTGATTTCCTTCAGAATGGAAATTCTAATCTTCTTGCAGTCCATGGGACTCTCAAGAGTCTCCTCCAGCACCATAATTCAAAAGCATCAATTCTTCAGCGATCAGCCTTCTTTATGGTCCAGCTCTCACTTCCGTACATCACTACTGGGAAAACCATAGTTTTAACTATATGGACCTCTGCTGGCAAGGTGCTGTCTCTGCTTTTTAAGATGCTGTCTAGGTTTGTCATCGCTTTTCTCCCAAGAAGCAGGCGTCTTTTAATTTTGTGACTGCTGTCACCATCTGCAGTGATCATGGAGCCCAAGAAAGTAAAATCTCTCACTGCAATTCTGATAGCCACATTTAATGGGGGAAAAAATGTGTTCTTTCTTCCAAAGATTTCCCCATACATTGATGGGAGATATTCTTTTCCTGTTTACTGAGTTAATCATACATTGTAAATGATGCATTATTACTCTAATTTAAATGCAATATAGCTCAGCATAGTGGTAAAATGACCTGTGTGCCTGCTCAGTTCGCAGGCAACGCTAAGCCAAACCATGGGTTCGTGCAAGGATGTGGGATCTGGGAGGGGAAATCATGCTCGCTTTCTTCCTCCTCTGGTCCTGCTGTGCTGCTGTGATCTAAGCCATAATTTGGTTTATCTCCACCAGATAAACCATGAGTAATAAGCCATAGGGCAAACCTTGGTCTGTCTGGATCAGACAAATCATGAGCCTAGGCTTAGTCAACATGCTAAACCAAACCATGGTTTAGCTCACAGCAGTGTAGCACCAGCAGGTCTAGAGGTCTAGCTGCAAAGGTCTAGCTGTAATCTCCTCTATAGGGTTCTGCACACTTGCACTTTCATGCTAAGCCATGGTTTGGTTTAGTATTACTTGCAGACCACGTCAACAACTGCTTTTTGTTGATAGGCAACTTCCTGCTTCCTGCTCTCCTTTGTTATGTTTCTGTATCTTTACACCAGTCTTTCAAATCAATTGGGCCTTCAAACGGAGGACTGTCCAGTGTAAAGTAAGGTGAATGGTCACCCTACAGCTGGGTCATGTGGGTCACTAGACTTCCTTCACTAATTTGTTCCGCTTGTTCCAAAATCACTCTCGACAAGCTGTTGCGAGCATCTAATCATTAAAACATCTGATTTGAACAACAGTTCTCATCAGGAGCCTGCGTGTAACAAGCCAGCCAAATTTCTACAGAAAGCCATACAGAATGCGTATTCAAAAGCCTTGTGCCATCCCAAAGTGGTCCCCTACCGTAACGTTTCATTTTGCTCTATTGCCTATTGATGCAAAGAGTGGCAATTATCAATGAAAGATGTGAGATAATGAAAAAGCCAGGGAAAAGACACGGTAAACAAGCACGCGTGCTCCCAGTTGTGCTCCAGATCACAGGGGGATCTTAAATGCCATCAGTTTTGGTTAGACTCTGCATCTCTTTCCCTCCGTCCCAAACAGCTGAAGAGCGCGACAATACTCTCTTAACATACACACACAGCAATGTGCCAGCAGGGGTCTCTTTTTCATTGAGTGGCATCAAACCCTATGCTTTACTGCACTGCAGTCAGCACCATTATAACTGCTATTCACTTATAAAATGGATGGAATACAGTCGATCAGTCACTCACGCTGCCTCTCTCTTCCCTAACCCTCCCTCTGCTTTCTTACATATTCACACAAAGACATAGCAGGCCTTTCCAGGCAACCAAAGGACTATAATCTAAGAACCTACATTTAGACTGTACTCTGGTGCATCTTAGGAACGCGGGTGGCACTGTGGGTAAAACCTCAGTGCCTAGGGCTTGCCGATCGCATGGTCGGCAGTTCAAATCCCCGCAGCGGGGTGAGCTCCCATCGTTCGGTCCCAGCTCCTGCCCACCTAGCAGTTCGAAAGCACACTTAAGTGCAAGTAGATAAATAGGTACCGCTTTATAGCGGGAAGGTAAACGGCATTTCTGTGTGCTGCGCTGGTGCTGGCTCGCCAGAGCAGCTTCGTCACGCTGGCCATGTGACCCGGAAGTGTCTTCGGACAGCGCTGGCCCCCGGACTCTTAAGTGAGATGGGCGCACAACCCTAGAGTCGGACACGACTGGCCCGTATGGGCAGGGGTACCATTACCTTTACCTTTACTGGTGCATCTTTACTCAGGAGAAAGCTCCATTCTACCTAATGGCGCTTACACCTTTGTAAACATTTTTAGGACTGCAGATGCAAAGCAGCTGTCAGTGGCTGGGATCAGGAACAGAGGAAAGCCACCCCCCTTTTTTAAAATTCAAATTGTGGTTGGGGATGGGTAAACCTCCTTCACTCACCCTGTGCTGTGATCCCAGTAACAATCCCTTGGTTTGATTTAGTTTTACTATGCGACACTCATGTTGTTCCATTAAGCACAGTGACCACTTGACAACAGTCATACTTAGCAATAATTCAACCTTCTTGGCTTGGCTTTGCCAATTCAACCCTTGTTAAAGGGTTAATAGCTTAGTTCTGCATGAAGAAAACTTTATGTTGTGAACCATCCTGATATCTATGGATAAAGGGCCATGCACAAATTTAACAAACAAAACAAAACAAAACAAAACAACAAAACAATCCCTGGTATCTTCAGATAGGGCTGGGAATTTTCCCTCTCTGAACTCTGATGACCTTCTGCCAGACAGTGTAATACTGAGCTTGGCTTGTAATTGTGGACATAAGTTTTTTAAATAGGGGCATTCCCACCAAACAGGAATAGATGAATGTTTTCCACAACCCTTCCAACATAAAGGGGAAAGGGAGGGGTTAATTTTTGCCAGCTCAGTTGTCTGACTGGCTTTCACTGCTGGTTAGCCCTACTATCTTTGGACATTGATTTGGGCTCCCTCCTCACCACAGAGAACTAGTAGGCTTCTCAGTGACCACAGCATGATTAGCAATAACTCAACAATGGAAGAACCAGCCTGAAATACCCCTGAGCACATGGGAAAATAATACCTGGGATACAGCAATGTCTGAGCATCTCACCAGATGCAGAAGGGCAATTTAAGGCAAAACAAATAGAGACACCTTCCAAGAAATATTCTTTAACTATATTAATGACCAACATCAATACTGTGTTATACCAACTGCTCAGTCTTCTCAACGGAGAGGTTATATTAAGCCATATGTTTGGACACTAAATATGTAAGCTTATGTCTAAGTCAATGGATAGAACGAACAGCCTTAGATGTTCTGCTGGGTAAGTGTTTGATGGTTCTTGTCTTGCATTTGTTTAAAAAGCAATTTAGAAATTGTTAGGAAAAAATACTGAGCTTAGTGGGCCAATGGTTTGACTTGTTATATGTTACTACTGGGAGAGTATCTTCATTGAATTCCTAAGCAATTTGCTTTTGTAATTCTGCATATAGATCCAGGGCTTGGATCAAGTACCAAAAATGCATTCTTATGGAAGAAATGTTAGCCAGCTTTGCCCAACCAACTGCAGGTTTTTCTAGTGTTTGACAGTCTCAAGATATAGATGGAAAAGGAAGCTTTCTAGAAACCTTCAACACTGATCCCCAAAATGAAGTGTGTTGTGTTGTGTTGTGTTGTGTTGTGTTGTGTGTGTGTGTACAGCACTTTTGGCTGCTGAATTTAGCACGCAGGCATACAAGTAGACTATTGATGAGCAGAATGACTGTGCAAAGAAAGTGTGCCAAAACATTTTCTAATTTTCTTCATGGAAAAAAAAATAGCTGTTTAGTCAAAACTGGCAATGGATCAAAAAGGAGCATTCTCAAATTAAATAAATTAAAAAAAGCACATGCCTCTGCTTATGAAAAACTTGAATTCTCAGAACCCTTTTAGGCAAGAAGAATTGACCAAATTGGCTGCCACTTTGCTGGTGTACGTGTGTGCTGAAGTGTGCCGGACGCCATTGGGCTCCATAGAGAAAAAGCTCACTCGCCCATTGAACATGTGAGTGGGGGAGTGGAGGTGCAACTTCTCTGTCCTCTTCTATTTTTACAAATAATTAAAAAAAAAAAGAATTTCCTCTGTGACTGGAAATGATGACAGGGAAAAATACAAGCTGCAAGTGTGGCCTAGTTCCATCTTTAGTTTGGGAGCATGTCGGGGGACTGGAAAAAGATACAGACCTTTTGGATTCATGTCATCTCCAGGTCTGCCCCCAAACCACCCCCTTTTCAGTCCTGCCAATGTTGGAGCTCTGCAGTGGGGTTGCAGAAGAAGTCGATGTGGTGGTGGGGAGAGGAGAACGCAACACAATATCTCCCTCTCTGAGGGTGGATCTCTCTCTGCCCGTGAGAGGGAGGGCAAATACACCCTGTGGTCTCTGGGACACCTTCCCAGAGGCGATAAGGATTCCAGGGTCCATAGAACAAAAGACACATTTACCCAAAATACATATTTTGAGTGGGATTTAGGGGACAGGGGAGGAAAATGCAGGTGAACGAGGAAAGCAAAGGAATGGAGATGAATGGAATTATGGATTAAAAAACATACACAATTTATATAGACTGGATACCAATAGATTTGTCCTTCTATAGCATACAGCTATGTACATGTATGAATGACTATATTACTTGTAGGGATCGTGTTCACATTATTCAGGTGTTGGACAGGGCACAGCTAGGTGACATGAATGTGCAGATGTTGAAGGCTGCTGCTGCTGTGATTGGCATGGCTAGGTGCTGCATGAACGATTTGTCCGAAAAGAGCGAAGCTCACCCCGCAGTCTAGCAAAGGAGATTTATGCTTGAGACATGCTTCCACACGATTCTCTGGATCGCACCAACGTGCTTTTTGAGTGTCATTTCACACTTCAGCCCCTTGCTTGCCCAGGATAAACTTTGCACATTTTTGGATACATGTGCTCCTCATGACTGGAATTGCTTTAAATTACTAAATTAAGAATTCTCATAACTCCTCATGTTCACCCATGCATATATGCACACATTTCAGTAGTTTTTATGCAGTATATTAAAAAAAAATGGTGGGAGAGTAATCGCCAGGATTCTGGTCTCTGGGATTAAGATATTTAACTATTGTGTGTTTAGATGCATGCGTGTTTAGGAGCACAATCACCTCTCCCCAACCCTGCAAGGAAGAAACTCTGCTAGAGGAACAGCACAATATCTAGGAAGAAGAATAGCAGTCAATTTAGTTGGTAACACTAGCAGAAAATGCTCTTTTCTTTCAATGAGGTTCATGGTTTTGTGCCAGCTCCTTGTAGCAAGGCTACCTGGCCTCAATCCAGTGTGTGGGAACTGGGTATCATGCTGCTAGTGAGTCAAAACCAGCACTAGTATCGTGCCACTAACCAACTCAGCTCCACATCTCGCCCTCCACCCCCTTTTCACCATCTGCAAGAATACCCTGCTCTAGAGCTGGTTGGAATTCTTAACCAAAGAGAGACCCACCTCATGATTTTTGCCCTCTCCTTGGCACCTCTGTATCGAGAAGCACTCCATTTTGGGGGGAGTGGGGCTGACTCAGGGCCTTGCAGAGCCAGGCAGAGGTAGATAATGTACCCCCCCTTTTTTACCCTGGGGATAACTTTAGTCCTATAAATAAGTATATAAATAATTTTCACAAAAGTTATGCTGACAAATAATTTTATTTCAAGGCTTGAACCATATCTGCATATAAAGACAAAATGGGAAATATAGATAAATATGCTGACTGAGACCCCTTTGGAATCGGACGCCCGGGCCAAGTGGTCCATATGCCCCCCCCCCCGTCTGGGCCTGGAGGCTGTTAGAGCAGGAAAAGGTCATGGGAGAAAGATTTACAGTCCCCTTCCCCAGCACCATGGATATGATCATAGAACCATAGAATTGTGGAGTTGGAAGGGACCTCAAGGGTCGAACCCCCTACAATGCAATGCAGGTTCCAATCCTCTGTCATGGATGCTTCAGTTGAGATTCCCGCATTGCAGGGGGCTGAAGACCCTTGAGGTCCCTTCCAACCATGATCCCAGGAGTGTTTTCATTTATCTGGAATGTGTCTTAGAACTCTGATGATGTCTGTTCCTGGATCAGTTAATCAGCAAGTCATGGGAAACCCATTCACCCCCGAAACAGCAACAAGGTGGAGGGCATACAGCCTGTGATCTGCTCTGCAGGACCGGCGCTGCAGCAGCAAGCCCCACAACCATCTTTGTTTATTTAAACAAAAACAAAAGTGAAGGAAGAGTCCTGCAGTGCAGAAAACATACTGCAGGCGGAGTCTGCAACAGCCACTAGTTCTGGTAGCTGCTGTGTTTCGACACCAAGCTGAGCTAAAAATAATTACTATCTCATACATAGAAGGCGAAATGATCTGTGGTGATGAAGCTACAGATGAGACTCCTTGTTGGTAGCTACTAATTTGTGAAGGTTTAATTGTCACATACACACTTTAAAAAAAATAATTCTGTAGCACATCAGATGCTTTCTACAAAGGGCGCTGAAATAGCCACTGGAGAGAGTAAGCAATTCATCCCTCCCTCAGCCTTTTAATGGCCATTGGGGATAATAGTTTTAACAGGTGAGTATATGACAATGGAGAGTTTGCGCATTATGCGTTTCATTTCATTTCTATCCCACGCTCCCTGTGGAGAACTCGGGCTGGCATACCTTATTTTCCCAAGGCCATTTCTATCCTCTCAACGACCCTGTGAGGTAGTTTGGGCTGAGAGAGAGCAACTATCAAGGCCACCCTGTGAGGATTCAAGTCCCAGTGTGATATGCTTAATCATTGCACTGTACTTGCTCCCGCACTGCTGGTGCAATGTCCCATGGTTTCCGCCCTACATGATACCCCAAACTGCAGGATCTTCAAGCACAAAAACCGAAAGAGCAGACTAAACCCTGGTTGGTCACCTGTCAAGCCACAGGCTGATCTAAGACTCTGGGGCTGGTTCACACATGCATCAACATCACTTGATTTCTCTTTGCTTGTTATTCTTGATGAATGACTCACCACTGAATGTGTGAACCGACTCCTTCAAAAAGCATGGCATTTCAGGTGATGAAGTTTCGTTTGTGATGCATTTATTTATTTATGTATTTTTCTAGAAAGTAATATATACATCATACAGTTTTATTTATTTCGTTATTATTTACTGAATCTATATCCTGCCTCCCTCCCCACAAAGAGCCCAGGGCACAATTTAGAAACAAAAAATAAAGCAACAAACATTCTAAAGCACTTGAAACAAAATCAATTCCTGTCAAAAAATATCTAAAAACAATTCTAATGAAAAAGTATCTAAAAGCAGTTACAGTTAAAACGGCCTTCCCTCCAATGATCTTGGGGTTGTCAGGAACAGTATTCTTCAGCAACCAAATACCTGGGTAACCAAGCATGTTTTTGAATTCTTCCTGAAAGTGAATAATGATGGAGACAGGCACCTGTCACTAGAGGGGGAATTCTGCAACTGGGAAACCACCACTGAAAAGGCCCTGTCACAGATAAGCACCAACTGAGCAGCCCCTCATGGTGACACCACCAAGGCCTCATCGGTCAATCATAGGGTCCAAGATGGTTGGTACTGGTTTTGTTGTATGGCAGTCACATGTGTTCACTTTGTCCTGCTGTCAAGTGATTGCCCACAGGTATGTGAACTTGGAAATGGCAGCCCTACTGTTAGGCAGAGTGAGACAGTTACCTCAGGTAGCTGATTCTGAGTGGTGTTAGTTTTTCAGCTTTTCATTGTTGTTTTTGCTACTGGGCAGGCACTACTGGGGTTTTCTGTCTCAGGGGTCAAAATAAGTTGACTGGTCTTGGGTACAGTGGCTCTTGACTAGGGGTTCGCTCTGTCTCAGGTGGCAAAATATCTTGGGCTGGGAACAGTGAACTGTTCCCTGCTCCGCACATATTTTTTTAATGCAAATTAACTGTCCTTCAGGGACTCAGATGCATTTTACAGTAACAGTTTGAATGCCTATGTTTGAAAACGTAATCTTAGCAATTGTTTGTATTTTCTTACCCTTCCCCCCCCAATTGCCACACACCAATAGTTTCAAAATAACTAAATATATTTTTAAGAAAACCAGAGTGGAGGGGGGAGGTGTGCCATCGGAGTAAGCGCTTTTGGTTAAATTATATGCTCCTGAAAATCATAGTGTGTAAAAAGGAAATGCTAAAAACTGACAGGCCCCTAATTATGGCATCCCCAGCGGGTGATACAGTAATAGTACTGTAGGGTGTTCAAAAAGTCTGTGTTTTAAGGTCAGCATTAGATCATGCACACTTTGAACACATGTTTTTGAAATGTGCCTCTGTTTCTTTAGGTCTGTGGAGCTATCGGCTTGGCAGTTAGAAATGTGCAGAACGCAATTCTCACCCAAAATCAATAGATATTAATAACAATCCCCACAACCTTCCAAAGTCTTTTGCAGCTAAGGATGGAGGAGATATTTGATCTAGTTCACGTTAAAGGAAAACCCATCAAATTTACACTTTCTGAAATATAGCCGTCATTCAAAATCCCCAATTCTATTGATTTTCCAGTGCAGTTCTCGTGAACAAGAAAGCATGTACTGCATATATTCATGAAAATAAATGCCCAACACTGCATTAGCTTTGGGGAAATTGCCCTGCAAAACTGCGCAAGCAAAACTGCACGCAAACTTTTGTATGGTCCAGTAAATTTGCACTAAAATGCTGATGAATTTTCTTTAAATTGCAAACCGATGTTGAAATGTGGAGAACTGAACCGAAAAATATGAGAAAAACAGAGAAATGGTTTAGGCAGATTGGCCCAGCCCTACTTGCAACTAAATAATATTTGCTTGCTGCTCTCTCATTAGGAATACTGAATTTCAGACCCTGGTAGTCTGATCTTAGGTAAAATTAGGTGAACGCTCATTTCGTTGGCCATCTCTGGAACAGCAGCTGCTGTTAGCACAAGCTGTGAGTGACCATCACAGAGTGGTTGTGTGATGGCTGGCGCGCCATCAAAAACTTTACACTCATAAAGTTAGAACAGACAGGCTGTAGCAGAGCCAGCTGACACATATACCGAAGGTGACATAAAAACACAGGGAAAACAGCTTTCTCTGAGCAGGTTTCTATCTTTTGACATTCAAGAGGAGAAAGTAAGTTGCAAATAGAGCTAAAGGACAGCAGTAACTTGCAATGTTCCAAGATATTATAGAGCAGGGCTGGGGAGCATCAGGCTAAGGGCCAAATGCGGCCCTCCAAGCTTCCCGATCTGGCCCTCTGGGCTCTACTTTCCCAAGCTGAACCTATTATCAGCTCTGTCCTGTGCCTTCCTTTTGCCTGGCTGAGCTGGGACAATTTCACTTGCTGTCCTGGATGGAGACATGCTGGAACAGTATTCTCCATCTGACTGCCATGCTGTTATGACTTCTGATGGCTTTTCTAAGAGTCTCTTATTCCTATGGTATCTCAACCTGGGATGATGAAACAAAGCGAGCTATTTGCTATGGAGACACTAGCCTTTAAAAATTAACCCATTCAAGCCTCTGCGAGAGGCTGGGCTCATTTGTACGCATGGACGTACTGGAAAGAGAAAAGGAACAAAACTACTGTGAATCAGCCTAACTGGAGTCAGAGGAACTTGTGGTTAAACTATTTTTCTTTTTTTCTCTGCAGCTGACACCTGCTTCTTCCAGTCATTCTTGATGATGATTATCACCATGATGTCCACAGATGCTGTGGAAGGCTCAGAATTGGCTCCAAAGCCAGCACCCTGGGCAAGCCGAAGCGAATAATATTTTTAAAAGCAATAATCATCGTTCACATGTCTCACTCACAGGTGTCAAAGCGAAGAACTATGATACACTGGCACCCTGGTGAGCTGCACTGGGCTACACTTATTATACCAGCAGACGAGGCAAGACAAGCTGTGGAGTGCAGATGACTAAGGGGTTTTTCATACTGGGCTTAGGCCTACACATTCCTGTCTCTCGGGACTCATTCAGATGTTACATTAGTTAGCAGGATTGGTGGACGTGAGAGTCACTCACAGCTCAGCCTTCCCTCCCGGCACCACAAAGCCTGCTTCGCTTGGCTGGGAATCAACAATCTGATTATAGGATCTTCGGAGAGTTAAGAGTCAATGGATAAAAAGAGTATGGCATGGGGAATTGACTTCTCATGTAAATAACCAGCCAAAATAAACCATATTTTTCAATCCTGTTCCAGAACCTCGGCGTGGGGAGGCTTGATTTTTTTTACCCATGCCAATGCCCTGTGCTGCCTTTTTCACAGCTAAATGCGCTTATCACATGCAATCGTTCTTTAACATGCAGCAGAGATGAGGTTCCTCTGGTCCAGGGGCTGAATGTGGGCCCTGGAACTCTCCTTTGGCTGAACTCTTATCTCAGGACATCACCTGTCAGCTATCCCAAGCCTAGTTTTAAAAAGGCACAGTTTTCCTGTGAGCACAGCCTGCCCTCTCCCCTGTTTTCAATCCCAAATCTTTCTCTCCCCCCATGGTAGCTGTAGCAACTCTGTTTTGCACAGACCCAATGATTTCTCTTTAATGGGCCATCAACACCATTTTTAAAAAAATGTTAATAGCCTCTATCCCAGGTGAGGTCCTGGCTTGGAAAGGCACCTTAGCCTGAATTTTTCCACTAGCCTGGAATCCTCCCTTCAATACTCCAAATATCTAAATACAACCATTTATTAGTTTCTAATATTCAGTAACAGACACAGGTACCCCAGCTATAACAGTACATTTACCATTAAACCTGAAGGTGCTACAGCGTGGTCACCCTAAGTTTCAGGCATTGGAATGTAAGTTTTGTATGAATGGCAGGACGATTTGTACTTAGCACTACATGTCAATAAAAGGTTGTTCCTTCCCCAGAGTCCGATTGCGTGCTTTGCTATATACTATATAAAAACATCCTTTGAAAAGACTTTCCTACTGTGTGAAGGTCCATTAGGAGGACTTCCTGGCTTAGCCAACTGTATATAGCAATGGCAAATCCTATTATGCTTATCCTAAAATGCCCTTTGCCAGGCAGCGAGATGAACTTTACAAAGGACACTAGGAGCTTAATTGTTCTCTGAGCCTGCTGTAAGAAGAGCAGACTTACCTTGCTGCAACTGCTCAGCTATTTGGGAGCATAGCTGAATCCTTACCTGCCCCACACCTGACATCATCATCATCATCATCATCCTGAACATCAACAACAACAGCTCAGTTGGTAGAGCATGAGACTCCTAATCTCAGGGTTGTGAGTTCAAGAACCACATTGGGCGACAGGATTCCTGCATTGCAGGGGATTGGACAAGATGACTCTTGTAGTCCCTTCCAATGCTACAATTCTAGATTCTATCATTCTGTACCCCATCTTTCCTCCAAGGAGCTCAAGGTAGCATACATGATTCTCCCTCCTCTCCTTTTATCCTCACAATAGCCCTGCACCTTCTCCTCTTCCACTTCACCATCGCTGGTACCACCTGCTTAGAGATGGGTAGATCTGACAAATCCTGACCTTCCAGAGAGGATATAGGGAGCGGTGTTGGGGGAGCTCAGAGAGGAAGGATGGCAAACTTTCTTTCCACTCACTTCCCTTAGGATCCAAGCTAGTGCATTTCACTGCAAACTTCTGCGGAGGGTCTTTGCTTATGCGCGTGCCATGACTTGAATATATATTACTGATTAATTACCATTCTGCCTTGCTGAAGGCTAAAGGAAGATCTCCATGTTCTGGATTTTAATTTTAAGTGTGTATGTTTTGAAAAGCATTTCTCCTGACATTTTTTTTAACAACAAAGAACATATGCTGTTTAAATTCTCAGGAGGTAGTCTGGAAATGCGCTTTGCATACTGCAATGCCTTATTTAAAATCTACTAAGCACAAGGACTGTGGTTATCAGAGAGCCTAACCATTTTTATAAAGTCCATCTTCAGAATAAAAAAAGAGGCTGGATGGATCAAACCAACAGCTCATCCAGTCCACCTTTCTCTTTCCAACAGTGGCCAGCCAGACATTTCTGAAGCACAGGAGAAGGGTATGAAAGTGAGGACCACCCCAAAGGCTAATAATAATAATAATAATAATAATAATAATAATAATAATAATATATTATTTGTACTCCGCACATCTGGCTGGGTTTCCCCAGTCTGGGCGGCTCCCAACAGAATATTAAAAAAAGATAAAACATCGGACATTAAAAACTTCCCTAAACAGGGCTGCCTTCAGATGTCTTCTAAAAATCAGATAGTTGCTTATTTCCTTGTCATCTGATGGGAGGGCATTCCACAGGGCAGGTGCCACTACCAAGAAGACCCTCTGCCTGGTTCCCTGTAACCTCACTTCTTGCGGGGAGGGAACCACCAGAAGGCCATCGGAGCTGGACCAATGTGGGTGGAGACATTCCTTCAGGTATACGTTAAAGGTCAGCACCAACCCTTTGAATTGTGCTCAGAAACGTACTGGGAGCCAATGTAGGTCTTTCAGGACCAGTGTCATATGATCTCAGCACCCACTCCCAGTCACCAGTCTAGCTGCCGCATTCTGGATTAGTTGCAGTTTTTGGGTCACCTTCAAAAGGAGACCCACGTAGAGCACATTGCAGTAATCCAAGCGGGAGATAACTAGAGCATGCACCACTCTGGCGAGACAGTCCACAGGCAGGTAGGGTCTCAGCTTGCGTACCAGATGGAGCTGGTAAACAGCTGCCCTGGACACAGAATTGACCTGCGCCTCCATGGACAGCTGTGAGTCCAGAATGATTCCCAGGCTGAGCACCTGGTCCTTCAGGGGCACAGTTACCCCATTCAGGACCAGGGAGTTCTCCACACCTGCCCTGTCTCCCCAAAACAGTACTTCTGTCTTGTCAGGATTCAACCTGAATCTGTTGGAACACAATCCTCTGGAACACAAGAAGCAGCTTTATGTTGATGTATACTAGTGGTCCACCTAGCTTTGTACTGTCTACACTGATTGACAGGGTCTCTCCATGGTTTCAGACACAGCATTTCCCCAGTCCTATTTGGAGATGTCAAGGATTGAACTCCTGCATGCAAGGCAGATGTTCCACTACTGAGCTAAGGTGCTTCATCCTTATGCTTTATATTTACCATTCTCTCATACCTTCTGCTCAGCTTTTCTCATAGTCTCTCCTGCCTGGCCAGCCCACACACCCTTCCTGGCAGGCCAGATGTCAGCAGCTGTTCCTTTTTATTCTAGCATTACAGGGAGACCTTTGTGCTCCTCCTTGCAATATGCATGGCCATTTGGGCTGCACAGCGTGTCTTGCACACTGCTTCCTGGCTGCATTTTGATCTGTTTAAGAACTACTGTCGCCTTCTCGGAATGAACGGTGATGACAAACACAGAAACAGGGAAATTCCCCCTGACACTGAGCAGTGAGGTCTTTGTCATTCACATTTTGGTGGGGGAGCCTTGGTGCTACTGACCTCATGCCCTTTCTTTCGGCTTCCCATAGGAATCTGGCTGACCACTGTCAGAAGCAAGATGCTGGACCTTTGGCCTAATCCAGCTCTTATGACGGATTGATTGATCTGTCAAATTTATTATTTATGTCTACATACGGAATCTTTTCATTTGGTGGTTTTCAAAGTGGTTTTTAGCTATAACCTGAGGGCGCTGCCACAGAACATGCGAGTGACCACCATTTTAATAATTGAGGTTTTCTTTTTTTGTGTGTGGCTTCAATCAGGAAGCACGCATGTGTGGGGTAGAGTGAGGGGTGGGGTGGGGGGGGGGATGAGGAGACACTTAAGCTAGTGTCTCCAGAAAGTGTTTTCTGATTGCAACTTTTTTCTGCTGTTTCACACAAGTCAGATGTATGCGTTCTACAGAAATGACTACAAAAAATGTTTGCAATCTACGTCAAAAATCCCCAAAGACCAGATATGACCAGACTTGGAAAAACCTACTGTAATTGACAGTTCTCTCCTTTTTTTCTTTTAGGCAGCTATGGAAATCACATAACCAAGGAATTCTGTGATGCCTGCACATTCTTCCTAATAAAAGGTATCCCTTTACTTGGGTTCCTTATATTCTGAGCCTAAAAATGCAGGAAATGCATATTCAAATATCAGTTGCATGTCATGCGCAGCCATGTGAGATCCTCGGTCTTTTTTAAATTCTAAGTAACAGATTTATGCCATGGGGAGTGCCTTCCAGATCTTGCTGCGACTCCAACTCCCATTATCCCTGACCATTAGCCATGGTAGTTGGGGCTAATGGAAGTTGTAGTCCAGCAACTTCTGGAGGGCACTAGGTTGGCTGCGGCTTCTTCTTCTTCCTCTTCTTCTTCTTCTTCTTCTTCTTCTTCTTCTTCTTCTTCTTCTTAAATTTCTATACTGCCCTCCATCTGAGGAGCACAGGGTTTACAGTTAACCCCCCCCCATAAAAATGCATAAAAAGCGACTATATAAGAAATATGCAACTGTGTGGTATAAGGTAATTGATAGGTAAAGTACAGTGAGATTAATTGGAAGTCATTTTTAATTTCTTTCTTTATAAGTTTTATAATTGATTTCAGTATCGGGAGTATAAATGATGTTAGTTATACTAATTTTGTTGTTTCTTATATTGTGGTTGTTTGTTTGACTTCTACATTATTTGTTTGTTTGATTGTATGTTTGTTTGTCTGTTTTCCCATAAATGTATTTATTTTAAATCAATAAAGATATACTTTTAAAAATAAAATAAATAAAAAATGCATAACATAGTAACAAACAAAAACAACTCCACATTAAAATAGATTGTTTAATTAGCCAAAGGCCTGGGAGAAGAGGAATGTTTTTGCCTGGTGCCTAAAGATATGTTTAAAAAGGCACTAAGTGAATCTCCCTGATGTCAGGAACTGGGCAGAGGAGGAATGGTGGAGACCGCCTCCCCAGCCTGACCGTTCCAAAGAAGAGGAAGACAGTTCAGAATTACAACAGGGGTTTGAGGGAGGTCACAGCTCAGAGGCAGATGAGGGGAAATAATGGGAGAGGAGGAAGAGAAAGCACCAGGGAGGGGGCGACAGCTGATGAGCACAGTGTCTTTAGAAAGCATTCCAGACCCTCCCTTCTCCCAGAACCTGGTGAGCCTTGAAAGTAGGAGTGGGAGAGAGAGAGGGGGTGGAGATTCACTCGGGACAACACCGTTATCCAAAGAGGCTGGATTCTAAAGCCTCTCTCTGTAAATACTGAATAAAAAGTGGATGGTAAGAAACATTTCCTTGTCTTTGTACATTCCTGGGCAACCGGCCATGGCAGTTGCTGGCAAGTTGCCTGACACCTGAGGAGAGCATTCCACAAATGGGGAGCCATTGCAGAAAAGGCCTGTTCTTATGTTGCCATTCTCCAGAGCTCTTGTGAAGGAAGTACACGAAGAAGGGCCTCAGGTGATCATTGCAGGGTCCGGGCCAGTTCATATGGGGAGAGGTGGTCCTTGAGGTATTACAGTCCTGAACTGTTTAAGGCTTTATAGGTCAAAGCCAGCATTTGAATTGAGATCAGAAACTGATTGGCAGCCAGTGCAATCGGGCCAGGATTGGCATCATATGCTCAAACTGTGTTACCCCATTGAGCAACCTGGCTGCTGAATTCTGCACCAGCTGGAGTTTCCAAACTAACTTCAGAGGCAGCCCCAAGCATAATGTGTGGCAGCAATCTAACCTAGAGGTTATGACTAGATTACACAATTGTATTTCTATCTATATCTATCTATCATCTATCTATCATCTATCTATCTATCATCTATCTATCTATCTATCTATCTATCATCTATCATCTATCATCTATCTATCTCTCATCTATCATCTATCTATCTATCTATCTATCTATCATCTATCTATCTATCTATCTATCATCTATCTATCTATCTATCATCTATCATCTATCTATCTATCTATCTATCATCTATCTATCTATCATCTATCTATCTATCTATCTATCTATCTATCATCTATCATCTATCATCTATCTATCTATCTATCTATCATCATCATTATCTATCTATCATCTATCTATCTATCTATCATCTATCTATCTATCTATCTCTATCATCTATCTATCTATCTATCTATCATCTATCTATCTATCTATCTATCTATCTATCTATCTATCATCTATCTATCTATCTATCTATCATCTATCATCTATCTATCTATCTATCTATCTATCATCATCATCATCATTATCTATCTATCATCTATCTATCTATCTATCTATCATCTATCTATCTATCTATCTATCTCTATCATCTATCTATCTATCTATCTATCTATCTATCTATCTATCTATCTATCATCTATCTATCTATCTATCTATCTATCTATCATCTATCTATCTATCATCTATCTATCTATCTATCTATCATCTATCTATCTATCTATCTATCTATCTATCTATCATCTATCATCTATCTATCTCTCATCTATCATCTATCTATCTATCTATCTATCTATCATCTATCTATCATCTATCTATCTATCTATCATCTATCATCTATCATCTATCTATCTATCTATCTATCTATCATCTATCTATCTATCATCTATCTATCTATCTATCTATCTATCTATCATCTATCTATCTATCTATCTATCATCTATCTATCTATCTATCTATCTATCTATCTATCTCTATCTATATGTATCATCTATCTATCTATCTATCTATCTATCATCTATCTATCTGTCTGTCTGTCTATCATCTATCTATCTATCTATCTATCTATATCTATCTATATGTATCATCTATCTATCTATCTATCTATCTATCTATCTATCTATCATCATCTATCTATCATCTTCCAGAGATATGAATGTATCTGGGAAGTTGCAGCTTAGTGTAATAGATATACATGCAAAGTATTTTGTGTCTCTGCTGGTAACCAAGATATTATTAGCAAAGCACAACTGGGCTGTAAGCTTCAGTGGTGGCATCTGCGTTATTTACTTTATTTACATCACTGTAGCTGTCAAAAGTAGTGGGTGGTTTAAAATGTGTACTGTTATTAAAGCTGACACAAGCAGCAACATCAGAGTCCCAACTGGAGCAGCTTCTTTCATGCCAAGGAAACAGACATCCTCCCTGGGGAAATTCACTCCCGTGCCCCACGGGGATAGTAAAAATGGTCAGTCTGCCGGTCTCCCAAAGCAAGAGTGAGAAATATTCTCCTCCTAGTTTGCTATGACCAGTTTAAGATCCTTAACAACAACAACAACAACAACAACAACAACAACAACAACAACGTTATTTATATGCCGCCCATCTGACTGGGTTACCCCAGCCACTCTGGGCAGTTTCCAACAAATTAATACCCAATACGACATCAAACATTAAAAACTTCCCTAGTCAGGGCTGCCTACAGATGTCAGTTGTTTCACAGGGCAGGCACAAATACAGAGAAGGCCCTCTGCTTGGTTCCCTGTAACCTCACTTCTCACAGTGAGGGAACTGCCAGAAGGCCCTCGGAATAGAATCTCTGAATTATTTGCAGGCAGAAAACAAAATCTGTGTGGTTGTGAATATATGAATCCTTGTTCCACATGCCACTGGTTCCCCCAACCTTCATTTCCTTTGCCAGCGTTCAAGCCACTTTCATCACCTTGGGAGTGACTTGCCTTGTGAACTACGTGCAGCGTGGCTTCAGCAAAGTTCTAAGTGACGCATACTTTTAATCAAGCAACATTCACAAGACACCAGTTCAGTTGTGTAAACTGACCTCTGGCTGTGGTTTGAGGGGAAGCAGAGGATTCAGGCAGCACGCTTAAAACCGACAGAACCAATGAAAGTCAGCCAGCTTTATGACTTTAGGGTGTGTGGATCTGATGTTTATGGTATCTGGCCTTCCCCAATCGCCTAACTTATAGCCTTGGGCTTTTCTCAGATCTGTCACTGTGCTTGGAACTTCAGATTGCTCTAATGGCCGGAAGCTTCCAATGCAGCCAGCAGGCTGTGAACTTTTCACTTTGCATTCAGCTCTGCTGACCGCCGGTCGTGCGTTCATAATCTGGAGGCTAGAGTTCTGCGTCGTGCAATGCACAGAGAAGTGACCATTCAAAAACTACAGCTGATGCTGATACTGACCATGGCATCCTTAATCCTGGCATAGCTCCTTACCAGAAACATGTCACTGTGCTTTGGCCTTTGTATTGCTTGCATATAGCTTTCTGGGCACAATTTGAAGTGCTGGTTTTGACTAATAAAGCAGCAAAGCCCTAAAGCACTTAGCTTTCCTTTATTGAGTCCTAAGCTATGATACTGACAGAGTTATTGCTTGCAGGGGAATGAATGGACAGGTTAAGCCATGTCCTTTGACTGGGATCAGAACTATGCTAAGACCATGCTAGCACAAAAAATTGTATTTTTGGTTGTCAGTTGGAAGTTTCCCCATTTAAGTTTAATTAATTCATTAAATTTATATACCACATTTATCATTCAAGGTGGTTCTCCTCCTCTGCATTTCATCGTCGCAACATCCTGTAGGCTAGGCTAAAAGATGGTGACTGGCTGAAGGTCATACAGTGAGCTTCAGTAGGGACTCGAACCCTGCTCTCCCAGGTCATAGTCCAACACTCTGACCATTACACCACAATGGCCCTTCATTTTCTTCCTTGCTCACTGTATCAGGCTATAACCAGGCTGCCTAAGTTTGGTAACAGGGTTTTTTTTTAGCAGGTTGCAAGGCCAGCCCAAGACATTTTGCTGCCTGAAGCAAAGGGCAAGATGCCCACCCTCCTATTCCAGTCAAATGGATTGGCACATGAATCTTACTTCAACAGTGCTGATGGGACAGTGCTCACCACTGCACTCAAGGGCAGAACACTAGCTTAGAGGGGGCAGTATGAATTGTGTGGTGCACACAGCCCTATCTGCTCCCCGCTCATCAGCATCTGCCACCTGAGGCAGCAAATTTGTTTTTTTACTTTGCCTAATAATAGGGCCAGCTCTAAGATGCTGGACTGTTGCCTATGTGGGGTTAGCCCTGCCTGCCTGCCTGCCTGCTAACTTCCTTCCCACTTATTCAGTCTAAGTAGCTGTGAAGAAACAGACATTACAAAACATCACAAATCTCCAATAATCTCTTCTGATAAACAAACCTTGCCATGGGACTTCATATCATTGGAAGAAGCTGCAAGCATGAAACAAGTTTATTTATGTCCAGCTTTTCCACTGCAGATATCCTTTACTGTTGCCAATTTGTCTTTGAATGTTCTGTAACTAAAAGTCCTTCTGTTACACTATGATTAGCCATAAATTATGTTGTATCAATTTTCTCCCCAAGGCTAAGGCATAGGCATAGCCATCGCAGCAGAACTGCTATTCCCTGTCACGGCAAGCACTGTCAATACTCAAGCATAAGACAGAAATCCATCAGAAGTAAACAGGGAGAAAGCAGCTAGCTTCAAGCATATCGTGTCAAAAGATTATTCTTGTCATTTTTATATGGAGATGAAGAATAATCCTGAGGTTCTGTCATGGGAACTGAGAAACCCAGGTGTGTAATTCGGTGTCAATAAAGCATCTACCCACACGGACCGAAGCTGAAAAATTGGTAGCTCTGAAAAAGTGGTTGTATATTTCTGCATCACAATTGATTTAATCAGTAGATCAATCAACCGAAGCTTTAGTTGATTAATTGGGTTGCAAGTGAAGGGCACAGAATTCTTTTTTTTTAGGGCTTCAGTAAAATTGCAGTAAAGAATACAGGAGGGAATGTAACAAGAAGTGCTTTTTTAAAATAAAAAAATAGCCTGATAATAATGAATTATGGTGCTGGAGGAGACTCTTGAGAGTCCCATGGACTGCAAGAAGATCAAACCTATCCATTCTGAAGGAAATCAGCCCTGAGTGCTCACTGAAAGGACGGATCCTGAAGCTGAGGCTCCAATACTTTGGCCACCTCATGAGAAGAGAAGACTCCCTGGAAAAGACCCTGATGTTGGGAAAGATGGAGGGCACAAGGAGAAGGGGACAACAGAGGACGAGATGGTTGGACAGTGTTCTCGAAGCTACCAGCATGAGTTTGACCAAACTGTGGGAGGCAGTGGAAGACAGGAGTGCCTGGCATGCTCTGGTCCATGGGGTCATGAAGAGTCGGACACGACTAAACAACTAAACAACAACAAATTCATCCGAAGATCATAGGGCAGGTTACAACATTAAAGGTCTTTCTGGCACCTTGGCAGTTCCTGTGTTTTCATTTAGCAGACGAATATTCTAAGCTGATCATGAGAAAGACATTGTACAGTGTGACACTTGGCTTATGTCCAGGATAGGGGCCACATGTGGTCATCCAGGCCACTCTATCTAGCCTCCAGGACTCTGACACGTGCTCCTGAGCTATGCCACTCACCAGCCCTCTTTGCACTCTCCTTGAGTATTTTTGCCTGACTGGAGCGTGTCCTTGAACCCTGATAATATTTCTTGTTTGCTTTGATGGAGGATAAGAACATAAGAACATTAAGATTAGCCCTGCCGGATCAGGCCAGTGGCCCATCTGGTCCAGCTTCTGGTTTGCACAGTGGGCAAATGGATGCAAGAATGACCTGACTCAATGGCACTCTCCCTTTCACTTTGGTGGTTCTCCATCATGGCTATTAGCTACTGACAGCCTTATCCCACCCCCATGAATTTGTCTAAAACTGTTTTAAAGCCACCCAAGTTAGTGGCCATCACTGCCCCCTATGGGGGTAGGTTCCATAGCTCCACTGTGCAGTCATACCTTGGGTTAAAGAAAGCCTTGGGTTGAGCGTTTTTGGGTTGCGCTCTGCAGCAACCCAAAAGTAACAGAGTGTGTTACTTTCGGGTTTCAACGCTTGCGCAGACGCTCAAAATGACGTCACGTGCAGATGTTGGTTGCGTTTGCTTCAGGATGTGAACGGGGCTCTGGAACGGATCCCGTTCGCATCCAGAGGTACCACTGTATTTTGTTTCATCTGTCCTGAATCTTCCAGCATTCATCTCAGCTGGATGCCCATGAGTTCTATCAGGGATAAAAGATTTTCCCTATCTATTTTCTCCATCCCATGCATAATTCTATAAACGTCTTATCACAGGGTTTCCCAAAGCTGGGTCTTCTCCAGCTGTTTTAGAACTACAACTCCCATCACCACTAGCTAGCAGGACCAGTGGTTCAGGGAGGATGGGAAGTGTAGACCAAAACAGCTGGAGAAGACGCAGGTTTGGGAAACCATGTTCTCTCATGTCGCCTCTTAAAGGTAAAGGTAAAAGGACCCCTGACCATTAGGTCCAGTCGTGACCGACTCTGGGGTTGCGGCACTCATCTTGCTTTATTGGCCAAGGGAGCCGGCGTACAGCTTCCAGGTCATGTGGTCAGCATGACTAAGCTGCTTCTGGCGAACCAGAGCAGCGCACAGAAATGCCGTTTACCTTCCCGCCGGAGCGGTACCTATCTATCTACTTGCACTTTGACGTGCTTTCAAACTGCTAGGTTGGCAGGAGCAGGGACCGAGCAACGGGAGCTCACCCCGTCGTGGGGATTCGAACCGCCGACCTTCTGATCAGCAAATCCTAGGCTCTGTGGTTTAACCCACAGCGCCACCTGTGTCCCCACACGTCGCCTCTTACTCGTCTATAAACTAAAAGGCCCCAAATGCTGCAGCCTTTCTTCATCCCCTTGATCATTTTGGCTGCCCATTTCTTAATGCTCTGCAGCTCCACAATATCCTTTATGAGGTGGGCCAGCCAAGGCTGGTCCTATGGTTATAGCTCGTTGTTGCAGAGCAGACAGCTTAGCTATGATCCTGGCTTCAGATGACACACCAAGTTAAACCTTACCTTAGATGCTGTCCCTCGCGAACCTGAAAAGTCCAGCAAGGAGCAAAGCAAATCCAAACTCTGGAAACTAACTCATTTGTATGGCCCTAGCAAGCCATACATTGGCTTACCACGAGGCAACTGTGTTAGTTATTAATTTCATAAAGCAATATATATATAAAGGAGGAAAGAATTCCACAGAAAAAAACATAGAAGTGGAAAAATTTCCACAGTTCTGGGCAGAAAAAGCAGCAGCCATTCTTTGAATGTATATTTTAGAAGCAACTTCTCTGCTTTAAGAGCCTAGGATCATAGAACTGTGAAGCTGGAAGGAATCCCGAGGGTCATCTAGTCCAACCCCCTAACTCTATATGTGAAAAAGTGGAAAGAGATGTTTGCTTGTGGTTTACTGGCATTTTTCCCAGGTAAAAGAGAACCCTGTGTGGTTTTGGCTCCATTGCTCAGCCTTATCTCATCAATCTAGGCTGATTTGCATCTGAAACAAACACCTCAAATTCTAATTGCCTTAAGATATTTAGACAAGTCTGTGCAGTGTAAAAGATTCATCTTGTTGATCTGTTTTCCTTTTTTCATGCATCACCAGTGCATGCTTTTATTGTTCATGTTGGAGAAATGATATAAACAGTTAGATAGGGCTCAAGTCTTCTCATGAGTCGTGCTTGTGAACTATTATTAATTATTAAAATGTGCCCTCCATTAAAAAAGAAATCTATGGTTCCTTTTGAAATGTTTAAGATAATTTATTTAGTTAACTTTGCTGCGTTCTGTAGTTGACCTCCTTTGTAATGCTTTATTATGAATTCTTTAAGATAATATTTTAGTTTCCTGTTAAGTTGCTTTGGATGTATGCTTTATATTTGACTGTCTTCAGGAATATTTTTTTCTGGGTTGCTTTATTTCATGTTTCAATGTGTTGAAAACTGCTTTGATATTTTTTAAATTAAAAATATAAAGCGGTATAGAAATGAAATGGATAATAATAATAACAACAACCAAAGCTTCATTCGGAGTCCTGGTTATATATTATACTTTATGAGAAACTGGTGTAGTGAACGATACTTCACTCCTCGTTTTGTTTTGTTTTTATATCAAAAAACAAACAAACTTGCTTATAGCATTCAGGCATGTACAGAGGATACAGGTCATGATAACTGTGAGATTACAGTCATACCTCATGTTACGTTTGCTTCAGGTTGCGTGTTTTCAGGTTGCGTCCCGTGGTGACCCGGAAGTAATGGAACAGGTTACTTCCGGGTTTTGCCACTCACGCATGCGCAGATGCGCAAAATGATGTCACACGCATGCGCAGAAGCAGCAAATCGCGACCTGTGCACACGCAGACACGGGTTGCGTTCTTTTCAGGTTGCGAACGGGCCTCCGGAACAGATCCCGTTTGCAACCAGAGGTACGACTGTATTATTACAAATGTACAAGGCAGTGATAATTTAAGACTGGATAGCAACTGCTGAGGAGATGGGAGAATTCCTTGAACGTTTCTCTCTGACTGGGTAAAGCAGAGGTGGGGAACCTTTTTCAGTTCGATGGCTGTATTACCTCAACAACTACCTTCTTGGGGCCCTGTGCCAGTGCTAGGCAGGGCCACAAATGGGAAAAAGCAGGTGGTACAAAGGATATATTTCCTTCATATAGTAGGACATATAGTTCAGGCACATGAAAGTCAAGAAGTTTCTACACACATAAGCATACTCTGCTCCATTCTCCATCCAGGCAAACACAATCACAGTTCCACATTTCAGCCAAGCAAAAGCTCTCAAGAGGGGCTGGGAGCAGGAACCAGGAAAACTGCATCACCTAAGGAGACTTATGAGGGCTTGATAAAGAACATTGGGTCCTTGAGCCTGAGATTTCCCACCCCTGGGCTAAAGTAAGGGCAGTATTATTCACCGTTTTTCTCCCTCCTTGATGGGCTGAGAGGACCATTGGTTAGTATTCAATACCAGTCCTCAGAGGAGCCCAGTGAAGTTAATGGGGGTTATTGTTTTCGTTCGTTACCATGTTATGTATCTTTGTGTTTCCATATTGTAAACCACCCTGTGATCCTGAGATGAAGGGTGGTACAGAAAAGTGAACAACAACAGCAACCCATTAATTTCAGTGGATCTACTCTGAGGAGGACGTAGTTGACGACAACCCACTGATTCCTTGAAAATGGCACCATCACAAGTATATCACTGCATATAACTTGCCCAGGGGACCAAGTCATGGGATTCCTTCCCAGTGCCTTCAAGTATGTGGCCTATCAGAACACCCCTTCATTGCAGGTCAGGCTGAGGGGTTGTAACTGGGAGAGCTTTGGATTTGAATATGGGTCTCCCAAGTCATAGTCATAGTCCAATACTTTTAACCCCTTTACTGCCACTGTTTTAGTGGACCATTGCCCTCTATCGGGCCTCCAAGTTATCCCCATGGTAACTTTTCAGACACTCCCTATCTCAAAACTATGGCTCCCACCACTCCTGGCTGGAGCTGATGGGAGTCCAGCAACGTCAGGAGGGAAATAGTTTTGATTTCATTTAAGAAATGTGATTTTGAAAAGGCAAAGCACTGGGAAAGAATGTGTAGAACTGCATATTGTTTTCACTGAACTCAGAAGAATTTGCTATTGTCTTTCTGGCAGAAAAGTACTGCGGTTGCTAGTGGAATATTCAGAAATGAAGTGTTCTGAAAAGTTAGGAATATTACTGTTAAACACATCCCTCCAACCTATTTTCAACCTGCTCCCTGCATCTCATTTTGCCCCTTATACAAGTGGAACTTTTAGCTCTCTGTGAGATCGCAAAGAACAACCCTTGGAAAAACAAACGAATACCAGGTGGTTGAACAGCTGAGAGGTATTTTCTTAGGTAGTCTGTAATATTAACAGACACAAAGGTTCTTTTTTGTCTCCAGGGAAGGTACACAAAACAGCTGGATGGAATCTTCAGCCTATACATGAAGATGATGAACTGCATGCAACTGTCCTCATTAAACACAAGTTGAAAATTGGCCAACGGAAAACAAGACACTCGTCTAGTGCTAAGCTTTAGCAGCTAAGCATATAAAATCTATTCTGAATGGGTAGAAATTCTGCCCTGCTGGTAGTTGGCAGTGTGCAAAAGGCAGGAGAATTTAAATTAGAATTGATGTGTACTTCATCTACTGTGGGTATTGTTTTCCCTAGCATTGTCCTCGTATAACTTTTGACCTGAAGTTGCTGCTGTCTCGTTTCCCAAGCAATAATTCAATGGTTGCACTGTTTGTCTGACTTTTCCCTTTATTTAGAGACTGGGAAAGTTGAGCCTTGCTTGCATGGTGCAGTGTGGTTTTTCGGGTTTCATCCTCAATTCCTGCTGTCATGGGTTGTCAGGATGGCCATGTCTCCTACTTCACAAGAAACAGTGCTCTGTCTGAAGTTCTGTCACTGAACACTCTATTTGAAAGGCTGTCTGGTCCATGTAAGGTTCAAAGTTCAAGGACCCTAACAAGGGAGAACTTGAGGGGCCTTGAAGTTGCCCACCAACAGTCTTCTTCTGGACCCTTCCAGATGTCCTCATGCTTCTACTGGAAGAATTCACATACAATTCTTCCCTGGAGTTCCTTTCTATCCAAGTCACTTTATGCATTATTCTCAGTACAGTGGTACCTCGGGTTACAAAAGCTTCGGGTTACAAACTCCGCTAACCTGGAAGTAGTTACCTAGGGTTGCGAACTTTGCCCTGGGATGAGAACGGAAATCGTGCAGCGGCAGTGGGAGGCCCCATTAGCGAAAGTGCACTTCAGGTTAAGAATGGTTTCGGGTTAGGAACGAAACTCCGGAACGAATTAAGTTCATAACCCGAGGTACCACTGTACTACATTTTAAGTGCCCCCAGATGTCCTTTCTTCCCATTTGTCCCTTACATTCACATATTGTCTGTCTGTCTGTCATCTATCTATATGTTTTTCTAACATTTATTTTTCAGAGATAAACCTAATGCTCCATTAGCAGGTGTTCTTTATAATACAGTGGTACCTCAGGTTAAGTACTTAATTCGTTCCGGAGGTCTGTACTGAACCTGAAACTGTTCTTAACCTGAAGCACCACTTTAGCTAATGGGGCCTCCTGCTGCTGCCGCGCCGCCGGAGCCCGATTTCTGTTCTCATCCTGAAGCAAAGTTCTTAACCTGAAGCACTATTTCTGGGTTAGCAGAGTCTGTAACCTGAAGCGTATGTAACCTGACGCGTATGTAACCCGAGGTACCACTGTACACTATCTATTGTACTATACCTATTTTTATTTTTACCTGCTTTACTTTATCATTTTTGCTTTAGATCAATGTAGTGCCTCCAGTCACTTTGGACTACAACTCCCACCTTCTGTGACCACTGGTCACACTAGTATGGGTTGATGGGAGTTGTAGTCCATATAATCTAGAGGCCACTGTGTCTGCTAACTCTGATTTCGACTTTAGATTTCCCATCCTCTCTTGTTGTTTTTTTGCTTCCTAGATAACATTTAAATTTTTCCTATTTGCTCAAATTCGTTTCCCATTATATAAAGCAACAGAGTTTCTTACCATTGCTTTATTCCCATTTACTTGTAGGCCATAGTTCTGAAAAAACAAATTCATTGCATTGAATATATTCCGCAGCTTTCTTCCACATCTGCCACCACCACTGTTTCATCAGCACAATGCAGACAATTTATTTCCTTCCCATTCACTTGCAGGTGCCCTTATCATCCCATCCTAATAACATACTGCTCCATAAAAAGAAAAGATTAAAAGGGGCTGCAAGGCCTCTCTCTCAGTTTCTTTGCTCATTTCCCCTTTGCTTTGTTATCTATCCACGAGAAACCCTTGTATAATTGTATTCAATTCTTCCCATCACCATGGGTGCTGGTCTTGCTGATCACCAAACCTCATGAAGGTCAGAGAATCACAAGGTTAGGCCGATAAACTATGCAATTTCCTTTGGGGTCACTACTATAGTGATGCCTCCCATAAAACTAGTGTCAGTGGCAGCCCACACGCCAACTGTACTGATTTAATAAAGAGCAAGTACTTTTACTCTCAAGTGTAATTATGCCACACACAAAATGGCGTACAAATGGGTCTAGCAAGCATTTGCTACTATGCTGAATAAAATTAAGCCTTTTCTTGCTTTATGTTCACTGTTTTGTGGGAGCAAGGGATGGGCAAATTTTTCAATTTTGCTTCTTCTCAGTTCCTCATTTTTGCAATCTTCGATTCAATTTTCCCCATCAGTTTGTGATTATCTCCCTCATAAATACATTAGCATTTTAGTGTGAATTTTGCCTAATGTTAAACATTTTTACAAAGCATTCTCCTCTAACATGATGCATTTTTGCATGCTACTTTCACCAATATATGCATTTTAGCCACATTTTGCCCCAGTGTGTGCATTTTCACATACATTGCTTCACTGGAGAACTGCACTGTAAAACTGGAAGTATGACTTTCAAAGGAGGGCTATGTTTCGCTTCACGTATTGTTTCATAAAGTGTGAATTATGCCTTTAAATGCGAACTGAATTGAATTCCACCCCTCCATTCCTAATTGCAGCAATAAAATTCTATAGAAAAATAATGCCTTGCTTTGGTAACAGCACTGACTGGGTGGAGAACTGGCCATGCATATGGACTAGACTAGACAAGGCTTCTCTCCAGTCTAGCTCATACACATAACCTGCTTTCTAGCATTCCCAAATGCCCATACACATCTGCAATGTTGGAATACAGCCTACATACCTGAAGGTCCACTGTGCCTAGGCTCAGATTGCATGGATGATTATTGGAGTTTATCCAGCAAATCAACACTGCAAAATTGGGCTGAAATCCCACCAATTTGGATAGGGGAATATGCAAGTGAGATCTGAATTTAGTTCTCCTGCTCTTCCTTCCCTGTCATATAGTTGATCCCTGTGGTTCTGTAATAAGGGCTCTGCATACGCTCTGCTGGGTGAGATCTGTCATATTCACATGATGGATAAACTAGGATGAAAATCAGCTGAGACTCGTTTGATAGCTTCCACGGTTTTACGCAGTTTCCCATCATTGCCATTGGACTTGCACAGGATATATTTCAACAGTTTATAATATACTATACTTTAATATTTTCAGTGTTGGGTTGTTTCTTTAATGATTGTTTCATTTATGTTTTTAGTGGTGCTTATTTTTATCTTATTCTTCACACCCGACAGAGAAGTGAAATGGGCTGTTGGGGGAGGGAAGAAGCTAGTAAATTTTCCAGGAGGCTAGTCATTTGGGGGAGTTATATACAAGGCTGTTTTAAGATGACAGTGGTAGGTTAGGAGCTATTGCCTGTGCAGGGGAGATGATGAATTGCTATTCCTATTGAAGCTGCGTGTTTTTGGTCGAGGCCCATGTACCCATGCCTGGTTTTTAATTTTCTATGGACAAAGCTCTCAGTGCAATCTACTTAAAAACTGTAGCCTGTAGGACTAAGATTGGATGCAACCCTGTAAGTTAAATGCTGTGATATAATCCAATATATATATATGGCATCTGATAAATGAACAGGCAGGTGCTACTCTAAAGCTGTAGCACTGGGAAGATACTTGTTTTTATAAATAAATGGCACACGTGAGGCTTTTGGAGTCTGACTTTATGGCTTCCTGGCTCTGATCGTTCTGGATTGCTATTCTCCCCAAGTAGCAAAATATTTTATTTCTAGGTCACTTGCTTAGGCTTCTATGTGTTTTGCTTCAAAAAAACCCACAAGAGCTATATGTGCTTTTAAGGAGAACAACACAGGAGGAACTTCTCCTTATGGAACAGCTCACCCCGGTATGTCAGGAACAGTCCGCACCATCAATATTAAAAGTGACATTTACAATAACGAGTAAAGTTCTGGAGCTGCTGGCAGTAACACTTGCTGTGCTGTAAATATTCCAGTGTTCAAGCAGGAAGCAAGGAAGTGCGCAAGCCAGTCCCCCTATGTGACATCCAGTGAGGAATACAAAATGCTCCTGTGAAAGTCCCAGTGGTTAGAAAATTAACAGCATACATTAAAACTGTTATGTATTCAGTGGTCTGTGTTTGCCTTAGCTTGAGTCTGAACTAAAGATTCTGAGCCCCTGTGTTCTGATTCGATATATGATATCCAATCACAGAACATTTCAGGATTTGAGCCTCTGCCATTGGCCCTTAAACTCTGAGTTATGATTCGCAGCTTGGAAGTTTAGACAGCCAATCACATTGGGAGTGGAAGTGACCCAGGCCTTCAGAAATGTATGTAAGCAGTTGTTTTGCCCCTGTTGTCTAGTTCTGTTTGTTCAATAAAGGTTCTTGATGTTATCACTGTGTCTTGCCTCATGGGAACCCACCTACACTTCAAAAACCATAATTTTATAGTGATGTAGTACAAATATAATATTTTCTAAAAGCTTACATTATGTGTTATTTAAAGCTCTATAATAAAATGATTAAAGTTATTGTTAATAACATTAATAAAAAAATTGGTTTAATACTAGTATATTCTTTTACAGCCTGCACCTTAATAGGTTGTCAGAATAGCGTATTTCTGAAGATGTTTCACCAGCTGCCATATTTTCTCCCCTCCCAGAATGCCCCAGATACTGTGTCACACTGAGGGGAATATGGCACCTGCAACAAAAATGGCAGCCCCTACTTGTGATTCGAGGACCCGATCCCCGCTTGGGGAATAAAGACACGTGGACACAGAATGTAAGGTTAATGGGTAAGGTAAAGGCCACAACTTTATTGATTACAGCATGTGGCGCCAGCCCTGGAGTTGAAGCAGGGGGTGGAGCGCCCCCTGCATGACGCAGGAATCGTCTCCCGCTCACAATCCCTTCCCTCCTGGGAGTAGGAAAGGCTTTCCACCCTTAAGACTCACTAGAACAACACATGGGTGAAGCATTCTGGGAAAATAATATCACTGATGCCATGAGGTGGCTGTTGAGTGCCATTGGAGAAAGGAAAGCTCTTCCATCCCGAAATGTGTGACAAATGGGTAAAAACAGGATAATAAAAAAATAAAACTATTTGTATCCATTTGTTTAAGAGCTAATGAAAACTGAACCAAAGGACCCCACTTGGTTCAATTTTTCATTCATAGGAACATAGGAAACTGACTTATATTGAATCAGACCATTGGTCCATCTAGCTCAATACTGTCTACACAGACTGGCAGCGACTCTCCGGGGTTTCAGACAAGGCTCTCTCCCAGCTCAACCTGGAGATGCCAGGGACTGAACCAAGCAAAATACTTGACCCCTGAGTTACTGCTTTCCCCCTAGAAATGAGTTCGCAATCCTAATGAGAGGGCTTTCCTCCAATTTTATTTTGATCTCACTGTTCCTTTACATGGTAGAAATCAGTTGTAGTTGGACTGAAGGAACGGGCAATTTACCTAGCAAAAGATACTGCTGTAGTTACGTCCTGTTAGTAATAAATTAATAATAATAAATTTTATTTATACCCCGCCCTCCCCAGCCAAGACCGGGCTCAGGGCTGCTAACACCAGGTATAAAAACAATTGATTAAAATACAACTTAAAAACAAGATTAAAATACAACATTAAAATTCAGCCTCATTTCAGTAGAAACTCAAATCAAAAACTTTTTGGGGGATGAAAACGTCAAATCTTCACCAAGGCCAACTATCCTTTTCTGGTCCTATGTGGGCCAGAAAAAAGCCAGGGAAGTCCCCAAATAGGAGTTCCATCACAGAAGGAAAAAGGAAAGAGGGGGAGGGGATCAAGTTGATTCCAAGCCAAAGGCCAGGCAGAACAACTCTGTCTTAGGTTGGTCACAAATATTGATAAGATTAGAGAAGACAACTTGAGAGAAATTGTGCACTCCAATATAAATTAGGCACTATAGACACAAAGAGGCATGATCCCACAAGATTTCAAAAAGAAACTTGGGCAAATGTATAAATCTCTGTCACTGATTTAAGCGGTTGCTTGAATCTCTTCCACTGAAACTGATGGGATAAGGGTGCTTAATTCTGGCTAGCTCACACCCCCAGTTTTCGTTCCTCATTATAATCTCGTCTACTTTAACTAGGAGTTGGGATTCTTAATAACATACTCTGAATGCCTATACATTTAGTATAAATTATATTTGGAATTTAGTAAAAATTATATTTTGAAAATGAACTAAATAGCATGGGGAGTCCAGCACAAAAGGGCTTTTTCTACCCCTCATCCCAGCAATCCATAAATAAGATTTAAGGTAATTCATTATATATGGATGATAGCAATTTAATATAATTAGAAAGGCTGGGCAATGTCCAGTCATTCTTTTCAGGAACAATTACTGCATTTTTTTTTAAGCATTAGAAAACCCAACCCAGATAATGACATTAAATTCATTATTAAATTCAGCTAATTATCATTTAAGGGAGGGCCATTTAACAGCTAGCAGCTTTACAAATGCTGCTGTTCTTTCCCCCTAATGACTTGTGAGCACTAAAGGAAATTGGAAGGAAGGAATGAATCTGGAAGACAGATCAGTCTCCATTCTGTAACATTCATAAGCTAAAACAAAGACATGCACATATGGAACAGAAAATATAGCAATTTCCTTTGAGGAACGTATTTTTTTTGTTCACTTATTATTTATTAAAAGGTTTGCAATATACCTTTCCGGGCATAATTAACTGAAAACAACATAAAATGATTTAAATATGTATCCACAATCCTACCCCAAACTAAAATTGGCAGCAGTTAAAAACCTAGTATGCGACACCTCAGTAAATTGCAGACTGACACAAGAAAGTTTGCAAGGTTCAGGAGCGATCAGCCAACGGCTACCACAGAGACAGGGCCTTTTCAGCAGACTCCATCCTTTTGGGAGTCTCCTTCGCTCCTTTGCTCCCTCTCTCCCCCTTCCCCTTTCTCTCTCTGGAATTTCAAAGGTATGGATGGGGCCATACTGAAAATGCTCTGCCTCTAGGGTGGCCATTTGTGCATCACCAAAAGGAAAAGGAAGCTCATCATGAAAAAAAGGGGAGGCAAATTTGCATTAAACTTCCATATGCCAATTTATATGTACAGATGCCAATCTGGAAATAACCACTATAATTGAAATAAAAGCACTTACTTCCTGCCCACTGTGGTGGGGAAGACTGTGACCAAATAACCTCTGTGTGCCAATCACACTGCTGATGGGCAACTTCCAAGACTCCTCCAACTCTTAGGGTTCTCCATCTTTAAAGTGGGACTTTCAAACAAGCCCTCTTTAAAGTAGGACGCATGGCTACCCTTCCTGTCTCTGACACTAGCCAGATGCACAGCTATTATCCTCCACCAGGGCCAGGGCCTTCTCAGTGATGGCTCCGACCTGGTGGAATGCTTTGTCCCACGAGGCCAGGGCCCTGCAGGATTTAACTTCCTTCCGCAGGGCCTGTAAGACAGAGCTATTCCGCCTGGCTTTCAATTTGAACTTAGCCTGATCTTTTATTCCCCTTCCTTCCCTCCCCCTCCCCTTTTTAGGAAGATTACCCACTCTGGGATCCCACAGCTAATTCTCCCCTGGTCTCCTCTCTGGCCCAAATAGGACTAATTTAGCCAGCTAGCCCTGGTGATCATCTAATGTTTATTGGATGGATTTCCCCCCTAAATTGATTTTTGAATTCTAAATTTATTGTTATTCACGTTTTATACTGTATTTTATGCTGTTTTTTTGTTGCCTTAATTAAGTGTTTTAAATTTGTTGTTAGCCACCCTGAGCCAGGTTTTCTGAACCGGGAAGGGCGGGGTATAAATAAAAAAAAATAATAATTATTATTATTATTATTATTATTATTATTACCAGTGCCCTTTCCAATCCTGTAGAGATTTCTTTTTCAGCTAATAAAAAATTCAAATATTGCACTTTAAAAAAAATAAATTTTTTTTTATTAAAGATTTTCTTGTTTTACAGAAGTGTAATGTCTCTCGTATTTTTTCCATGTAACATTTTTACAAATCTGTTTCATTTGTTGAGACATTAGGGGGAGGAAAAAAAAAGGGGGCGGAGGGAGGGAAGATGGGTGGGGGTGGGGTTGGGTGGCGATGTTTCTATTATGCTTAATGTATGTAGGGTTTGGTGTCACTTGTGTTCCTTTAGTGGTGAGAGAGGTTGGGGTTGGCCTAGGGTGTGGTTGTTTGTTTGTGATTGGCTGTGGTGATCTTTGTTTTCGTGTGTGAGTGGGGTGGGTGGGTGTTTTGGATCAGGTTAGCCATATTGATTTGTATGCTGTTGGTGGATTATTGTCATTGTCTTGTTGGGCTGTGTATGTGATAAAGGGGAGCCGTAAAGGTGAATATTGCACTTATAACATAAAACGTTTCAGAATACAGGTTCACTCTTGCAAGCCTCTGAACTCCATCCCTGCGCTCTCCCCCCCCAACAGCACAACGGTGATGGGAGCTCGATGCTTGCCACCTGAGCAGACAGAAGGAAAATGGGCTCTCTCTGCTCCTCCGAGTTCTATGTGTTACGAAGTACATACCCCAAATTCACCATCAGATCACATAGCATGCCCATGGCTACAGCCTGCACCAAAAAAAAATCACACACTCACTGTTGCTTGGGGCGGCAATGGTGCAAAAACGTGGTTACAAAGCACAGATCCACATGGATCCTCAGGACTTTTTGCATTGGGTCACCCCAAATTTACCATCAGATCACGTAGCATGCCCATGGCTACAGCCTGCACCAAAAAACACATACATCCACTGTTTTGTGGGACTGCAATGGTGCAAAAACGTGGTTACAAAGCACAGATCCACATGGATCCTCAGGACTTTTTGCATTGGGTCACCCCAAATTTACCATCAGATCACGTAGCATGCCCATGGCTACAGCCTGCACCAAAAAACACATACATCCACTGTTTTGTGGGGCTGCAATGGCGCAAAAACGTGGTTACAAAGCACGGATCCACATGGATTCTCAGGATTTTTGCATTGGGCTAACCAAAACTCACCGTCAAATCACATGTCTGTGGCCACAGCATGAACCACAAAAATCATACATCCACTGTTTCATTCAGAATATTTTTTTTCTTGTTTTCCACCTCTAAAAATTAGGTGCATCTTATGGTCAGGTATGTCTTATGGAGCGAAAAATACGGTACTATAAACTGCGGTAGTATGATTGGCATCTGCAAAGCACTGATGCCCGTACCATATGGTGCTCCAGTTCAGAAGCTCATTAGACAAAGGTATTTGGTGACTCAGCGCATAATGCCGTGTTAATATTCCCCTGAGTGCTGAGGTATATTTCCTCCCGCTTAGCTCTCTGCGTGGAATCCCAACCTCACCCTGCATTTTCTTTTGCATTTAAGTGGGAACCATTATGTCACAAATGTCACTTGAGGTAATGAAAGCGAATGCTGTCAGGGTTTTCAGACGTCAGTATATGGCAGCGGTTAGGCTAGAGGAAGGGCTGCTAATGGCGATTGATCGTTCTTATATACCTAATGAGGGAAAGCTGTTTAGGCCCAGCCCTGTGAAATGCTACTAACAGCAACCAGGCAACAAACAGGCAGAGCAGCGACAGTCTGACCTCTCAGAAATAAGAACTGAAGCTGAGACTGATAAACAGTGATTTATTTATTTTTTAAATCCTGACAGGTCTCTGAAGAGCAAAACATAATTTAATGTCTCCCTGTTTTCACCGGTCTATCAATTTAGCTATCACTGCTGTATTGCTTACTGCAAAGAAAGGTGAACCAAAGCAGATTGGGCAGTAAAACAGAGATTTGCACGGGCCTTGGCACTTTCTCGGTCATTGACCTTGAGCACATCGTGTTCAGCTACTTCTATAGCTCGCTTTATTAGACGACTGTTGAGCCAGTGCCTAGGCCGTGGTTCAACACAACTATGCCATAGTGCTTTCATAACCCATCAGTGCCACAACCCGGCAATGGTGCCTGTGTACTAAAAGCAGCCACACTGGTGTGCAAAACGTTTCTCAATTTATTGATTGAAAAAGCTTTTCCTCCCAATGTTGCTGTTCGGTTTAACACACGCATCCCAGCCAGGAAAACTCACAGTAGCCATAAGAACAGCACACAAGAACCTCCCCTGAAAACTACATAATAAAAGGAGATTTTAATTTTTATTATCATCATTTATGAATTTATTCATAGATTCGTACAATTGTTTAAAACAAAGGAGGAGAGGCAGTAGGGGGAGAGACACAGCAATGGGGAGGGGTGGGGAAAGAGGGCAGCATCTGTGCTACTGCAGAGAGGATGATGGGTGGCAGGGGGTGCAGCAGTGATAGGAGGGGGGCATTGACCAGACCATGCCGAGGGACCCCCGAAATCTGATGCCAGCTTTGAAATACATGGTCTATCATTGGTCATAAGCCTGTAGTATAATTACAATTCACATTTCATATCTCAAGCACATTGTCAATGCTTAACCTAAGTATTAGCAGCAATAGAATGGAAAGGAAATTGGTCTGCTTGCATTTACCAGGTTGCAGCAAACGCAGGTCCACTCCCCCCCCTTTATCTTTTTTTCAATACCTTGCATTGGATAAATGAACTCATAAATCATACGCTTCCCACGCCTTGCAAAATTGGTTCAGTGGAAAGCGCTGGAGAAAGGGGGGAAATGTGCTCCAGAAAACCCCAATCATTTTGCTAGAATATAAAGGAAGGAAAATTCCAAACAGTCCTTTACACACGCGTTACATAATTTAGTGGCACCATAATTAATTCAGATCACTTAGTTCTACACGGAGTCCTTTAGCCATGTAATTAAAGCTATCAGCAATCTAAACAGGTCTGACTTCAGTACTGGGACATTAGTGGGATACAGAATCAAAGCAGCAGCAACAACAAACAAACAAAAACAACAGGTGTCACAGAAACAAGAGCCTACAGGAAAAAAAGCAACTGGTCAGTATATATTAGTCATGCAAACCAAAATGTGTTAAATGTCTTCACAATAAATGTAACTTTTGTATTTTGGCATCCTAGATTGTATTCCTTTGTCTGTTTGTTACTATATGTTCTGCTACTACCTCTTAAATGATACACTGAAAATTAACAGATTTCCCCCTCTCCCCTAAATAATGCCATTTCCCATTTGCCCTTTAGTCTCCTTCTGAAATCAATGAAAAGTACAAGGTGAATACTTTTGCCTAGCACGAGTATGTATGTATGTATGTATGTATATTATTATTATTATTATTATTATTATTATTATTACTACTACTACTACTACTACTACAATTTGTATACTACCCTTTATCCAAAGATCCCAGGGTGGTGCAGAACATTAAGAAAATAATTTGTGTAGCATAAAAAATTACATAGTATAATAATAAAATAATCATGATAACAGTCCCCTACCACACTTAACAGGCCATAGATTATTTAGTGGATGAAGATCTGGGGAAAGAGGCATGTTTTCACTGGCACCTAATGCTAGAAATGAGTTCTGTAACTTGTTTAGAATATTAATGCTCAGTTTTTTTCTTTACAAACATTGAATTAAAAATGAAACAAAAACCAGTTATCAAACACAAAGCATTGTCTTCCAAGACAAATACATGTACAGATGTTAAGTTTTGTATGCAATCTTCCACAATGCATGAAATCGAACTTGGAAAATCTTTTACATTCCAGATTCAGCTCACATCTATGGGGTATATTTCAATCTAAAGCAATAGGATAATTTCTCTACAGTTGCTGCTGTGACAAAAGGGAGATTACCATACTATTATGAATAAATGATATAAATCGAAACAATATGGAGTCAAACCCATCTTTTTTGTTATTCCTCTTATCACCCTCCAATGATAAGCTAAGCATTTCCTAAGTGCTATATTCCATGCATATTGGGTCCAAGTTTCTATGGTGGCTGTCCCCCCCCCAAATGGAAGCAACCAGTGCTTTTTTCTGGGGGTACGCAGGGGTACACATACCCCTAAACACTTTGTGAATCTTTGTACTTTTGTCCATTTACTGTATTTGTTTTTCGTGATTTGAACTATAAAATGGCGGTTTTCTTGAGTCAAAATGAGAGAACCTCTAAACATTTTTTTTTTTTAGAAAAAAAGCACTGGAAGCAACTATTTGTCTCACTGCTGCCATAAGATTGAAGGCCAACTCTTTATGCTTAACATTTGGACTGCTATCCTTTCCCAATGACAGCAGGGCTGACATGGGTTTGGGTGCAAGGTGTTGCCCCATAATGCCAGATGACAGGGAAAAAAGTCACTTCCAGAAATCTTTAAGCAAGAAACACACCCAGCACCTCAGCTTTTGATTATAAAGAAAAATGTAAGCATATGCAGACTGCACTTCCCTCTTCAAGATCACAAGGTCACATATTAACACACCCTATACATTTAAAACACTCTCATCTCACTTTATGAGCCATGGGTTCCCCCAAAGAATCTTGGGAACTCTAGGTTGTTAAGGGTGCTGACCTCACAGATATACAATTCCCAGTGTCTTTAACCAACTACAGTGCCCAGAAAGTGGAATAAGACGGCTTTAAAAATACGGTGTGAATGTGAGCTACATAAACCAGCCACAACTGGTTCATGTACATCTGAGGATGTATGTGCTTTCTGCAGTATTCCTTTCCAAAGCAACACGCTCAGAACCCTCAAAGACCTTTCCAGTTCTGTTGGCTCCTCTGTCAGCGAAAGTAAGTTCATCTCACTCCCCCAAACCGTTCCAGGGGAAAATGAACAGATGAAATACAGAGACAGTTGAAAGAGGAGCTTAACTAAATGGAAATGGTAGAGGTAGCTCCTAGTTGACAAGCCTGGGCTTTGATAGTTGGGGATAGTAATACTTCCATACTCATGTGACTCTTAAATAATTGAATAGCGTTATTGATCAGCCATGCATTACCCAGTGATTTAAATAAAGGTTATGTGAATAGTGGGTGATCCTGGGGAATTTATGTCTGATTAGTGCCTGAGCCTACTTTGCATTAATATAGCTGGGTTTCCAGCTCAATAGAAAGAGGATGCCGAGGCCTTTTAATAACATTATCACAGTCTTACGCTAGCATTTGATCCATCAAGCAAGGATCAACTTGAGGTCAGTGGTGAGAAGAAAGGAAAATAAGCATCTGCTTTGCCTATGCTTAGTTCTGTATTTAAAGAAATACTGCAGCAGGAGAGTTTCTCTTGCGTGTCGAGGTCCCCAGGGCCACCCCAAATAACTCACACATCACACCAAATTTTTTGTTTAAGGTTTTTGGTATAATTTTGGCCACAACTTTATTAAAATAGAAACATGTGAGTGGTTGCTTAGGCATTGGTTGCGACTATCTGCCCCCACCATGGGGGACAGACTGACATTCCGCACACCTGCGAAAGTCAGAAAAGGGAAATACACTTGGGGGTAGCAATGGAGCAGGGAACCTGCCCTCAGCCCTCCCCAAATGCAGCCCAAATGCAGTGGCCCGAGCCCCCTTGACAGGGTGGACAAGCAATAGTTAGCCCCCGATTCCTTTAACGGAATCCCTTGCAGCAGCAGCATTAGAGGGGCAGGCACAGCCAATCCATGCCCCTCAACCAAGCAAACCATAAACCAATGCCTAACCGCGAACCTTACAAGTTGTGACGATTTGCTACGCAGTAGGCAAAAACCAAATGGCCCCAGCCAATCAGCCAGATGGACAAAATTCCTACCGGGCCCCTGCCCCAAGAGCAGACGACCCCATGACAGGCATAGCAAGGTCAAAGCGAACAACCCTAAATATGGGTGGGGGGGCAGGCAATCTGATGCACAGGCGAAAAGAGGAAGCTCTAGCCTCGTGCAAAGTGTTTTAGCATTTCTGGCTGTCAATCAACAAATGGCAACATTAACTTCTTCCCAACAACAAGGGAAGCCCAATCGCCTCAGTGGCCAACGATCAATTAGCCCGCCCCCAACTTTGGAGTGTCCTGGCGGCCCCCACCGCAACACGTGCTCTCCATGAAGGAGAACACGCTTTGCTAACCAACACAGAGTAAGGCAGAAGAGGAAAATAAGGCTAAGATCCTTTAGCACATTTACTAGGAAGCAAGGATGCTGAAATGAGCCAAACTGCTGCTTGTGCAAACATTCTTAAATCACTGTGGAATCCTATACATCAGGGAGGGGGAACCTGTGATCCTCCAGGTGTTGTACTACAACTCCTAAGATACTTGACTATTGGCAATGCTGGCTAATGGGAGTTGGAGTCCAGCAACCTACGGAGGGCCACAGGTTCTCCATGCCTGCTATGGTTATTCAGAGGTAAGCAGAAACAGCTTGCTGGGTAGGGTGGAGCCACTGGGATATGAGTTGCTATTGCTCACCAGGAGGGAGAGAGGTGAGGTGATGGGGAGGTTGGCATGGTGCAAACAAACTGGGCAGGAGCATTGGATTGGCTCTGCTGGTGCACTTGCACTGCACTGACCACTCTCCCCACCTTGGCCTTCTTAGTTAGCAACAGCAGCCCATCTGTTGGGAAGCAAGCACTGCTGCTCCACCCCACGCAACAAACCACTTCTGTAAGTAAGTCCCTCTGTGTTCAACAGGGCTTACTTCCAGGTAGAGTGGACATTACTGCAATCAAACAGTACAAGCCTAGGCATGCTTAAGTTAGGAGTAAGCTCCACTGTGCTCAGTGGGGCTGATTCCCAAGTACAGTGGTACCTCAGGTTAAGTACTTAATTTGTTCCGGAGGTCCGTTCTTAACCTGAAACTGTTCTTAACCTGAAGCACCACTTTAGCTAATGGGGCCTCCTGCTGCCGCGACGCCACCGGAGCACAATTTCTGTTCTCATCCTGAAGCATAGTTCTTAACCTGAAGCACTATTTCTGGGTTAGCGGAGTCTGTAACCTGAAGCGTATGTAACCTGAGGTACCACTGTATTATAATTTAAAACAGCATTTAAAACAATGGTCTAAATAAATTAAAGAGCAAGTATTAATATAAATTAAATACAGATAAAAATAGCAACACACCAACTGCAGCTGCAGACTAGAATCCCATAAAGACAGGTTCTAACTGAGCACCAAAATGTCTACAATGATGGGACCTGTAGTACCTCCAGGAGGAGGGCATTCCATAATCAGGGTGTCACAAAAAAGAAGGCCTATCTTGTGTCCCCACCAATTCATTTCACCTGGTGATTCAACAAACTATAGTTCCCAGGAGTCCTTCTGGGGAGGCTATGACTGCTAAAGTGGTATGATGGTGCTATAAAAATATAGTGTGCCTGCAGCCACTATCTCTGAGACCTGGAGGTTGAAAAACAGCTATAATGAATAATATTAGTGGTTGAAATACTTTTTCTCTTTCAGGGAAACATTTTTCATGTCAATGCATTCTGAGTATGATATTCTATTTCAAATATTTTAATCCCACCTTTCCGCTTTGCCAAAAACGTTCCTGTACACACTGTCTATTTCTTGTGACTGAATTTGACTTCCAGATGGATAATATTTATACTTTCAGTAGCTGTATTCACTCTGGTGGTGACCTGCTGGATGTGTGCCTAGCATCTGGTAGTAATGAAACGTTTCCAGTTTTTGAGAGCAACCTCATCGTCTAATAAATGAGTTTTTCTTGGTTCAATTTATTTTTCATTTTTCTCATTTGGTTTGTTCATGATAATCCTTAGTTGGTTTATGACTAGCATTTATGCCGGCCTTAAGTATTATGAATGATGGAAAAAATAGAGAGAAAGACAAAATGGTCCATGTTGTGATGTACATTACATAGCTGAGAATGATTTCACAGTCAGATATTTCTATGTGTTAAGGGGATGTGACTTGAACAGTGAATCTGCATAGTGACCGGCTATTGCACACATTCACCAGGCAGAGAATGTGCATGTAAACCTCCAACAAAGAGGAAATTGTGTGCATTTCCTGGTCAATATACATAATCTCCAACAGGTCTTGGGAAATGTGTAGCTATTGACTGAATTTTGTACATCCGCCAGCCATGATGCACAATCTCCATCAATCCTTGGGGAATGTACATATCTTGATTGTATTTTGCACATTCTTCAAGCAGTATGCACATTCTCTAGCCAGTATGCAGAATCTCTAAGAAATGTGATTTCTACCTCCTTCTCTATTGCACTCCCTGGGCTACTTCTGACCCACTACCTCTTCTTATATGGCCCCAAACATACCCACCCACTCATCAGCCAAGCATCAGGAAAAAAACAGGCTCCAGGAAAATATCAACTCCCCCCCGCCCTGTAGTCCAGCCACCATTTCACCACTTAGCTGAGCAGCACAAAGATTGCAAGGAGGGGCAAGTTTTAAACATTCCCTCCCCCAGTTCCACAATTTTGGTGGTAATTCCCATGTTCAATGCTGCTATTAATTTTAGGAAAATGTGTTACATGCACAGCCCCCAGAGCTGTTGAGGATTATGCATAACACCCAGAGAATGAACAAAATTCAGTTGATACATGCACATTATCCAGTACCTGCTGGGGATTGTGCATAATGCCCGGAGAATGTACAAAATTCAGTTGAAATATGCACATTTCCCAAGGCCTGTTGAATCTTATGGACTGGGAAATGTGCACAATATCCTCTTCAAGGAAGAATGATTTGCACATTCTCCAAGAGGCCCGGTGAATGCGCAATGGCCAGTTGTTATGCACATTAACAGCTCAACTTACATTCCCCTTAGCTGACAGGCATGGCCAAACTTGGCCTGCTAGCTGTTTTGGGATTACAATTCCCATCATCCCTGACCACTGGTCCTGTTGGCTAGGGATGATGGGAGTTGTAGTCCCAAAACGGCTGGAGAGCCAAGTTTGGCCATCCTTCTTAGCATGTCAATCTCATAGTTAAATGAGCAAAAACCAAACATTTGAACCAGGGGCAAACAACCTACATCTCTAGGGCCAAACACAGCCCTAAGCCTAGTTTCATGTGATGCTCGGTCTAACTTTGAAATCTCTCTGTTCACCTCTCGCAAAAGCAACCCACCAGATGACCACTGAGCATGGAGAAAGATAGGGAGAGAAATGGGAAAGAGAATGGGAAACGGAGAATGGGATGGGAGAGAGAGAGACAATGGGGTGGCCGAAAGAGAGAAAAAGGGAGAGGGAGAGAGAAATGGCGTGGTAGAAAGAGAGACATTGAGAAAAGGGGATAATCCTGCCCCTGTTTAGCTTTGGTCCTGTCCACCACTTGCATACAGCTCCCCTCCCCCAGCTTACCCCAGTGGAAATGAGGCCCTTGAGAGAAAAATGGTTGCTCACTCAGATCTGGACTATAATATAGAGAAAGTGCTCCCATGTCCCCACCCTCCTTTTTCCCTCAGCTAGAGCAGTTTGGAATCACGTGTTTGATGAGGTAATGTCTAGTTCTGCCTCAAAAGGTACCAGAAAGGAGACAAATTACAAAATGGGATTACTGTCTTCATGACAGGATGCTTGCTTCAAGTATCTGGAAAAGAGAAAGAAAGAAAGAAAGAAAGAAAGAAAGAAAGAAAGAAAGAAAGAAAGAAAGAAAGAGAAAGTTGTTTCTTTCTGTTATTAGGTGTACTTCCTTTCCCAAAAGATTTTACAAGAGTTGTCGAGATCTTAGAAAGCATTAAACCACTCAGTTGTACACTAGGATATTATTGTCACTCAACCTTTTATGGATGGCACCTTTCAAAGTTGTTTCTTCAGAGGAACAGGGAGGTGTGGAAAGTTGTAAAATGCCCAAGGCCAGCTGGTCCAGAAGCTGCCGTTTGCCTATGTGGAAAATGGCACAATAATACTTATTTACTGTGTGGTTATGGCTAGATATGAGGTGATAAGTGGAGGAGCTTTTCACTCCTCCACTGAAAGATTTTGTGGAAAATGCTGACTGCATTGTCTGATTTCCAAGCTTCACTTAGCAACTACAGACACATTAAAAAGGGGGTGGGGGATGGGAAAAAAAAGAAAGAGATGTGCATTAAGGAAGGAAGAAGCAACCTTGTTGCTATGACAGTGGATGTATCTGAGAGCACTAAGAGCCACACAAGCTTTTAGGTAAACAATGAATGATGGTCTGGCCATGTAAATTGACCTCCTGGGGAAAACAGGTGAAGAAGTGCAAGTCATTTGGCAAAGTGCAAAACATTTCATAGAATATACTATATTCTTCTGAAGAATATAGATATTTCCATCCTTCTTGGATTTACAGGAGGAGGCTGTCTTGGGAGATGAAGCTTTCGGACAGCTCTGTTTCAAGCTGGCCAGAGATCTGATGCAAGGCAGTGTGGCTGTACAGAGAGCATGGGAAGCTGGCTTGCATTGAGTCAGAACTCTGGTCTGTTTAGTTTGGAATTGTCTACAGTGGTTTTTAAGGTCCTTCCCAGATCTCAGACCTGGGATGTTCTAAACTGGAGGTGTCAAGTGATTGAGCATAGAACCTGCTGCATGCAAGGTTATATGGAATATTTTGTTATATGGAATATTTCGGTCAGGCTTAATCAGCACTTTTTAAAAAACAACAACCAGGAAATTGATTGGAGAGCTTCTGTCTTCACAGTGGAAGACACAGGACAGATCTCCATGTCTGAATTAACTTTTGCAGGAAGAGAATCTGAGGAGCTGAGCCAGAGAGTGAGGAAAGACAAAGTTCTAGGCCTCGTAGACAAATATAAAAATGGGCAAATCACCAGGTCTGGATGGCATCTACCCAAGAGCTCCAAAAGAGCTCAAATGTGAAACTGCTGATCTTCTGACAAAAATATGCAGCTTGTCCCTAAGATCAGCCTCTGTTGCTGAGGACTGGAAAGTAGCCAATGGAACATCAATTTTTAAAAAGGGATCTGGGGAAATTGGTGGAAAGCATTGTTAAATATAAAATAAAAATGGATGTAGAAGAACAAGCCTTTGCTAAAAAAGAGCCACCATGGCTTCTGCAATGACAAGTCCCATCTTACAAAACTTAAGAGTTCTTTGAGAGAGTCAACAAGCATACAGACAGAAGTGATCTGGTTGATACAGTGTACTTGGACTTCCAAAAAGCTTTTGACCAAGTACCTTATAAAAGACTCCTGGGGAAGTTTAGAAATCATAGAATAAGAGGAGAGGTCTCTTGTAGATTGGATGTACCTTCAATGCCCAAACAATGTGATGCAGGAATATCTGTGAGATTCCAATTTCCAGAACCTGGGTATATTTATTGTGGCACTAGATTTTCTGTATGATGAAAAACACCCTGAGAACACACCCACCATATAATGCCTCACAGGGTCAGTATAAGCCAGATGGAGACCTGTGTGTGTACAAATGTATGTACATGTTGAAGAGAAGGACCTTAATTTGCCTGAGAGGGTGGTGACCAAACAGGATCTCAGGGGCTCAAATCCATTTGGAGGTATTTCCTTTAAATACATTAGCAGAAGACCAGTGAATGCATTTTAGTCTGTGAAAGATGTAAGCATGATCCACAAATAATATAAAAGCAAAACCAACGTTCATGTATACATAAATGAACGTTGGGAAAGGGAGAATATCAGAAAAAGGTGCATACATGGGGAAATCAGGACACAGTGATTACAAGGGACAAAAACGTGGGTGAAAAGATTGTATTGAAAGGCAGGTAAAGGATGCAAGGACTATAAATATTAAAATTTACCACAATTTAATCACTGCATGAAGCCTGCATTGGCCAGGCTCAGCTCCACCAGGTCTCTGGCTAAAGCTTTCTACATTTCCCACCCATCCTAATGATTGCATTTTAGCTGAAGAGAAGAACACAGTTGTCATGCCACCCTTACCTTACCCCTAACGCTTCTTCCTACTAAGCAACATCAACCCACTTGCTAGGAAGCTAACATAGGTTCTGACATTCCCTAGTCTGGACTTTGAATTCAAATTTATTTATTTATTTATTTCAGATATTTCCAGGTGGACTTTCAAGCCAATAGCCAACATGAATAGCAACATATTCAAATTAGGCTCAGTTTAAATAAGCCAAATACAACAGAGGCAGGGAACGTGTGACACCCCCTGTCCCTCAAGATGGCGTCAGACTCCAATTCCCATCATCCATTACTACTGGCCATGCTGGCTGGGCCCCATGGGAACTGGAGTCCAACCGCATCTGGAAGACCATGGGGTCCCCAGCCATGCAATGCCAAACAATTGTTCAGCCATGAACCATGAAAATGTCTCCTACCCAGCTCCTTGGAGGACGAGTGGGGTGAATAAAGTGAATTCACATGTTCAATGCTCTGAATTGGGGACCAGCCCTCAGACTGAATCAATCACAGCAAGGAGAGCGAGACACGGAGAAGACAGAAGGTAAGGCCTCACACAGGCATGATTATTATGTGTTCAATATAGCACTTTAAGATGAAAGTCAAATAGTCTCTTTTGTGGTTTACTGTATGAATTGTTCTGAAGTTCTGTCACCCCGCTATATAATTACAGTCATCATGTATTATGCCAAGATGTTCCTCGTTGAAAATCAAGACCTTCAGAGTGACCTACTTTTTTGGGGGGGGTTGTTGTTATCAATGTGTGGAAATTTTAGGAAACGCTTTGCAAACGGATATGCTAAGTAATCTTCAGGACAACAGAAGGAAACCAGCCCCTCCCTTTACCCATTTAATTGTGACATTCTTCCAAGGATGCTGCCTGTCAACGCCCCCTTCCAGAAATCAATTATTAATAGGCAAGACTGATTAAGCACAAAACACTCCATCACTTTTTGTAATCTTGAGGAGTGGAGACAGGAATTGGATAAAATTAGCAACTTTAATAATATGGATCTATGTCAAAATGAAATCCAATCCTGCACCTTAAACCAGTGATTCTGGGAACCGATTCAAATGTTTTGAAGAAGCATATGGTACGCAGTACCACTTCAGGATGGCAAGTGGAGGGGAAATGGATATTTAGCATGCTTGACGGTCATATTTGTATCCTATCGTACCTCCAGTTACGATCCTTCTTCCACATCAAACAGGCCCTGCACATAGTAAGCTAACATGTCAGGATGAAGGATACTCAAGGATGTGGTTTTCTGCATGCAAGGAGGATTTGATGTGGAAGAGCATTGAAACTTGTGTACTGCCTCTTGAATCAGAGAGTGGTACAGACCCATAAAGGCTGCACCAAATGCCAGGGTGGAATTTCAATGCAAGATTTAGCCCCCCCCCCCCGATTATAGGAGGCACTCAACACATAATCTCAAATTGTAGTTCCTCATAGGCCATCAGTCAGGGTTAAGCAACCAGGTCAAGGGGCAAGCTAAATTATCATACAAAAATGAAATAAATCTGAATCCTCCTGGAGCCTGTCCCCATTGGAACAAACCTGGACCCTACAACCAACACCTGAGGCCTTCTTTGTGTGCCTCCTCTGCAAGAAATCCGGCAGGTGGCAGCATGAGAATGGGCCTTTCCTGTGGTGGTTCATATTTCTGGAATGCTCTCCCCAAAGTGGTTCACCTGGCACCTTCATTACATATTTTTAGATGCCAGCCCAGGCAAAAAAAAATTCTTTTTCTCCAGGCATTTGGCTAATTAAACAACCTATGGTCTTTTAAACTGGGAAGGGATGTTATTTTTGTTTGTTACTATGGTGTGTGTTTTTGTGTGATCCTCAGATGAAGGGCAGTATAGAAATGTAATTTATACTAATATTATTGCAATGCCATCTATGGGCACTATTCAACTACCATGTCCCCTCAGTGCAAGGATTTAGGCTTGCACAACAGGATTTCCCCTCTCCTTCCCCTGTGTACCACTGTCCCCTCCCAAAATCTGTTCCAGAGGGTTGGGTAATCCCTAGAACATATTTAGGGGGGCACATGGAGTGAGGAGAAGGGAAAAAATGTTCCAGTGTGTAAGGAAAACACCTTTTCTTTGATGGAACATGAGACTTATAACTGTTGGATTTTAGCCTAGATTTGTATTTGTACGTTTGTGCTTGTTGTTGTTTAGTTGTTTAGTCGTGTCCGACTCTTCGTGACCCCATGGACCAGAGCACGCCAGGCACTCCTGTCTTCCACTGCCTCCCGCAGTTTGGTCAAACTCATCCTGGTAGCTTCGAGAACACTGTCCAACCATCTCGTCCTCTGTTGTCCCCTTCTCCTTGTGCCCTCAAACTTTCCCAACATCAGGGTCTTTTCCAGGGAGTCTTCTCTTCTCATGAGGTGGCCAAAGTATTGGAGCCTCAGCTTCAGGATCTGTCCTTCCAGTGAGCACTCAGGGCTGATTTCCTTCAGAATAGATAGGTTTGATCTTCTTGCAGTCCATGGGACTCTCAAGAGTCTCCTCCAGCACCATAATTCAAAAGCATCAATTCTTCAGCGATCAGTCTTCTTTATGGTCCAGCTCTCACTTCCATACATCACTACTGGGAAAACCATAGCTTTAATTATACGGCCCTTTGTCGGCAAGGTGATGTCCCTGCTTTTTAAGATGCTCTCTAGGTTTGTCATTGCTTTTCTCCCAAGAAGCAGACATCTTTTACAGTTATTTCGTGACTGCTGTCACCATCTGCAATGATCATGGAGCCCAAGAAAGTAAAATCTCTCATTGCCACCATTTCTTCCCCTTCTATTTGCCAGGAGGTGATGGGACCAGTGGCCATGATCTTAGTTTTTTTTTATGTTGAGTTTGTGCTAAGTGTACATGTTCATGTGATTAAGGGCCTGTTCACAATTCCACTTGCCCTGTGCCTAGAAAACACAGGGCTGATAGGTTTTCCACTTGCCGCACTCCTTTCCTAGGGAAAACATGCCCTTTAGCTCTAAATCAGAGTAAACACCAATCCAGAGAAAACCTGAAAGAGAGAAAACCACTAAAGAGAGTTTTCCCTGGGGGGAAGCAGCAGAAGAAGAGGAAGTCTGAAGAAGCCCTAAGTCTGTGTCTATACGTGTAAATCAGCACACACCATTTGAATGCATATCTGAGCCTTCTTTGCGTGATGCATTTACTGCTTTCTGCCGATATCTAAAGGGTCACCTTGCCAGGAATGATGGTGATGACAGTAGCTAAAGCAAGTGGGAGCAAGTGGTAGGGGAATTGCCCTGGCTCCACTAGACAAGTGCATCTATATGCACTCAGATTCACCTAACAAACCCAGCCCAGCCATCATCTTAAAGAGTCGCAGCTCAAGTTTTAGAAAGACATCAGCATGAACCTGACTAGCTTTTTTCCATGTCCATTAGAGGCTGTTCTTGTGGAAAAAGAAAGATTAAAATTAAAGGTCCGGTTGCTCAGCAGGCATCGAAAGGCAATCACCCTGAATATTGCTTTTCAAGAATCACCTCTACAGGAATGGGTCTCACAGCAGTATAATGATGGCAAAGACAAAAACTCTGCCTGTGGCACAGAAGTAATGAGGAGGAATTCTGTACAGGAGGCTGTATTCTAGTTACAGCCCCGAGAGCTTGGAAATAGCAATAGAAGAGATGAGAGGGAGGACCTGCAACAAAATGCTGCAGTGTAGAGCAGTCCCTGTTCAGGATTCCAGACACTATCCCATCCCTACCCCCTCCATGCCCCTGTTTTCTGTGTCTCCCCACTCCCCAAAAAGAGACAGTCAGCATTCTGCACACATGCAGACACGGAAACATATGTGTGCTAGGGGAAGCCAGTGCAAGGACTCCCACTCGTGTCACGAGGCTTCTCTCCTCCCCCCCGTGCACATCTGCCCCACCAAATCTGTTCTGGAGGGTTGAGAGAACCCCCAGAACTTCACACAGGGGGGGGGGGGAAGCGGGGCGTGGGGTGGTCATTCCAATTGGCAAGCGGAAATGCATGACCTATTAACGTGACATTGAATTCCACCCACTGGGTTATATCTGACTCAAGTTCTACTCAAGAGTATTCCCATTGGAATTGATAGGCCTCAGTCATATCCGTTAACTTCCGTGGGTTTACTCTGAGTATGACTAGCACTAGATTCAAATCACCATGTTTACTGCCAGGGAGGCAGCCATCTTTCTCCAATTTCTGTTACAGGAAAATTCCAATCTAATTCTCTCTCCAGTGGCTACTTGAGGTTTTCTTTGTTTTCTTTTTTTGGGGGAACCCTCCCTCAGTGGGCCCATCTCCCTGACACTGTCATTAGCACCCGTTTGACTGCCTTCTTTCTCTGTGTCCATTCCTCACCACTGCCTAGAAGGAGAGAGCAAGGAAAATGGAGACTGGTGCTCCTTTCACCTGGCTTCTCTCATGGCTTACACTCTTGGAGAGTGAACAGGAAGTGACAGTGAGGAGGAAGAGGGGTTTCTGGGGGTTGGTGGGGACATGGCAGATGCCCAGAGGTGCCCATGCCTGATGCCTGTCCTGCCTCTCCTTGCTCAACTGCTGGGCTTTGTAGTTGTGAACGGGACGTGGTTGCATGAATCCAGTAAGCATCTACTAGGCAGCACTTACTGCCCATGGACTGCAAGAAGATCAAACCTATCCATTCTTAAGGAAATCAACCCTTAATGCTCACTGGAAGGACAGATCCTGAAGCTGAGACTCCAATATTTTGGCCACCTCATGAGAAGAGAAGACTCCCTGGAAAAGACCCTGATGTTGGGAAAGATGGAGGGTACAAGGAGAAGGGGACGACAGAGGGTGAGATGGTTGGACAGTGATCTTGAAGCTACCAGCGTGAGTTTGACCAAACTGCGAGAGGCAGTAGAAGACAGGAGTGCCTGGCGTGCTCTGGTCCATGGGGTCACAAAGAGTCGGACACGACTAAACGACTAAGCAACAGCAATAACAAAGGCAGCACTTTCATAAGTCTCTAGGTACCCATTGTGCCACTGCAATACTCAAGCATGGGAGAACTTGGTATTCTCTGTTATTTTCTCAACATGTAGCTCATCTGCATTTTAAACAGATTGTTCTTACAAACACACACCCCTCCAGCTCCAGCACTTGCATTTCCTGAGGAACTATCCACAAAATCATGACACACTTTTGGATGCCTTCTCAACATCCCTCCCCTTCCCATTTGACACAGCTCTGATCATTTAAACCAGGCATGGCCAAACTTGGCCCTATAGATGTTTTGGGACTACAACTCCCATCATCCCTAGCTAACAGGACCAGTGGTCAGGGGTGATGGGAATTGTAGTCCCAAAACATCGGGAGGGCCGAGTTTGGCCATGCCTGGTTTAAATTATCACCCAATCTCACCTTTGCCACTGTGGACAGCTTCCTTTTATATACAGCAGTACCTTGGGTTACATACGCTTCAGGCTACATACGCTTCAGGTTACATACGCTTCAGGTTACATACGCTTCAGGTTTCCGCTAACCCAGAAATAGTACCTCTGGTTAAGAACTTTGCTTCAGGATGAGAACAGAAATCGCGCGGCAGTGGGAGGCCCCATTAGCTAAAGTGGTGCTTCAGGTTAAGAACAGTTTCAGGTTAAGAACGGACCTCCGGAACAAATTAAGTACTTAACCCGAGGTACCACTGTGTATATATATATATATATATATATATATATATATATATATATATATATATACACAAAACAACAACGTCAAATACAAAAGTATTATTATGCCCTGAGGAAAAAGAACCCAGCCATGTGTATCGATGAGGGTGTGTTAATGTCCTGCTACAAAGGCTAAATCAGGGGGAGTGCTAAAAGAAAATGCCAGGTTTCCTTCCTGTCTGGAATCACTCAGATTGTTTTGCCTCTCAGTGAACTACAGTTTACAGCACTCTAAACAAGTTACAATTCCCATGCTTCTTGGGGTGTTTGTGCTTTAAATGCATGGTGTGTGTGCACAGTCACTGCTCTCCTATTTAAAAGCCACATGCAATGAAATATGTTGTTGTTGTTTAGTCATTTAGTCGTGTCCGACTCTTCGTGACCCCATGGACCAGAGCACGCCAGGCCCTTCTGTCTTCCACTGCCTCCCGCAGCTTGGTCAAACTCATGCTGGTAGCTTCAAGAACACCATCCAACCATCTCATCCTCTGTCGTCCCCTTCTCCTTGTGCCCTCCATCTTTCCCAACATCAGGGTCTTTTCCAGGGAGTCTTCTCTTCTCATGAGGTGGCCAAAGTATTGGAGCCTCAGCTTCACGATCTGTCCTTCCAGTGAGCACTCAGGGCTGATTTCAAATATAGTGATTATCAAAGATGTGGATCTATAAGAAATCCAGAGGGCTTTTCTTCTTGCACGGTTGCTTGGCAACCAGCAGGTCATGACCACAATCAAATGCAGAGCTAACCACACTCAGATCTATGCTAGAGTGTGGCTCTTGGGTTTAGACAAGGAAGACTGAGGTTCGAATCCTTGCTTTGCCCCTCATGAGCATCAAGCCGCTCTGAAGAAGTCACAAAAATGGGGCTGCATGTTAAAGGTTGCTCACCAAGAGAATTCTCCATAGCACCACTGCGAGGCTATTTTGAAGGTAAACAAGAGAAGAATTGTAAGTTGCTTTTTAGAAGGAATACGCCATACCAACAATGGAGGTATTTTATCCCACAAGATTTCTCTTTGGACATAATTCACACATTACACTGCGACAAACCTGGTTTTGCATCTTGCCTCGAGCTCCTTGGATGAAAGGTGAAATACACATTTAATAATTCGAGCATAACAGTTTGATCCATGAATTTTCAAAGATCTGCTTCTCACATTCAAACTTAATATTTTTAGGCACTTAAAAAACAACAACCCCAGCTTAGGTGTACACTTAGAAAACACAGGGCTGGATTTAACTACACTGTTCTGTTAGCAGAAGCCGGTGTAAGGATCCTTGCTACTGAAATAGGGCTTTCCCCTTCTCTCCATCCCTCAGACCCCACTCTGGAGGACCAAGAGAACCTGCCAGAACAGCACACAAAGAGAGGAGATGGGGAGATCATTCCATGAGACAAGCAGAAATTCCTGCACTGATGGAACAGTCTGCCTAGCTCTACATTGAATTCCACCCTTTATGAGTAAAGAAGTCCTAAAATACCAGTGTGTGCAGCACCCAAACGCTTTGTAACCTGTGTGCTGCAAAATAAAAGATATTGTTAGAATGTCTGAATGTTATAATGCATTCAAAGCAACCAGTTGCTATAGCTGATAGCTTCAATGAGTCCGAAACGCCATTATTTCCATATTCTAAAATTCCTTTTTGTATAAACCTAGACACTTGTATACAAGATAGATCACACTATTAATAACACATGAAACAACTGCCACAGGCTTCTTAGGGATACAAGACACAGGTGCACCTTGGGATTCTTTGAGAAGTTTTTTGGCTTGTACAGGGAATCAGCAGTGCTTGCTTTGATTTGCTTGAGCTTATATTTCCAGCACTAAGAAGTTATGTACTAAGGGTACATAGCAAAATGTCACAAAAGAAAGCAGACAGGTCCAGTGTGCCTAAAAGCCAGTCTACAAATGGTTTCTAAAACCATTCTCTGCCTCGTGAAATAAAAAGGAATCAATAGGATGGCCATAGGTGCTTTCAGAATAAGGATTTAGATGAAAGCTTCCCTTTCAAGAGTGGTAGATTGGATCAAGGGCAGATTTATATGGTTAATATTATTTATTTCTCCCCTGCCTTTTAAGCTTTCACAAGGGGGCTTTCAATAAAAATGTACGCATGCATACTCTTTATTTACAAAACCTTTGAACAAAGAATATAATAAATACAGCAATAATAATAATAATAATAATAATAATAATAATAATAAGCCCTTAGCAAACTTTTCTGTAAAAAGACTCTGGGGTCCACTTGAAGATGACAAGAGAAGGGACCACCAAGCAGAGTTCTTGGGAACAGGATTTGCCCAAGTCACAGCTGAAAATCAGGTTTCTAAAAATGTAGTGATGTATGGAAGTGAGAGCTGGACCATAAAGAAGGCTGATCGCTGAAGAATTGATGCTTTTGAAATATGGTGCTGGAGAAGACTCTTGAGAGTCCCATGGACTGCAAGAAGATCAAACGCATCCATTCTTAAAGAAATCAGCCCTGAGTGCTCACTGGAAGGACAGATCGTGAAGCTGAGGCTCCAGTACTTTGGCCACCTCATGAGAAGAGAAGACTCCCTGGAGAAGACACTGATGCTGGGAAAGATGGAGGGCAGAAGGAGAAGGGGATGGCAGAGGACGAGATGGTTGGATAGTGTTTTCGAGGTTACCAGCATGAGTTTGACCAAACTGCGGGAGGTAGTGGAGGACAGAGGTGCCTGGCGTGCTCTGGTCCATGGGGTCACGAAGAGTCGGACACGACTAAACGACTAAACAACAACAACAACAAAAATGTGTGTGTGGAAGTGGAGCTCCGCGAGTTGGGCAGTGACAGAAATGGTGACGGAACTGATGATGCTCATTTCCATTATCCTCTCCACGTGTCTACTTTAACCTATCTGAAACCCCTGAAGTGGGCTACTGATTCGATGATTCGAGTCACAGTAACTAGGGATAACCAGTGGGCTCCCTTCCAGATGTCGGTGGACTCTGATCAGCTTTGATCATTGGCCATGCTGGCTGGGGGCCAACGGGAGCTGGGCTCCCAACATCTGAAGGGTACCACATTGCCTACCCAAGCAGAAGACCATGGCAATGGTAGGTTCAACAGCAGACTGGGCCACTCATCCACAGGATGCAAAGAGATTGGGACGAAAGCATCCGTGCAGGAAACGTCCTTGCAGAGAGCTTCAAAATGAAGCAGAGCAGGGCCGTCTTAAGCATATGGGGCGCCGGGGTGCAAAGATCCTCCCAGTGCCCCCCCCCAGGTTGCCCAGAGTTGTTGGCCTTTTTTTGGGAAGCTGACACCATGCTTATCTCTGCTCAGGAAAAGAGAACAGGAAACATAAGGAGCCCAGCACAACAAACCAGCCTGTGGCATCGGCAGCTGAGCGGAGCCGGGCGCCTTGTGGTGTAAGCAGCGTGCGCTGGGCGGGCCTCTCCATGGCCCTATGCCAATCCCAGGCGTGCAGGAGAGCGGAGCTGGCCAGTCATCTCAGCGCCTTGCTGACTCGCTCGTCCCCGGACTCTAACTCTCGGTTCCCCGGACTTTTGGTCTGGAGCCCTTGAGAGCCCGGCACCCCGACGCCTATGGTTAAGATGGCCCTGAAGCAGAGTATAGGTAGATGTAAAGGCAGCTTTAGAATTTAGATGCCTTAATCTCTCTTTGCATGGTCTGGGGTTGAACTTGGGCATTAAAGGACTTTTTCTTTAATAGCTTTGAGGTAATGGAATGACACCCTAGTGAGGTTAATCAATGCCATTCTCTATTAGCCTTTCCAGAGAGAGAAAGAGAGAGAGAGAGAGAGAGAGAGAGAGAGAGAGAGAGGATTTTTTTAAAACAAACCTTATTTAATAAATAAAGTAATTTAAAAAGGAGGAAAAGGTAGGAGATCTGGGGTCTACTGCAAATCCAGGCCTGGGCTACCTCTTAATAACACACCTGTTGTCAAGCCTTATCTGGGATCCACCTGGAATTAGCCAGATCAGCGGGAACAGGTATTATGTTCCTGTTGAGCTGCAAAAAAACAACTGTTACGCAAAGCTCCACAGGCGCAGAAAAACTCCAGAAATGTAAGCAGTAGGTTAAAAAAAGAATAAGCCTATAGGCCCAAAGTATTATTGATACTGCCTACAGTGTTTGGCATAATCTTGCCTCTCACTGTTTTCTACACCAATATGTATAGGGCTACCTCTGAATACCATAGGAATTAAAGTGCCCCTGGAGTGTGAAATCACCATATGGAACTTTTCTGCATCAAAACAGCAACCTCTCCGTCTTAAAATGTGTAGTTAGAAGGCTTTGAAGCCGAGAGATTAATTGCCTTAATTATGAAACTAATAAGCAGCATTTGTTCCAACATGAAGGAGTCCTCCATGGACCTAATAATGTGGCTAATTAATCACATACTTTCCATTTTGTCATTATTTTTATAATTTGGAGCTCACCTCTGTTGCATATAACTGAAATTGCTTTTGTATTTTAAGGTTGTGTCCATGGTTTACAAATGCTTGTCCTTATATTTGGTTGCTTTATTATGTAGTGATTATAGGTCAGTGTTTCATTTGGAGATTTTAGGAATGATGGAAATTATAGAAACTGATAAATCAGTGGCTCATGTCATTCATGTGGATCTATATTCTTTGAATGTGTCTCTTCCACTAATTCTTTTCTTCTTTTTTCTTTTTTTCAAAATTACACCTTTATTAAACATCAATTAACATCAATTTACACAAAAATCATGACTTTAACTTAGACAGTACTTGTCATACAGACAATATGCACTACCCACATTACAACGTAAACACACCTTGGACACTAACTTCCAATTCTTCTCATTGTGCTGTTTTACATTTTGTTAATCTATACACAGTTCATTCCCCCCCCCCCCATTTCTTATCAGAAGAATTCTATTATAAACATTCTTTGTATTTCAAGATTCATTCTAGGTCTGCCAGGAGTTTACCATTATCACAATAGTTTCTAAGGTATTCTTTAAACATTCTCCAATCTTTATTAACTTTAGTACCGTATAATTATGGTGTAAGGAGGAAACACTTAAAGCAAACCACTGCTTCAAGAGCCACCAGCCTCCTTCACTGACCAGGCATCTTGAACTGTCTGATAGTACAGGAAGTCCCTTGTGATGCTCAGGCAGTCCCTGCTTCTGCTGGTGCTTTGCTCTGTCACTTCTCATCTGCGTTTCCATTTCATCACGGCTCTGCTGGGGCTCATGTTTTATTGATAGCAGAGACTCCTGCCGACCTCCCGCTGTGGATCACTCAGCAAACCTTGCACAGGGAGGACAATTCCGTTCTCTCTACATAGATACACCTTCCTACTCTTTTGTTTACCCCAAGGCTGGCCTGAGAATATGAAAATGAAGTCCACACCCTCCAACATTTCTCTGATGAAAATAGGGACTTACTGTATATTATTTATTCATTTATTTATTTATGCTTTTCAAGTTTATACATTTCATTGGTTTTAAAATAAATTTAACATTTCAAAGTTTGACTTCCTTCCCCCTCTTTCTGTGGTTCCTTAAATTTATTTTTTAATATCTCCTGCATATCCAAATTCATTTAATCTTCTCGTTTAAATATATGAAACTGCAGGTTATTACAATAATCCTGCTAACGTTTTTATCTGTTTGCAATGTATCTGTAAATATTCAAGAAACCATTTCCATTCTTTATTAAAAAGTTTGTTATCTTGATTTCTTATTCTTCCGGTAAGTTTCACCACTTCTGCATATTCCATAAGTTTTTGTATCCATTCTTCCTTTGCTGGGACTTCTGCTTCTTTCCACTTTTGGGCAAGTAACATTCTTGTTGCTGTAGTAGCATATATAAATAAATTTCTATAGATTTTGGTAGTTCTGTCCCTATAATTCCCCCCCAAAAGCTTTATTATTATTATTATTATTATTATTATTATTATTATTATTATTATTGCCCTGCCCATCTGACTGGGTTGCCCCAGCCACTCTGGGTGGCTTCCAACATAAATAAAAACATAATAAATCATTAAAGATTAAAAAACTTCCCTTTACAGGGCTGCCTTCAGATGCCTTCTAAAGGTTGTATAGTTACTTATCTCCTTGACGGGGATCACATAACTCCATACCCTCCAGAGCCTAGGACTTTCCGATCAGAAGGTCGGCGGTTCGAATCCCTGCGACAGGGTGAGTTCCCGTTGCTCGGTCCCTGCTCCTGCCAACCTAGCAGTTTGAAGGCACGTCAAAGTTCTAGTAGATAAATAGGTACCACTCTGGCGGGAAGGTAAACGGCGTTTCTGTGCACTGCTCTGGTTCGCCAGAAGCAGCTTAGTCATGCTGGCCACATGTCCTGGAAGCTGTATGCCAACTCCCTTGGCCAATAAAGCAAGATGAGTGCCACAACCCCAGAGTCGGTCACGACTGGACCTAATGATCAGGGGTCCCTTTACCTTTACCTTTACCATACCCTCCAATGTTTCTCCAATGAAAATAGGGACGTCCAACAGAAATGTTACTGAGACGAGAAAGTCTTCTGCAGAGGAGATGCACTCGAACTACTTGGGTGTTGACCCATAAAATAAAAACAACCAGCCCAGTTATCAAGGAGACTTGCAAAGCACACCAATTGTTTAAATTCCATCAATTGTACCATAATGCTTATCAGCAGGGATTCATTCACAGTTACTGAGAAGTAAGGACTGTAGCTCCATGGCAGAACATTTCTTTTGCTTGCAGAAGGTCTCATGTTCATCCCCTGGTGTTTCCAGGGAGAGCTGGGAAAAGCCTGGAGATCTGCTGCCTGTCAGTGTAGACGGTATTAGGCTAAATGGTCCAATGGTCTGATTCCGTATAAGGCAGCTTCCTACATTCCTATGACAGTAGCTTTGCACTTAACGTAGAGGTAAAAACCTTAGCCCAATGGAGAACCAAATGTTGGATATAGCCTGCATCAATTTTTTATCTGTGCAGAGGAAACGGAGATTCTGATTTCAGGCTCAATTTTGCAAGCATGTAGTAATAATAATTGCATATGTCAATGCATGCATTGGACTGGTTCAGTAAGGACTGGAATAACAGACAGCAGAGAAGGGAGATAAGGGGCCGCATCAAAAAAGGAACAGTAAGTTTTCCCTGGTTGAAATTCTGTGTGTCATTAAAGGCAGGTATTAAAGATCTGGAAGGATTGCCAGGAAAAATATGTCAGCAACTTTAGAGCAGGCCGGACGTGAGTCCAACAAAACAGTCCCAAGATGACGCACCAAACAGCTAAGCAGTTCTCAGAGTTCCAAGTGAGAGCCAGTGTCTGTAATCTAAGAGATAATCCAAGATGGGAACAGGGTAGGTAGGTGAGGGCAAAAGGAGGCCCAAAGAGGCAAGGAAGAGCCAAGTAGGAAGGCAAAGGGATGGCCGAAAGAGCAACACACAAGAATACTTGTTGCAGAGTAAAAAAGAATACAGAGAACAGCTGGTCAACTTAGCAATGTGCACATGTAACTACTTGGAACACTTGTTGCTTGTACAGTGGTACCTCAGGTTAAGTACTTAATTCGTTCCGGAGGTCCGTTCTTAACCTGAAACTGTTCTTAACCTGAAGCACCACTTTAGCTAATGGGGCCTCCTGCTGCTGCCGCGCCGCTGGAGCACAATTTCTGTTCTCATCCTGAAGCAAAGTTCTTAACCCGAGGTAATATTTCTGGGTTAGCGGAGTCTGTAACCTGAAGCGTATGTAACCCGAGGTACCGCTGTATTAGGGATGGGAATGAAATTATTATTTGGTCTGCATGTAAAAGGCAAGTGTACCTAATTCACTCTTTCTGAAACAATATTCAAACTGAAAACCCAGTCAGCCTTTAAAATTTTCACTTCTCCAGATTTTGCAATGCTGTTCTCCAGCTAGGTAATGTGCACAGAAATGTGTACACCAAAGTGTGCAGATAAATATATTAGTGAGGGTAGCACACAGCAATTAATTATATCAGGGAAAAGTGCTTTGTAGAAATATGTCTGTTGTTCTTGTTACTACTACTACTATTACCAGCCCTTAGCCCAGGGTGGGTTAGAACAATTTAAAATTCAGAACTAAAAACAGGTAAAATAAATTGCCTTCACAAGAATAAGGTGGTTTCGGGGGGGGGCACATCTCAGGGGTCTACGGCCGGGATAGAGGTCCTGATGAAAAAATATCTCTGGGAAAGGCAGGTTGGAAGATGGAATGGTGTGGGCAAAACACAAAAGTTTGAGATGGGAAAGAAAACTGGAAAAGAGTGATGTTGGGGGAGGAAAGTGCTGCCAATGCCAGGAGCTGACAGGGTAGTGAATTTCACATATTTATTTGAAATAATCATCCACCAATTTTCCTCAGGTGACAAGTCAATGAAATGAAATGTTTTGTAGGAATGAAACCCACAGAACAATCCCAAATATAGAAAGCTGATGGAATTTATATCTGCTTAAGTTAAGGCAGCTTCTCAAGTGTACACTGTGTAAATCAGGTGTAACGGTAAAGGTAAAGGGACCCCTGACCATTAGGTCCAGTCGTGACCGACTCTGGGGTTGCGGCGCTCATCTCGCTTTATTGGCTGAGGGAGCAAGTGTACAGCTTCTGGGTAATGTGGCCAGCATGACTAAGCCACTTCTGACGAACCAGAGCAGCGCACGGAAACATCGTTTACCTTCCCGCCGGAGCGGTACCTATTTATCTACTTGCACTTTGACGTGCTCTCGAACTGCTAGGTTGGCAGGAGCAGGGACCAAGCAATGGGAGCTCACCCCGTCGCGGGGATTCGAACCACCGACCTTCTGATCGGCAAGTCCTAGGCTCTGTGGTTTAACCCACAGTGTAAGTTATCCTTATTTCAAACTCTGCTTCGGAGCAAGGCTAGTTATACGACCTTCACCGCCCCCCTCCCCCATGTAAGTTCCATTGGGTTTTGAGCTCACATGACTGAGCAGAAAGAGGTTTGAAAGAGGTATAAGTCTCTTCTTGTCCCATCTCACCACACCATGCCCCCAGACTTACAATGGCACAAATTCCACTGGTTTAAGATCACCTGGCGAAGCCCTGACTCTGCCAGATTGAATGAGTTATGGCTGGCTCAGCCTCAGGTCAGCTGGGGCAGCCCAAGAAACACCCATTCCAGACTTGTGCATCTCAGAGGATGTTGGGTTTTTGATTGAGTTGGGTTATGATAGCATTGTCCTGCTTTGGGTCCTGCAATGGCACAGTTAAATAAAGAAATAAAGGGTTGGATCTGTGCGTGTATGCATGAAAAGAAAGGGGGGGAGGACTGTAGATATTTAAATGGTTGCTATAACAACTGGGATGCTTTGTGTAGATAAGGCGAAATGGCCTGAAGGTGAGATGAAAAGAATGGATGAATGTGTGTGTGTGTGTGTGTGTGTGTGTGTGCGTGCTTACCTCTCCCCACCCCACAACTGCAAATCTAGCAAGCATTTCTGTTACTGTTTTGTTTCTGGAAAACATGAGGACAGAGCAGTAATTGCTGCTGGCCAGAGGACAATACGAGATTAACCTTAACAGTGCCTTATAATTGATCGCTTGAAAACCCGACGGAAAACACAAATTATGGTTACAGTACACATGCTTTTCAAGGGACCTTGACAATGATTCTCTAGACTTCCATGCACACAGAAGTCTTTAAGGACTAGAACCTTGTTAACCTTGAATTTAAAGCCAATACACCCTTGTTTGTCTTGATGTTTTTAAATGCAAGAGTAGCTTCCACACAGCAGCTATCTGTCGCTTTCCTTTCTTCCCTTAAAGCTCCGCCCAACAGCTTTGGCTATGGTACAATTTAATTTTCCCCATATGGGATAATAGTTTGTTTGCATTTGTTCATAACAGACCTGGTTCCCCCACCGCTACCTTGGTCAGTCCTGGCAGGTGGCAACAGTGAGCAGCATGCTGAATCACCACCCAGAAGTTGGGAGTCACCATTTGAATTTCCTATAATGACTTGAATTAAGGCTAAAGTACATGTAGCGCGGGTGGCGCTGTAGTCTAAACCACAGAGCCTAGGGCTTGCCAATCAGAAGGTCAGCGGTTCAAATCCCTGCGACGGGGTGAGCTCCCGTTGCTCGGTCCCTGCTCCTGCCAACCTAGCAGTTCAAAAGCACGTCAAAGTGCAAGTAGATAAATAGGTACCGCTCCAGAAGTTCGCCAGAAGTGGCTTAGTCATGCTTGCTTTATTGGCTCCCTCAGCCAATAAAGCAAGATGAGCGCCACAACCCTAGAGTCGTCCGTGACTGGACCTAATGGTCAGGAGTCCCTTTAACTGTTACATGTAGCTCTTACTATGTAGCATGTAGCTATCTTTCCCTTTTTATTTTATTCATTATTGGCATGGGTGGGTGTGTTTTGGGGAGGGGATGACCTTGACTAGGAATATAGCACACAGGGAAATCAAAGAATCATAGAGCTGGGAGGGAGCCAAGGGACATCTAGTCCAACCCCCTGCAATGCAAGAATCTCAGCTAAACCATCCAAGGCAGATGGCCATCCAACCTCTGCTTAAAGACCTCCAAGGAAGGAGAGTCTACAATAAGGGGAGAATAAGTTCATCTCGCCTCCCCCCCAGCATTACTGGAACTAAAATTTCCCCTCCCACTGCAGCTACTTGGAGTATTCCCACTGGTGCCAATGGGAGATTCCTCCCAAAGTGTTCCAGCTGTGCAAGGGGGGTGGAATATTTAAGGTCTGATCACACTGGGGAGAAATAAACCCCCTCTTTCTGTGTGCTGAGTTCTCAGCAGGTATCTTCCATGCTGCACGCCTGTAATTTGTAAGAGGAGAGATTGCTACATGCTATGATTTAAGGACGCGGGTGGCGCTGTGGGTAAAACCTCAGCACCTAGGACTTGCCGATCATCAGGTCGGCGGTTCAAATCCCCGCGGCGGGGTGCGCTCCCGTTGCTCGGTCCCAGCGCCTGCCAACCTAGCAGTTCGAAAGCACCCCCGGGTGCAAGTAGATAAATAGGGACCGCTTACTAGCGGGAAGGTAAACGGCGTTTCCGTGTGCTGCGCTGGCTCGCCAGATGCAGCTTGTCACGCTGGCCACGTGACCCGGTAGTGTCTTCGGACAGCGCTGGCCCCCGGCCTCTTAAGCGAGTTGGGCGCGCAACCCCAGAGTCGGACACGACTGGCCCGTACAGGCAGCGGTACCTTTACCTTTACCTTTATGATTTAAGAATAATGTGCAGTCTGGCCCTTACTGCTGCTCAAGGACAACGTTTGTCAAGCTGGTGCCCTCCAGCTGTTTAAGATGAAAACTTCCATCAGCTGCAGCCAGCATGACACCTGGTTGACGAAGTGCTCCAGGGCATTGTTTGGAATATGCTACCAGACCCAGCTGCTTTTATTAAGGGGAATCCAGGGACTTTTAATATAGTAGATATTCCTTTTGTAAGCTGCATCCTCTTTGGAGGTGACACTGAAGGAGGTTGCTATGCTCACAACAATATATAAAGATTAGAGTTGCAATTTATACGCTTCTAGAATTATGAGAAAATATCCCACTTCTGAGCATCTGACGTCCCTGTACATTTCTTGGGCCAACTTTGTGATTTCGCTGGTAGCAAGGTTTGCAAAGGCGATTTGGAACCACATGCGTTAGGATGCTGTCATCTCATTCATTTGAATTACCAACTCTATGTCTGCAGTTGGAAGAGATGGATAATGGTAGGATGCACACAGTTTTGCCACATTACACACACGACTCAGATTTTCAGTTTGCCAAACAGTTCATGTGAATTGGCTCTCAGCCCTAACCTGGCAACCTCACAGCCATGCGACGTACCCCTTTTGGCTACAAATAGCGAGAATTTTGCCATCCCTGCTGCCAGATCCCCAAGCCACTGCTGATTTAATTCTGTATGGGAAGAAAACTCCGCTCCTTAACAAAAATGCACAATGCATACATTATGCACATTATACATTATGGAGAGTTCAGCCAGGGAAACCAATTACTTGCTCTGCTGCCGTGAAACCACCTACTGCTGGCTGAAGCCAAACAAGCAGAATCTAATGTCCCTGATCCTTTGTCCCAGATTCTTGCATGATCATTCATGCTTCTTTCCCCATTGAACAACCCGCTTACAAATTTGCTCTAACTTTAGCACTTAATGCTTCATCACATCTTATATAAATTGCCATTAAAGGGCTGTAGCTGCTTCCTCACCCCCACCCCCATTATTTTTTTAAAAGGACAAAAGAGGGACAGATAATAAATAGTGTGGCTCCCTAATGGAGAAGAAGTGATCAGAACTGCTCTTCTGGAAAAGAGAAGACTATGCCCTAGGATGTATGAACACATTACCTCTGAAAGCAGCCACAGGCCCAAAATGTGCAGTTAATTCAAATGAATCAGCTAACATGGGCTTGAAGCAAGCCAAGACAGATCCAGCACTTGCCAGTTACCAGAGGTGGATTTAGGGAGCACAACCAATGAATTAGGCACCTATGAACACTGGAAGCTGCTTGATTCCCAATCCAAGTGGATCCTTCTAGCTCAGTATTGCATACACTGACTAGCAGTGGCTCTTCAGGGTTCCAGTCAGAAGTCATTCCCAGTTCAGCTTGGAGATGCCAGAGGTTGAACCAAAGACCTTCTGCAATGGCTCAACTTATTAATCACTTGAGTCACCCATTGCAAATGACATTTGGTGTAGGAATATTGATATAGAATATTTACTATTTCCAGTGTGCTCTTTAATATATATATTTTTAAGCCAACAGAGAACAATGCCTTCATTCTCAACATTCTGTCAGATGTCGGGGAATAGCATCCCTCCCCCAGTGGCAGTAAAGAAGCAGCTCAAAGGAAAGAGCCTCTTACCCATTAGTTTCTTTAATAATCACAGTGAGAGACAAAGGAATGCGTATCTCCCTAAAAAATATGGCATTGCTCCCAGTAAAGGTTCACTCCCCTCGGTGCCCATTAATCTACATCACTCCTACGTTGGGTAATCTGAGCTTGTTGCTGCTGAACTCTCTGTTCTATCACTCTCAAAGCCCATCTAGTCATAGGTGAAGGGGGGGGGGTCAGGAATGCTTTCCAAGGACACTGAATCTGTCAACTGTCTCCTGGTGTTTCTTCTTCTAGCTGTTCCTCACCCAGTATTTCCCAGATTCCCTCCTCTGGACTATGCCCCTCTGTAAACCACTGTTCTAAATCTATACTGTTCTCCTGCCCTTGGGACGGTTCAGGGGAAGGGAGTGGCGGCCCCCACCATTCCTCCTCAGTCCAGACCCTGACACATTCAGGTTTCAGTTCCAGCTACCTGTTTATATAGGAAGTGTCAAAGCAGTTACTTGAACATCAAGACACAGATGGTGTTTGTGACTCAATTAAGCCATTTCACTACCCTCCTGTATGAGACACACTTCCCATTCTTGCTCAGGGCGATGTCATTTTCTAACCCAGACACTGAAGCTGAGCCAAAATGATTTCCTAAATTCCCTTTGGCTTACTCGGCCATGGGAAGGCATTAGGAAAGGCCGGGTTAGAAACAATGGCTGCCAGCAGCAATTTACTCCTTTATTACGTTACATATCAATCACCAGCTCACTCACCCAGCTCTGTTAATATAGAGTCCACACACCAAATACATGGAAATAATATACACATTTGGCTGGCTCCAAAATGTTGCAAAGTTTGTGCTACTGCAGAGGGTGAAAAATGAAGGATTTATGTGGGGGTGGGGAGCACACATGCATTGAACTGTTTCAGCACATATTTGAATCTCTCTCTCTCTCTCTCTCTCTCTCTCTCTCTCTCTCTCTCTCTTCCTGTCTTTTCAAAGCTTTTCCATCATATACAGAAGGCTTTTTGAAGTGCTGTAGAGCTGAAAAGGTTTTTATTGTTTTAGAATGTCAGCACCTCTTATCTAACTGCCAGCGGGGAGGTTAGGATTTTAATCTCCATCCATGCCAATAAGACTGCGGAGGGCTGCTTGAAAAGATCAAATAAAATAAATATAAAATTAAAAGTATCACTGCAGGGGAAAAAAGAAAGAAAAGAAATACACTCAGAACAACATAAGAAAAAGCCTGGTGGGACCAGTGCCATTTACTTGACATTCCATTGGCAGCAGTGCCCAGCCAGAAAACTCACATTTAATTGATAATTTGTTTAATTAATTATATTTATAGCCCACCTTTCCTCCAAGGCGTTCAAGACAGTGTATGTGGTCTCCTCCCCCTTTTTGTTCTCACAACAACCCTGTGAGGAAGGTCAGGCTGAGAGTGAAACTGGCCCTACATGACACAATGAGCCTCATGGCTGAGTGAGGGCTTGGATCTGTGTCTCCTTGGTCTTAATCCAAACCTCTAACCACAACACCATGCATTTCGCATCGACTTTGGAGCCCACAGAGTTTGGAAGGTGAACCTATGAGGCACATTCACTGCCACCAATGGAGCTGTCCAGCTGTGACTCCAGTTTCAACAAAGGAATGCTGTTTGTGTCAGAACTGTGCTCCAAGGAACGTCCATTAAAGGAAGAAGATCAATGAGAGGCTGGGTCTTAGCTAGTACATTCCAGTGGCCCTTTCCCTTCCCAGCGGGATCTCTGGAGTTCAGTAGATCCATCATCCTTTCAATACGGATCATATTCTTGGAAAGACCATTCAATAAGTTCTTCAAAGTAATTTAGTGTGGATGTCGATAGTGGAATTAATTAGAGCTGGCAATCTGCTTTCTGCTTAGAAGTATAATGAAAGGGGAGGCAGACAGGATGGTCCTTTTGCCAAGGCTGAAGGAAGGAAGGCTGTCTCTCCCTGTCCCACAAGCTCCCCACAACTTTCTCCTCCATCTCCTGCTTCCTGCCCAAAGCTATCGGCATCATTCAACATGAAGGAAGGGATGGAAGATACTGATGGTTTGGTGGGCTTCATCTGCCCCATCCTTTGAAGCAGCCCACATCTAACCCTGCCTAGATGGCTGCAAGGAGCCTTCAGTGCCCTCGGGACAGAGCTGGCACACATTTGAGGTGGAGTAAAGCAGCTGCCTCAGGTAGATGAAGCACAAGAGGCAGTGCCACATCTGCCACTGCTAGAATGCCCACTTCTTGCTGAGTTTTGGTGGCAGCAGATGTGTTGGGGCAGGTGTGGTGAAGCAGGAAGTGGCACATTCCCATTTTGTCACAGGTGGCAAAGCAAGATGGACTCCCCTGACCACATATTATTTGCCTCCATTCATTTCTACGTTTCATTTCTACATCAGTTTAGGATTATTATTATTTTAATAATAATTAAATGAAATGCCCCGGCATTTTAGTGCAAGTTTCTCCTAACATATATGCACAGGTTTTCCAGCCTCCTAACACAATGCATTTCTGTACATTATTTTCACTAACGCATATGCGTTCCTATACACACTTTCCCCAAATATGTGAGTTTTTGTACATGTTACTTGGCTGAAGAACTGCCTAGAAAAATTCGGTGTGAATTCTGAAAGGCAGCTGCATTTTGGTTAGTGTATTATTTTGGGAAATGAGAATTAAATAGGTTTGCCTTTAAATGTGAACTGAACTGAATTTCCCCACCGGTGTTAGAATGGCGCCTTTTTTCTGATTTTAGGATCCAAGGAATGTTTAACTTCAGCTCCCTGTTGAGCCAGTTTTTCCATAATGGTTTATCCGGGCCAGTAGCAGCAATGTTACTTTGAATGAACACTGCAATTTTTCCTTTCTAACTGGGCTCTTGTCTATGATACTATACTCAACAGGAACAGCCTCTGCTGGTATTGGAATGCTGTGATGTGTGAAGTTTCACCACCCGAAATTTTGCTTTTCAAGCACAAGGTAAAAAAGAAGAAGCGTGATTGGTTTACTTCCAACACACAACACAAAATTATACCACTTTCTGATTCACACACCCGTAAACATTTTCTACACATATTAATCACATATTGAACTCTTAGCAAAATGCAAATTGTAATGGGGGGAAGGGAGAGGGGGCATCACAGACCAAAATCCAAATAACATAGTATTTGAAAAATCAAAGACTAACCCTTATTTCAAATTATAACAGCAGCCATTAGAATCAACAAATTTCCCAATTCATGGATTGTAGCAAAGATAGTTTTGATAAAGATCTAACACCACCAGGTTCACCTACACGAAGTTCTCCTTTAAATGTAGATGCTAAGATATGGTCCTCAATTTTAGCTACAAGTTTGAACGACAGCGTTGTAAAATATATAAATATCAGGTTTTCTGAAAGGCAACAAACATTAGAAGATTGATAAGCACTGTATATATTACAGATACAAGTAAACAACTGCATCTCTTTCTGAAGAAAAAAAGAGCAAAGACTAAAAGAGCAAAGACTTTCTCATAAGGAATAATGGCATCTTCCCTTTGAGAAACTTCGGGAAGAGAAAGGAAACATTCAGAAAAGCTAAGTTAATAATGCTGCCAATCTTAAACCAATAAATGAATCTCTTTCCCACCTCTCCTCCCTTCCCCTCCCCTCCCCTCCCTTCCCCTCTCCATCCCATCATATCATATCTTTCTGCACCACTAGTCATTTGCCAATAGCATTTCAGTGGAATATTATAGCTGTTGCCTAAGCATTTCTTTCTAGCAGCTGTTTTGTAGTCAAACCACTGTAAATAATCCAGCAGTTGAATTTATTACTCTCCATAATGCCACAGGGGGTACTGTGGTTTTTTCTTAGCATTCATAAGAAATATAAACCCATAACTGATACTAGACCAAATTGTACTCTCATGTTCACTTGTGGAAGTTGGCAATTATTCTCTAACTCAGTGTGTCTCTAAGCTGGGTCTACAGCTGTTGTTGGAGTACAACTCCCATCATCACTGACCACTGGTCCTGATAGCAAGGGATGATGGGAATTGCAGTCCAACAACAGCTGAGGGCCCAAGTTTGAGAAACCCTGCTCTAACTAATGAAGCCATAGGATAGTACCAACCGCAAACCCAACTAACGTAAGATGAGAATGGAAGTTATTTCTGCTCGCAAGAATGCACCACATGCCACAGCACTGTCAGGCAAGGAATGTCCTGAGTGAGGAATTAACTCTTTGTCAAAAGTGCACTTACAAGTTAGGAAAAGTCATGCAAATCAGTCCTACATCTTTCAGCTAATCCTAGGTGTGCACCTTATAAATCAGTCGCCACAACAGAGAGGCCCTACCCAAACCTTATGTATCTTCCCCACCCAAGCTGTGTGCAAGCAGGCGAGAGACTCCGCCTGCATGTAAGGTAAAAGGTAAAGGAACCCTGGACAGTTAAGTCCAGTCAAAGGTGACTATGGGGTTGCGGCGCTCATCTCGCTTTCAGGCCAAGGGAGCCAACGTTTGTCCACAGACAGCTTTCCGCGTCATGTGGCCAGCATGACTAAACCGCTTCTGGTGCAATGGAACACCGTGACGGAAACCAGAGCACATGGAAAGACAGTTTACCTTTCCACCACAGTGGTACCTATTTATCTACTTGCACTGGTGTGCTTTCGAACTGCTAGGTTGGCAGGAGCTGGGATAGAGCAATGGGAGCTCACCCTGCCATGGGGATTCAAACTGCCGACCTTTTGATCGGCAAGCCCAAGTGGCTCAGTGGTTTAGACCACAGCGCCACCCGCATCCTGTCTGCCTGCATATAACCTGTTCCTGCCCCTCCTGCTTCAACCCTCTCCTGATCCTGGGAGACAGTGGAGCAGGAGAGGTGGGAGCAGGAAGAGGCGATGTGGAAGCCCTTGTCTGTAGCCAGACCTATCTCTCCCTCCTTTTTCTCTTTCTTCCACTCTCTCCCTTCCACTCTTTTCCACTCACTTTCCTTTCTCCTTGCCACCCACATCAAGTTAGGCTAAGAGCCACTTGCAGCCTTTAGGCTGCAGGTTGCTGACTTTACCTTTAAAGCATAGGTAAAGGACCCCTGACCATTAGGTCCAGTTGTGACCGACTCTAGGGTTTCGGTGCTCATCTCACTCTATGGGCCGAGGGAGCCGGCGTTTGTCTGCAGACAGCTTCCGGGTCATGTGGCCAGCATGACTAAGCCACTTCTGGCAAACCAGAGCAGAGCACAGAAATGCCATTTACCTTCCCGCCGGAGTGGTACCTATTTATCTACTTGCACTTTGATGTGCTTTCGAACTGCTAGATTGGCAGGAGCAGGGACTGAGCAACGGGAGCTCACCCCGTCGCGGGGATTCGAACCACCGACCTTCTGATCGGCAAGTCCTAGGCTCTGTGGTTTAACCCACAGCGCCACCCACGTCCCAACCTTCTACCATAGAAGCTGTTTTTTAAAAAACCAACAAGCAGAAACTCTCAGGGCAGAGGTCCTACCACATTTGTGTTTTATGTGACCCCCTTCCAAACCAGGAAGATGAAAGAAATAATATTAACTTCATCTCTCTCCCACCATGCAAATAGCGTAAGGGAAAAAAGAAAAAAGAAAAAGAGAGAGACATTATCGAAGGAGAAGTAAATCACGCTACGTACTCCACAGGGATTTAGCACCATCTGGTTTCCTAGCAAAGAAGGGAAAAACTCAAACATTGCCTGAGTTTTAACAAGTCCCTAACCTGCTGTCTGGAAACGTGTCACAGGCAGAGCATTTAGAAATGTTAAGCCTAGCATCATCTCGGCAGATGTTAGCGCTTGGAGGCTAGCAGTGGCATTTGTAGGACCTATCATTTGGGATGACAAAGAAATTGTGAGTGGGGAGGGGGTGAGTCACTGGTCTTGAAAAACACCCCCGTACCTGCTGAAAAGGACGGTTAATAATACTACAGACACTTCAAGCAATGTGCTGGATTCTGCTTCCCAGTGATTTTTAGTAGTCTCAGATCTAAGATGTTCCACCGAGTGTAAATATAGCTGTTTATGCATGTGCGAGTGTGAAGCTAAAGCAGAGAGTGTGTTGACATTTCCCACACTTGACTGGACACATACGCAAACAGGGATGAGATGTTGTCCTCATGTCCTGTTGTAAGCCTCACAGAAACTGGTCACTGTTGGGCTGGCATCACCCCAAAGAACAAATGCAACATGAAAAAGAGGACACAAATTTGCATATACTCATTTTGATGTATGGGTGCATATTTGGATAACACAAAACATCTCCCCATAGTAGGGAAGACTGTGAGTAGGTGACCTCTGTGTCTGCTCAGTCCACTGCCCAGTGGTAGCTGTTGATGGGCAACTTCAAGGCACCTCCTGCTCTCCCTTCTTAAGGTTCATGATCTGTCAACCAGACTTTGACCAGACAGCTCTTCAAGTAGAAAACACCTTCAAATAAGAGGGCAATCCTCCATAAAGTGGGACATGTGTCCAACCTACCTTTGGAATGCAGAATCCTGGGTAGTGTTTGGGTTTGGTAATGTGTCGTTCTGCCCAGTGTTCACGATCAAGCACTGGCAAGCTAAGCTAAGTTGAACCTGCACAAGACCTAGTAATTTTATTTACTTATTTGTGGTAATCATATGCCACTTAAATACTGAAGTTTCTAAGTGGTGTACATAAAGATTATTGAGAGGATACAATGAACAAAATCAAGTCAAATTAGCCATAAAAAACAGAAAGCGTGCCTAAAATGCCTGTTGGAAAAGAAAGGTATTTGTCAGGTGCCCAAATTTCTACAGGAAGAAGGCCTGTCTGATCTCAGCCAGGAGGGAGTTCCATAGAATCATGTCCGCAATACTGAATCTACAGCTTTTGCTGAATATGAACCACCGTGGGGGACTAGCAACAGAAACTCTCCTGAGAAACTTGGTGATTGGTATATAAGGGACCAGGAGGCCCTTAAGGTAATGATGAACAACAGACTCATTGATGAGGTGGTGAGGATTTGAGGCAGTTGTCATTCATTTCTTCCTCCTGGACACCCGATGTGTTTCTAGATTCACTGTTGAAATACCAGGTTGTGATAGTGGCTAAAGTTCATTCTAGATAAAAAACCCCACTGCATCTGATATTTGTGCCTGCACCATCTCAAGACGAGATTACTAATCTCTGGAGGCCACATGAACTGGCAGAATTTAAGAGCAAAATGCATATAAGAATGAAAGAAGAGTCCTGACGGATCAGGTTAATGGCCCATCTAGGGAAGCTTCCTGGCTTCAGCAGTAAGCAGCCAAATTTTTCTGGAGGCGCCTACTGAAGACCTTTCTCTTTCAACAAGGCTTTTAAAAGTTGTGACTTTCCCCTGTCTGCACCTGCATTGGAATGGTTTTTAGACTACCTGTGTCATGGAGAAGGTGAACTTGAACACTTTTCTTTTTTCTGGGGAGGGGGCAGAGGGGAGAGAGGAGAGAGAGAGAATGTGTGTTTATTCAACTTTTTTTTTTAAGCTTTGCAATTTTATTTAAAGTGACCCTAGATGTATCTAATTGCTTTGCAAGGCTTGCTCACTGCTGCTACATGCTTGCTTTCCAGAGGGGCTACAGCACAACAAAAGTGGGACAGAAAAGTTGCCAGAATATTTGTGGCATGCAAAGTTACAGAATTTCGGAAGATAGTTATGGGACATGCACTGACTGAAAGGTAAGGAGTGTGAGCATCCCAAAACTGTTGTAGTTGCAAACAGTATGGAAGCGGGGTCATGTATGACTGTCTCGATAGAGTCATGTACAGTGGTACCTCTGGATACGAACGGGATCCATTCTGGAGCCCCGTTCGCATCCAGAAACAAACATAACTAGTGACGGCTCATCTGCACATGCGCACGTCGCTTTTCGCCACTTCTGCGCATGCAGGTGACGTCATTTTGAGTGTCTGCGCATGCGCAAGTGGCGAAACCCGGAAGTAACGTGCTCCATTACTTCCGGGTTGCCGCGGAGCACAATTCGAACGCGCTCAACCCAAAGCACATTCAACCCGAGGTATAACTGTACACAAATTGTCATGAATGCGCCACAAAAAGGATGTCTGGAGAGGTCCTGGGGGGAAAGTGCTCTAGGAATGTTTCTGTATTTTCTTACTGTGATGATGGATCTGCTGCAACACGATCCAATAAATATAGTAGGTAAATGGTTAACGTTTCCCTTTTAGATATACACAGCATATTACAATTATTACAGTATCATCATCATCTTTATCCTTCAAAGAGTAGTAGAAGAGACTTGACTAGCAGCCAAAAACTTTTCCTTGGATCTGAACCCAGTCTCTCCACTCTAACACAACCTTATCTCTCTTTGTGTCTTTCTGTGCTGACAAGTGACAGTGTTAAGTGCTTTATGGAAGCTTCCTAAGCCCCAAGTGGACCATTTCCAGACATAACCCAATCGCATGCACAGGAAAGGTGGCAGGCATCACTTCCGAGCACTCTGCAGATGTTCACACATTAGAATTAGCTTGCAATTAGGTACACTGTAGAGCCACTTTATGCTATCAGCAGAATAAAGTTGCAATAAACTCCCCCCCTCCACCCCCCACACCACTGAAAAAATAAGTCTTCAGGCTCACCTTCTCCATAACACATTTTTTCCCTACATGCAGGATTTGAAAATAAGATAAAATGAGTGATTTACTCCACCCCTTCAAAACTCATACTTCTCTGAATTTTGTGATGCCGATCTCCACGTATGAAATGGGTAGAGGGGCAATTAGAGTAGGACTGAGGAGAGAGAAGGAGAAAGTTGAAGAAATGGGCAACTGAATGATAGCCAAGTCAGGTTTTACAAGTCTGCATTCAGCATACAGTGGAAGTGCAAAATTGTAGCTTCCTAGAGTTCAAGGCTAGCCAAGTGTAGATATCCAGACTATGCTACACTATGGTGCCCATCACCCCTAACTATTGGCCATGCTGATTGGAATTGAAGTCCAGCAACTTCTGGAGGGCCCAGGGGATCCACACCCCTACTATATATATTGCCAAAGTTTCTTGGACCACATGGAAGCTGCTGTCACGATGTTTGCGGGCCAAGTGAGTTGATTCTAGGGATGTATAATGCAGTTCACAATCAAAAGGAGCAGTCTGGGCACAGAAATCAGGACCATGGCACATGAGGTGTGGCGGGGGGGGGGGAGCCAGTCCTTTCCCTCCATGCTGCTGTCCCAATAAAACCTGCCCCACCTCCACAGTGCTATGATTCACCCTCGTAGGGGAGCTGCCATTGTATACTGTAATGCCTTGGGTACGGCGGCTGCATCAGCACATGATGCTTTCTCAGGGGCATTAGCAGCCCCGTTTACCATGAATAAACCGTGCAAAACCATGTTGTCAGTGAGAGCTCAGCTAAGTGGCTTGATTTTGCATAAAAAATAACAATTCTCAGACCGCCTTGCACTACATTGCATAAGTACTATAAGCTTCCCAGTTGAAATTCCTGAGTATTCCTTGCCACCTCCTCTTGTCTCATCGACGGCCCTGAATTTCTCCCTGCCCTTTAGAAGAAAATTCTGATGAATGTGTGACTGAGGGCTTTGTTCAGCCCTAAAAAGGTAAAGGTAAAGGACTCTGGGGTTGCGGCGCTCATCTCGCTTTACTGGCCTAGGGAGCCGATGTTTGTCCGCACACAGTTTTTCTGGGTCATGTGGCCAGCATGACTAAGCCGCTTCTGGTGAAATCAGAGCAGCACACGGAAACGACGTTTACCTTCCTGCTGCAGAGGTACCTATTGATCTACTTGCACTTGACGTGCTTTAGAACTGCTAGGTTGGCAGGAGCAGGGACCGGGCAATGGGAGCTCACCCCATCGCAGGGATTCCAACTGCCAACCTTCCAATCGGCAAGCCCTAGGCTCAGTGGTTTAACCCACAGCGCCACCCGCGTCTCTTGTTCAGCCCTAGTTAGAAGCTATTTTTTAAGAAAGTGGCAAAACGACTCCTTCAGCCAGGATAAGTCATTTAAAGGACATTAAATTTTAAGTTTAATGCTGAGACTGATTCCCCCTACCCCCACCACACATCCAAGAAATCTTAAAACTGTCTGTTTAAATGGCAACCGTTGGCTGATATTTGTCTTGTTACCTTGTGATGCTGAAAATAGCTTGTGTGAAATATGTTCTTGGAATGTGGAGGTGGATCAAACCAAAGCAACATCAAAGAGAAGCTGGACACATTTTAGTTCCTGTGGGTTGAACTGAGTCACTGCAATCTGCATATGCTTATTAATTAGACCTGGGAGGATGTGTTGATCTTTCTTCACTGGTAGTTTGATGTGTATTCAAACCAGAGAATGAAAACCTAGGAGCTAGAGAGAGTGCTCTGGTTTCTCACACCAAGAAAGGAAATAAACACCGCCTGATTTGCTTCCGAATGTTGTCTAGCAAGAACAGAGGACAAGGGCTTCAGCATTCACACCCATTCTGAGCATGCATCTGAACATGGGTGATGTTTTCTTATCAGCTCTGTCCTGATGCAGCTATAAAGTTGCTTCAGTGCACAATGGCTGTGATTCAGCACATGGAGAGGTGGTCATGCAACATCAACCTAGCCAAGCTCAGAGCTGGCTGCAAGAAATTGCACTATTACACGCAAAATCAAAATAAAGCTCAGTTCCTTTGAACCCAATTCTTATTCTATTCCAGATCCATCACGTCCTGTGAAAACAATATTTTGTGGAGGGCTATAGCTCAGTTGCAGAACATCTACTTAACTGAAGAAAGTCACAGGTTCCATCCCCATTAGAAGAGTGACTAGAGGGGTGCCACAGGGTTCTGTCTTGGGCCCGGTCTTATTCAACATCTTTATCAACGACTTGGATGATAGACTCAAGGGCATCCTGATCAAATTTGCAGATGACACCAAACTGGGAGGGGTGGCTAACACCCCAGAGGACAGGATCACACTTCAAAACGACCTTGACAGATTAGAGAACTGGGCCAAAACAAACAAGATGAATTTTAACAGGGAGAAATGTAAAGTATTGCACTTGGGCAAAAAAATTGAGAGGCACAAATACAAGATGGGTGACACCTGGCTTGAGAGCACTACATGTGAAAAGGATCTAGGAGTCTTGGTTGACCACAAACTTGACATGAGCCAACAGTGTGACGCGGCAGCTAAAAAAGCCAATGCAATTCTGGGCTGCATCAATAGGAGTATAGCTTCTAGATCAAGGGAAGTAATAGTGCCACTGTATTCTGCTCTGGTCAGACCTCACCTGGAGTACTGTGTCCAGTTCTGGGCACCACAGTTCAAGAAGGACACTGACAAACTGGAACGTGTCCAGAGGAGGGCAACCAAAATGGTCAAAGGCCTGGAAACGATGCCTTATGAGGAACGGCTAAGGGAGCTGGGCATGTTTAGCCTGGAGAAGAGGAGGTTAAGGGGTGATATGATAGCCATGTTCAAATATATAAAAGGATGTCACATAGAGGAGGGAGAAAGGTTATTTTCTGCTGCTCCAGAGAAGCGGACACGGAGCAATGGATCCAAACTACAAGAAAGAAGATTCCACCTAAACATTAGGAAGAACTTCCTGACAGTAAGAGCTGTTCGACAGTGGAATTTGCTGCCAAGGAGTGTGGTGGAGTCTCCTTCTTTGGAGGTCTTTAAGCAGAGGCTTGACAACCATATGTCAGGAGTGCTCTGATGGTGTTTCCTGCTTGGCAGGGGGTTGGACTCGATGGCCCTTGTGGTCTCTTCCAACTCTATGATTCTATGATTCTATGATCATCTCCAAGGATGGCTGGGAGAGACTCTTGCCTGAAATTCTGGACAACTACCACCAGTCAGTGTATATAGCACTGAGCTAGATGGACCAATGGTCTGACTCAGTATCAGACAGCTTTCTATGTCCCTGTGTAGCAGAGTGTAATCTCACTGAGCATCCAACACATCATGGAAATGGCTCAGTGGTGCTGGGAAATCAATGTGATCTGCCACCCACTGATTACGGTATGTAGCCAAAGCAATGATCCATGTATTAAAGAGTGATGTAAGGAAAATCTGGGGCAGCAAATAAAGGTAAAGGGTGGGAGAGGGTTTGGAAACAAGCGGTGACTGGCTGAATAGAAGGCAGAGTTGGAAGAAGGGCTTAAGTTACTCTCTGGCTCAGATTTAAATCCAAGCCAGAGAAGAACTTTTGGGGTTGTAATACCTGCTTTGTGTGAAGGCAAGTATTGCAAGTCTATTTGGATGTGTCTTGCAAACTGTGTTTGGATGACATTTGGATCCATCACTAGTTGTAACATGCTAGAATTCTGCCTGTGTTAAAATGTGGGTTGACCAGTGAAATGCCAAGTTCGAATCCAGTTCATGCATATGCCAGTGTGAAACATCAAACTAAATAGTGACAAACACCAAGCATTTTTAAAGCAAAAACTTCATTAGTACAACAAAAAAATATTTGGCATTATCTGACTATCATAACGCAACCTTTCACTTTCAATAGCAACTCAACTGTTTTACTTCAACCACTACTTTCCCTTCTTTGAATTGAAACTATTTTCCCATACCTTAGCTTTGGACCAAGAGGGTAGAGCAGAGGAGGTCTCAATACCACACCATGTGGTGGGATGCTGCCATGCACCTGACCTCTGGTCAGTTGCACCACTGCTGCTTACTGGGATGTAGAGTGGGAGGAGAAAGGTAATGGCAGCATGGTGCAAACACATCAGCAGGGCCTATCTGGTGTTCCTGCCAGTGTGCTTACACCATGCTGACCTTGTCCCTGCCTCCCTCCTCCCTCCCAGCATGCAGCAGCAATGCAACTGGCCAGAAGTCAGGGACACACTACCACCCCTGACTGCTGCTTGAAGAACTCTGGCCTGAAACCCTGGAGAGCCACTACCAACCATTGTCAGTAATAGGGCCAGAGGGACCGATAGTATGACTTGGTATGAGGCCTATGTTCCTAGCCTAATTCCTCAGAGGAACTTTATGGAATGGGACTTCTTGTTTCCTGCAGCAAGCAGGATGGAAGTCCTGAGATTCCTTTGATGCCTAAGGCCTTTGATGCCAAGGACTGCCTGTGCTCCTGTTTGGTGATGCTGGCATTCGTAAGAAGCAGGTCAGTAGCAGAAGGTGTTCTGTGCTGTTTGCTTTGACCCTGACCAATGGGGGAAAAGATGCCATAATAAAATTAAAGAAGGATGCAAGCACAGACACAGTGGCATCCTTGGTTTCTAGGCATATTTGACAATATTTAATTCAGTTTTCATTTAGTTTATTATGTATATGACTTTTTTATGCTGAGAAAGTCAAAGCAGTTTACCTTAATAGGTCAAAATAAAACAGAACAACGCAAAGCAAATTAAGAGCAATAAATCCATTATAATGAATAAGAATGGCAGCAGTTATGTCCATTTAAAAGGCAACAATACAATGTCAAAAAGACCAACAGTTAGTGTGTCTTAAAAAGGAGTTCTAAACAGCAGAATACTTGCTTCTTCTAGTTTGTATAAAGGTGGGCTGTGATTCTTTGCTGGTGAAAGAAAAACACTTTGTACATGCTCAGACGCACTGAGCTTCATTCTTCCACATTTTCTAGGGCTTATTCCTATATTTTATATAGGTTCATTAAATTAAATGTTGTGTACACTTTCCAAGTAAAAAGCATTCTGCCACCTTGATGCTCCTCCATTATCCTCACACCAACTGTGGGAAACAGGCAACATTATGACTTTTCATTTTTCACAGACGTGAAGCCGCAGCCGAGAGACAGTGAATTGCTGGAGGCTGCCCAGATAAGAAAGGCTAAAGAGGAATTTGATCCCACAGCTTACAAGCCCCAGGCAGCTTCCTGAGCCACTGGACCAAAAAAAGAAAAAAAAAAAGGGGAAAAGCACAGCAGGAAAAAGCACCATAAACCCAAGCCACATCTGCACATCCCAAATGCCAAAATGAGCTCTGAATCATGATGCTTACTTGAGTTCAAACTGCACATCAGCACGTCTGTGGGGTTGGATTCGCTCATGTGGCACACAGATTTAAAATGTATTTAAGGCCCCATCTTCACCATACATTTAAAGCAGCATTGCACCACTTTGAACAGCCATGTCTTCCCTCCAATGATCCCAGGAAGTGTAGTTTGTTAAGGGTGCTGAGAGCTGTTATGAGAACTCCAGTTCCATTCAGAGAGCTGCAATCCTCAGAGTTCCCCTGGGAGAAGGACTGATGGTTAAACCACTCTGAAAATTGTTAAAGGGGAATATTAGTGCTTTAGATGTATGGGGTGGATGTGGTCATAAAGCCATACAAACCATTCTTTTCAGATCAATAGCATTTTGCCAATCCATGCTTGAATAGCGGGTCCTCCAGCTGTATCAGATGTCAGAAAAGCTCACCACAAACCAGGGACTTAAAAGGCAACCAGTGTTATAACATTGGGATGCAAAGACTGGCAGTGACACTGTTGGGGTTATCTGGAAAACCCAAGCGAGTAAATTATGTCAACTTCAGAGACAAGGGCATCTTGTTTACCAGCTCCACAATTCAACACTCCTTATGCTGTGCCTGCATTATGGTGACCACCTCTATGCCTCACCCCTCCTATTTACCACCAGTAACCTCTACATTGGGAAGCCAGGTGAGGAATGCCACTCCACCACACTGGCCGCTACTGGAAACTGAGACCTTCTAAATCAGAAATAACTTTCTGACAAGAAGAGCTGTTTGACAATGGAACGGTCTCCCTTGGAAGGTGGTTGTGGCATTTGCCCTCCTATGTGTGTGACATAGTACTGGGTTCATAGGGAAAGGGTTCATAGGGAAAGACAGTCTGGAGTTAGGAGAGACAGAGAAGATAAGTCTATGGGTTGGGCTAGTCTGGTGTGAGAGAGGGAGAGAATTTGTTAAGAGGAGTCAGTCAAACAGTTGAGATAATCAGTCAGAAGGTATTAGGAAGGTATAGGCCGGTAAAGAAACTAAAGTTAAGATACTGACAGGAATATTATCTGAGAAACCATAAACTTGTTTTTTGGTTCACTTTTAACAACTGACTGGACTCAGTGTTTTACCAGAGAGTAACTGGTTGGTGGCAGCGGGGAAGCGAGCACAGTGGTGGCACAGGGATCAATAGACCGTTAAACATCCAGGGACCCTGTGTGATCGCCACAGTGGTGGACTCTCCTTCCTTGGAGGTTTTTAAGCAGAGGTTGGTTGGCCATCTGTCATGGGTGCTTTAGCTGGGATTCCTGCATTGCAGGGGGTTGGACGAGATGACCCTTGGGTCCCTTCCAACTTTACAGTTCTGTGATTCTATTAATGCAAAGCAGGTGCTCTCTCTCACTGAACCATAGCTCCTCCTCGTATTCTGATAAAACTAGAGAATGGGTCTAGCCTTTGCCAACCTGGAGCTTCCTAGAAGTTTTGGAAAACACAGCCATGCCGGCTGGCGCTGTACCAACCCACCCACACCCCTATCTGTTTGATATTTAGCAAATAGCAATGGAAACATTGCCAAAGGCACCCTCAAACATGTCTACTAAGAAGTAATCCCCACTGAGTTCCATGGAACTTACTCCTAGGTAAGTGTGTAGCCTTAACTTCACAAATTAAGAGACCAAGCTCTCCACCGATTTTAATCACCAATGATTTATTCCTGCCATTAATAATGAAAATGCACTGCAAAAAGATAAGTAAGTTTTTTCTCTCTCCCCACTGGAAAAGAGGCACAATGAAGGATTGTACAAGGAAGAAGGAAGATGCGAAGAAGGAACAATTTATTGTTGTGACTCTATTATTGTGAAGTTCTTGGCTGTGTGTGTATATATATTTGTGTAGATGAGGGTTGGCTGAGCTTTCAGCATGTTTTCTTCAAACGCATTTTATTCATACAGGAACTCAATGAATAGAGTGTTCTGAATAGGACAAAAACTCAAGGCAAGCATGCAATGGAATTCAAAAGGTACCTTCCAATTCATTTCGTTTGACATTAATAAGAAAAAGACCTAAGGGCGAGAATGTAAGAATTCTTGCACAGGCCTGACTTGCAGACCCAACTCAAAGGACAACACACACAGAGCTGATCTGCACACAGTGCTAAGACCAAACAGTGGCTTAGTATGGGTATGTAAGTGTGCAGGCCCCCAGAGAAGAGACTGTGCCCACATTGCGCCTCTTCCTGTTCTGCTCCTGCTGCACAGCTGTAAGATAAGACATGATTTGGCTTAGTGTGCCATTCAACCCTGGGCTCACCATTTGTCTAACTGCACTAGAAGCTCATATATGAAACTGTCTCAACCAGCACTGCACTCACTCTAAGTGTACCTCCGTTTGATGACTTGAAACAATGTGCTTCATGGGCTTGAAATAATGCGCCTCCAGAATTTTCCCAGCAAACCACAGACGCAATGCCTGATGATCAATAGCAGCAAGTATAGTGAGGTGCAGTCATGCTCCTGAAAGAGGCATTGCTACTATCTACCTGGATGGGCTTGGGCCAGTGATGGTGAGGTTGGGGTTTTGTGGATGCAATTGCTGGAGTAATGGATTGGCCCTATTGGTTTGCCTGTGCAGCCACTGCTCAGCTTCACCTCATCCCTGTTCAGGTAAGCTCTAGTGATGTTGGGGTTGAGAGGGCAGCTCTGCAGCTCTGCCTCACCATGCCAGTCACTACTGTCACATTCCCACCAAAGAACCCTTAGCAACCACGGAAATAACTCTTAATTATGTATTGTGCATCTTTGGTCACTTGTGCATTTACCTGGGAACCCTTAGATGCAAAAAAAGGGGGGATTTGTCTATGATAACATGCACACACACAAGAAAGAAAGGATGTCTAATATTGTCTTTTTATATCCTGCTTTCGAATTTGAAATATACAGAGTACTTTCTGTTATGCTAAAACACTGGCACCACAGCAGCCTCAAAAATAGTCAGTATTGTGAAAGAACCATAAATAAAACTGCAGTTGAGCAATTCTACCCTTGGTTGCTTTGCCTTTGGTTTTTGTTGTTGTTAAAGAAAGTGATAGTGGTTTCACTCTAAACTGTGGTATCTGCTAGTCTGAGAGTCAACATGGAAAGGAAGCCACTGTCATCTTTCTTGTACAAAGTTTGGTGTGGAGGGGCAGAAAGGGGGTCAGCATGGGTGTGCACTTTGCAAAGAGTTTGCCCTTCTGATCTTAGTTCCACCAATTCTTGGAAGCAATTTTTAATCTGTGATTAAAACTTCAGTGATTGAGCTGTGATTGATCCAGTAATTCATCCCTAATTGTAGCCTGTCCTGAGCTCTTGAGATATGGTTGACAAGTGATCGAAACAAATGGGGGGGGGGGAGGGAGGAGACAAATCCATCCTTTTAAAAATAAAATCTGATAAAGAAACTTCGCTGTACTTACCCACTGAGAAGCTGGCTACTACAAGAAATTCTAACTCCATGGAGCAGCCTTCTATTTTTGCTCCCAGTTCACTCAATCATGGGCCTTTGATTATGGGTGGTACGTGATTGTTCCACCAGCAAACAGGTTCTCACGTGCACAATGGAACTTGCCCCCTCTCTTCCCCCAATGCACCCCTAAATCTGTTCCACATTATCTACACAAACCCTCTACCACAGATGTGGGAAGGGTGTGGGGAGAGGAGCGGAGTGTGACAGTTCTACTGAGCTAGTGGAAATCCTTGTACTGATGGAGAGATTTACTTGGATCCCACCCTACGACACTGTAGTCCAATGCATATATTTTGTAACAGGCAAGGTAGCCCATTCCCTGTGGTCCAGTTCAACTCTGCTCCAGCAGTGTCTACATTATAAAAGGGAAGGTGTAATGCTGGTTTGGGAGGAACCAGCAGAGCCTTTGTACAGATATTAAATGTGGCTTGACACCAGAGTAGTCATGCGTCCTCCTCTACAGAGGACAGTCCTCCATTTGAACATTCACTATTTGATAAGCTGTTCAATCCAAGATTGCTTTGAAAATTAAACCCCACCCACTCACTAAGGTGACGTGTATTGCATTTCTATTTAAGTTATAGCAGCATTTTACAATTTACAGTGGTACCTCGGGTTAAGTACTTAATTCGTTCCGGAGGTCCATTCTTAACTTGAAACTGTTCTTAACCTGAAGCACCGCTAATGGGGCCTCCTGCTGACGCCGCGCCGCCAGAGCATGATTTCTGTTCTCATCTTGAAGCAAAGTTCTTAACCTGAAGCACTATTTCTGGGTTAGCGGAGTCTGTAACCTGAAGCGTATGTAACCTGAAGCGTATGTAACCTGAGGTACCACTGTATTACTATTAATTAAATCTCTATACTGCCCTTCATCCAAGGATCACAGGGCAGTTTACAGCATAGCAAAAACAGAAAACTGAACACCCCGTACAGTTTAAAAGAGCATTAGCCAACTTCGGATCTATATACAAACATACAGTAATACCTCTGTGAACGTCCGTCTTGTCTAGCATCCATTCTGGTGAACCTCCGTGACAAACCCGGAAGTACCAGAACGAGTTACTTTGGGTTTGCTGCTCGTGCATGCGCAGAAGCGCTAAATCACGCTTCACACATGCGCAGAAGCGCAAACCACTCCAGGTGCGTGAGCAGAAACGACGTTTTGCCCTGCGTCCTTTTCGGCTAGTGGCCAGGGCTCTGGAACGGATTCTGGCCACAAAACGAGGTAAGACACTATCTGCATACATAAATTGTAGGCAAATCTGCACCCTGCTTTTTGGTGTAGTGTTTCCCCTTTTTCAGAAATGCATAAGTAACCATCCTACAAAGAATTATGGGAAGCTGCTTCCATACTTTTCCAGTCATGTATAAACTGGGCCTCGGGCCCATTTCATGAGACAAAACAGTTATATCAGCTTGTGACTTCTTTGGCGTCACGAAGAAGGGAGAAAACTCTTAGTATGAGACTGACATGGTTGGCCTCCTAAGTTGAAAAGGCATGTTCTCTCCATGGCTGAATATGGAGAACTAAGTGGTTTCTCCACAGGGTCCATACATGGATGAAGAGACTAAGTAATGGCATATAATAGGCCAAAACCCTTTACTTTCTTGGAATGGCTTTGCTCTTGTTCAAAGGCCAGGTTTCTGTCAGGATACCAAGCCCACCCGCTGTGATGTCTCTGCTGGCACGGAGAAGAAAACAGGTCTATTTCTCCAACAAACAAAAGAATTGACAGGGGGTGAGCTTAACTAATTTCAGACCAAAAGCACATTTCAGATCAAAATCTCAAACGTCGGAAGGTTAAGCAGTTTTTCTACCCAAGCTTGGTTCAGAGAAATATGGCTTTATTGATGCTTTGTTTTCTCTGGGTGAGTACAATGCACTGCCATCTATTTCCTTTGTATGCATTTGTCTGTGAAATGAGGGAAAGTGGTTTTCACAGAGAAGAATTCCGGAAAAATAGGTCTGGCAAACTAACTTGCATATTCCATGGGTTGGCATGGAATCTGATCCCTGGTGTTTTTGGTACACTAGAGAAAAAGCAGCTTGAACCATCCCCTCTACTGGAACTTGAAGCCCTTCGCCCTTATGGCTCCTGCTTCGACTTCCCTGCTTAAGCTTTTGGGTTGCCTTGCTGTTCACCTCAGGTGGGAAAATGTCTTGGGATGGCCCTGATTCCATCAGCTGAATAGTCCACCATCCCTACACTGCAGTTGCCAGCCTAGCCTCTCTCTCCCTGCCTGCCTCTGAGTTGTCCCAGAAGCCTGCTCCTGGACACTTACCTGCACTTCACATCTAGACTGCATGACTGTCCCCTCCTTGAAGGATGCTATTATTTGATTCCTTGGGCCATTCGCCAATGGAAGGGACAAGAGCTATGTGCATGAGACTGGAGCCCATGCAAAGAGAAAGCCCACTCAGATTCCCTTTTTTGTTTCACTAGGCACTGCCTGTATACTCAAGCCTTACTTTCACAGTACTAGAGGCTAGAAACGTGCTTGTTTCTAAAGTGAGAGCTAATGTATTCCATAGCGAATAGGAATTTCAACATGACTTGCACAATGATCATGCAAGTACCTCTACCATTACTTCTGAGTCATGGGACAACCTGCAGGTCACTTTCATACATGCTTCCAGGGATATAATAGTTATGAGTACACACATGCTGTAATCCTATACTCAGTTGCTCCATTCAACTCAATGGGATGTAGTGTGCAATCAGTAACCCTCTACCTCCTACCAGAGTGGTGGAGCTACCACAACATCCACAGTCTGAATGCTGCTCACAGTGGCTTTGGTAGAAGGTGGGGAGTGGGAAAGTCAATAGGGGCTGATCCCTGAGCCAGTTTCAAGCTGGTGCAGCTATCAGGTCCAGATTGGGCCAGGCGCTGTTGTACAACAACAGTGAGGCTGACTTAGGATTCAGGAGATCCTGGACCAGCTCAGCCCCACCCCTTGGTAGACCCCATATTGAGTCTTTGTAGTGGACTCTGGTGCCAAGAATTCAGCAGTATCCCTGACTGTCCCCTCGCACACTTGGATGCTGGTGGGAGGCCATCTGAGTCTGTAGATCTGAGTGGAGGGTCACTTCCACTGAACCCAACCCCCCCCCCCAGTGTGACATTGAGGGGGGGAGGCAGAGGGTTGGTTTGCTGTGTTAAATTAAAACAGTCCATTAAAAAGAATGATAGGCAATATTAAAACAACAGCACCTTTGAAGCAGTGGTTGTTCACAGAATGAATTAATGAACCCATTTTTATTTAGTAGATTTGTATCCCACCTTTTAAAAAGTTTCTCACAAGGCGGTGAGCAACAATATGATGTTTAAACAAACACAGGGCAATTATATATAGAACGTTTCAATAAAACACAGGCAATCAGAACACAAAAACGAGACAAACTCAAGAGCCAGGAGTCTAAAAGCACATCATCACACACACACAACACCAGCTAATGAGTCTGGACAAAATTGTTACTGGTTAAATAAAGTTATCACATACTGAGCATATAATAACGCTAGGGAGAAAAAGTAATAAGCAATCACTGCAGTGTCACACGGGAGGGGGAAAAGTTGTTGTAATGTTAACAATTAATAATTCAGCTTGCTAGAGGAAAATGCTAAATGGTGTAAAGTGAAAGCAAACTCTGCTATGCTGACCAAAAGCTCAGCAATCGGAAATAATTCAGGGAACTACCTACGAATCAGAAATTCACCACAGCATAAGAATATGAAAGCATAATAAAAGCCCTGGAGGATCAAGCCATCTAGTCCAGCTTTCTATTTCCACAAATGCCCATATGGAAGCCTGCAAAGAAGGACCTGAGCCCAGCAGCACCTGCCCCATCCTGCAGTCTCCAAGCACTGGTATTCAGAAGCAGAGCTTTATCTTCCATAAATTTGTCTATTTCTCTGTACAAGTGGGGTGAATGTGTCAGAATCCTTTTTCTTTCTCTTTCTTGCTTTTCCAGTCTTAAATTTAATTCCCAGCATTTTCACAGCAATTTGTGATTTTTTAAAATAAAAACAAATACGATTCATCAGTGCAAATTTCTCCTAATACACACATTTTTTTCTGTAGTTTTGACTAATGCACACATTCCTGAAAGCAATTCTCCCCAAAACAATGCATTTTTAATGTTATTTTCACAAATGCATGCATTTTAGGCACACATTATCCTAGAATATGCATTTTAGTACACAATGTTTGGTTGGAGAACTGCATCACAAACTTCAGAGAAGTATGAATTTTCGAAGGGTAGCTGTGTTTCGGTTTGCATATTGTTTCAAAAAGCATGCATTGAATCGTTTCTCATTCAAATGCAGACAGAATTGAATATCCCTCCATCCTTACTGGTAAAGCAGTATCTCCAGGCTTTCCAGGCTACTGTTTCCCCACACATTCTACCATACATTAGCAACTGATATGTGGTCAAAATCTCTTCACCACTTGGCTAGGTGATACAGAAGGTCTGAGCTACCAAGGTTGGGGAAACTCTGGGCAAAGTGTCCACTTTTGGGGTCCCCCCTCTACCAGCAGGCTCTGGTGAGCATCCCTGGCTGTGCTGGCAGTGCTCTGAGCAATGCCAAGTGGTTTAGTCTACCCACTCTTTGAATTCCCCACAAATCTCCTAGTTCAGGGGCACAAAGCGGTGGCTAGATCTAGCTACCTGGCACTTTTTGGGCAGTAGAGCTTGAGTTCTGCCTGCTGCCCAGGGATGCCAGGTACTGACTCTGGCCCTGGGAGTACCATGAGGTGACAGAGAGTTGTCTGTACAGACTCTCTGTTATTACCTTGCCAAGAGGCAAGGGCAATTTTACCATTAATGTGACTTACCACGCAAATAGTTGAATTTCTCCAACACTGGGCAGGATGGTACGGACAACCAGCTTCTCAAGTGTACACTGTGTAAATCAGGTGTAAAGGTAAAGGGACCCCTGACTATTAGGTCCAGTCGTGACCGACTCTGGGGTTGCGGCGCTCATGTTGCTTTATTGGCCGAGGGAGCCGGTGTACAGCTTCTGGGTAATGTGGCCAGCATGACTAAGCCACTGCTGATGAACCAGAGCAGTGCACGGAAACACCGTTTACCTTCCCGCCAGAGCGGTACCTATTTATCTACTTGCACTTTGACGTGCTTTCAAACTGCTAGGTTGGCAGGAGCAGGGACCGAGCAACGGGAGCTCACCTCGTCAATGGGGATTCAAACCGCCGACCTTCTGATCGGCAAGTCCTAGGCTCTGTGGTTTAACTCACAGCACCACCCGCATCCCACAAATCAGGTGTGGAGAACCCTTAGGCTTAGGCTATGAGCAGGGCCAGAGAGGCCTCCCCATCTGGGTTGTGGGTTTCCCTCCTAGCACCCCACCCCTTGCCTCCTATTTAAGCTGCTCCTCTGCAGCAGTTGGGCTTCCCTTTTGGGGAAAAAAGGAAGCTGTGGGAAATTGCCTCTTGTCTCCAGCCTCTGTCTCTTGCAGCGGGCCAGCCAAATACTTTGCAAAGCTCAAAAGAAGGTCATTCTGGAGATAGCCATCCTCCTGTTTTCTCATTCCCACCGCAAACTTCTGTGGTGATAAACTAATATAGCGTGACTGAAATGCCAATGCCTGACACATAATTGTTGGGAAAATCTGGCCTCTGTTGGAACATAATATTTTCTACACACTGCAGAGATCTTTCAAAGATTATTTTGAGACAGTGAAAAGGAAGGCGAAGCGTAATTTTTTCCAGGCTTGTCTTTGCATTTCCCCTTCTCCCCTCTTCATTCCCAAATCACAGAGGTGGTTTTTTAAAATATATATATATAATAAATAAATAAACCAAAACAAGAAAAGCAACGATCAAGGGAGAATTGGAGAAGGCAGCCATTCTGTGTTCTGTTTGTTTGCTTGTCACAAGCCATGAATCTCTCTCTCCCCCCTCTCTCTCCATCGCTGGTGCTATCAGCATGCCCTAGTGCTGCTTGCCATTTTTGGCAGTCAAGCCCAGAAATATGCATGAGACATAAATAATTCCTTTTTAGAAATTGGTCAAAAGGACACAGCTCTGACTCTTGCCAGAGGAACACACTGTAACTGAATCTGAAAACCTGCCCACTCTGAGGGAAGGGAGCTGGAGGAGGAAGGAGGACAGTCAGATAGGCCGATAAGCTGCAAGCACATCAGGAGCTCAGGAACAAAAGGTGCCCCGTTGCACACAGGTGCTGCGCTGTGTGTCACGACGTCTCCTCTCTATGGGCGCACATGGGATAAGTGGTCCCACATGAAGTACTGACGTGTACTTCAAGCACACAGACGCTGTTGAAGCAAATCTTGTATAATTCAGTTCTAAAGATAGGACGAAAATGCTTTTCTGAGTCACAGACAACTCTTCCCTACCCTATTTGAGGGATTTCCTGAGGCTAAGAAAGGGAACTACTTCAAGAGCAGGTTGATTAGGATTCCCTCTCAAGAAAGGGAGAAGAAGAGGAAAGGATTTGTTTATGAGCTCCTGCGCCACAAATGGACACCAAGCAAGTTCACCTTATGCTGAAATAAAACAAACTGTTTTAGTAATGATGCATTTAAAGCACTATGATACCACTTTAAAGCACTATGATACCACTTTAAACCTTCATGGTTGTTTAATTCTGGGAGCTGCAGTTTGTTGAGGCTGATAAGAGTTGATGGGAGACTTCTATTCCCCTCCCAAAGTTTCCTGTAAAGAGGAATTCCATTCCACTCTGGGAACTGTAGTTCTGGGAGGGGTACAGAGGCCACCCAACAACCCCCAGCACGCTTAACAATCTGTGGCTCCTAGAATTATTTGGGGAAGCTATGACTGTTTAAAGTGGCACCATGGTGCTTTAAATGTAGTGTGGATGGATGGATGGATTGATTGAGTTTACTTATATGCCGCTTTTCCACAATGAGCTGTGCCCACAGCAGCTTGCAGCAAACACTGCAAACATCAAAATGTGGCCCCTCTCTCTGTGTTTGCGGAGTTCCTCATCCCTTAAAGGTAAAGGTACCCCTGCCCGTACGGGCCAGTCTTGACAGACTCTAGGGTTGTGCGCCCATCTCACTCTATAGGCCAGGGGCCAGCGCTGTCCGGAGACACTTCCGGGTCACGTGGCCAGCGTGACATCGCTGCTCTGGCGAGCCAGAGCCGCACACGGAAACGCCGTTTACCTTCCTGCTAGTAAGCGGTCCCTATTTATCTACTTGCACCCGGGGGTGCTTTCGAACTGCTAGGTTGGCAGGCGCTGGGACCGAACGACGGGAGCGCACCCTGCCGCGGGGATTCGAACCGCCGACCTTTCGATCGGCAAGCCCTAGGCGCTGAGGCTTTTACCGACAGCGCCACCCGTGTCCCTTATCCTCATCCCTTACTGTTAATATATTATCTCTGGGTATCTCCTGGTACCCATCCAGTCCATCTAACACCTGCCTTTAAGATGCTTCATTCAAGATGGTGATCAAACAGAGGTGATAATTTTACTAAGGGATGCATGGGGCCAGCCATTAACTCCTCTGTGTTCTACTCCTAACATGATTATTCTACAGTAGCATCCCTCTCTCTCTCTCTCTCTCTCTCTCTCTCTCATTACAACCACACAAAAATGCTTTCAAAGGACCCTGCTTTTTGCAATTCAATTTTTAATACATCCAAGATCAAGTCTCCAAACCTTGCTGGGAATCTTGCCCCTTTCTGATGAACTTGGCTTAAATCGAAAACGATTAGTACGGTTTGTCCAGCACGGTGTGAGTAGCTTCTATTTTAAAAGGGCAAAGCATCATGCTGTGAGTTAGAAACGCCAGTCTATTATTTAATCCCGACTGCCACATGCAATGAGTGGCCGGACACATCTTTTCCTGGGCCAGGCCCTTGCAGGAAGTGACTGTGCACTCTTATCTGTAGGGAGTCTAAATTTAAAGGTTAACCAGTCCATTACCTAGCAGAGATGTGGTTCATCGATTCTGGCGCATGTTGCTTCTTTGCGATTTGCTTGGCGCTGTTTAGTCCGGAGACCTGATGTGTGGAGGTATGAACCTGTCCTCTACTCTTTCCTTCCCTCTGGCTACATAAAGGGCACACAAATTTACTGAGAGTTGCTCCAAGTCGGGGTGGCATGAAAGTCATGTAGTCATCAGAGCTATCTTAAAACTCTTGGAAAGAATCTGAACAACAACATCAACATCACAGAACCCTGGAGCTCTGAATGTATGGTTCATTCTCTACTTGCATGGGATAAAGGTATTTTAAAATATATATATATATATGTCCTTTTATGTCTTTAATTCCAAGTGATCTAATCTCATGATAAGAAAACTATTAATTAAGTGGGGTCTAGTCCACAAAAAGTTATGTAATAGCAACAGTGTAATCCTACACATATCTACAGAACTCCTTGAGTTCAATGAGACTTACTTCCATGTAAGTGGGTATTACTATGTACATGTCTTAGTCTTTAAGCCTCTACAAAAATTCTTTATTGCTTTTGAACTGATTTTCAGCTGTATTTGAACTATTTGCAGTAACTAACTTATCTATGGTGCAATACACTTACTTTGGCAAACAGTTACTTTGGATTTTACAGAAGACTGCAAGGAAACTTCCAAAGGTCTGGAGGGTAGAATCATAGAAGCATGGAATCATGGAACTGTAAAGTTGGAAGGGATACCAAGGGTCATCTAGTCCAACCCCCTGCAATGCAGGAATTTCAGTTAAGCATCCATGACAGATGGCCATCCAAACTCTGCTTAAAAACCTCCAAGGAAGGAGAAAGAAAAGGATTAATTTTTAAAGTCTTGATTATTAAGAGCCACCTAGAATTATGACGGGGACACAGGTTGAGCTGTGGGTTAAACCGCAAAGCCTAGGGCTTGCTGATCAGAAGGTCGGCGGTTCGAATCTCCATGACAGGGTGAGCTCCTGTTGTTCGGTCCCTGCTCCTGCCCACCTAGCAGTTCGAAAGCACATCAAAGTGCAAGTAGGTAAATAGGTACTGCTCCGGCAAGAAGGTAAACGGTGTTTCCATGCGCTGCTCTGGTTTGCCAGAAGCGGCTTAGTCATGGTGGTCACATGACCCGGAAGCTGTATGCTGGCTCCCTCGGCCAATTAAACAAGATGAGTGCTGCAACCCCAGAGTCGTCTGTGACTGGACCTAATGGTCAGGGGTCCCCTTACCTTTAGAATTATGGGAGTTCTACCATGTTTGGGGTTTTTTTGTGTGTCTTCTGCATTAAAAAAAATTACTTTAATAAGGGAATGTCTGAGGATAGCATGGTAAGGAGGACAATAAAAAGGAGAGTTTTATCAAACTTTGGGGCAGGTATGTGGTAAAATGTGAAAGAATGCTGAAATATGGAACCACCAAGAAATTTTAAGTAAAACCTGAGCTGGAAATGCTCCAGATTCTGGCACATTTAGGCTTAAGACATTGCCAAGAATGATGCACCTTCCCTCAAAGAGGACAAAAGAAGGCAGGGGTATGTAAAATTTACATACGCTAATTTATATGTACAGGTTCAAATTTAGAAATAAATGCAATAATTTAAATAGAAGGACAATACATCCCACCATAGTGGCGAAGATGGTCAGCAGATGACCTGCTTAGTCTAATCTTCAGATGCTAACTTGATGAGCTACAGCCGCTACATTCTCTTATTCTCAGTCTTTTTCTTTAAACCAGGCTCAGGCTGGACAGTCCTTTAAATAGAGGACTCCTTCCAGTGGAGGGCTCATCACCTGATGGGCAGGGGTTAAATTCTGCTCAGTTTGGCAGGATTCCATGGAAAGCACTGGTCAATATTCTGATGCAAACACCTTCCTGAAGACGTCATGTGATGTGGCATCAGGTGACTGACAGGTGGGAGGCCACGGGCACCTCCGATTTGGCCTGCGAGGCTGATCCTGAGAATGATCTGACTTACAAAGCCAAAACCCCACCCCTGCTATCTTCCCTTGTCTAAAAGTGAGCCCCGTTGAACACTTTGGGAAATATTCATCATCATCACCATTTCTTACTCACATGATCCAAGTAAACATGCACAACACAGTTCTGTTTAACTATTATAGAACATGGAGTCACAACAATTGGAACAGATTGCTAAACATCACAGATCTCTCCTGCCCTCCCCCGCCAGAACATCACAGACCCTTCTTCTCAGAATGTGCTTTTTCTTGCTTTCTCAGAGAAGCATGAGGCCATTTCAAAGAAAAAGAGGCAGCTGGGACAAGGGTGGGGGTCCAAATCCGTGTTTCATTGAGTCATACCAAACTTAATTCACCAGTTCTGCCTCTCTTCATCCCACTGGGTATAAAACTCACACACAGAGAGGGAGTTCGATGGTCCTTGACAAATGGTTCATGGACAGAATTCAAGCAGATATTTATGGACCCAGATGGTCTGTCACCCATACCAACCAGCGTTGAAAGCTTTAAAAGCCAGACAGTAGAAAAGGGCTCTGAAGGACACTGTGTTCCCCCTGCTTCCTCCTGCTGTTTTAGGTACACCAGGAAATAACTATTGCTGTGCCTAGGATGTAGCTCAGATCTTGAATATTCTCCAGATATATCCTCTGAGCATTTGATATTCAGGCTTCAATAGTTGGCATTCAGTTACATTTTATTTCAACTCCCCCCCCCCTTTATTTATACATTTATAGCACAGATTTCTGCCAATGCACTCAAGGTGGTTCAAGCTTTTAAACAATTTCATGGACCCAATACAAAGGGAGAGAAAAAAACAGGGAGGGGAAAAGCTAAATAAGCAAATTCAAGTGTCATGGCTGCAACATGGGATTGTTGTGTGAGGAGGAACGCTTAGGAGCTGGTCATGGCCAGTCCTACGGAGAAGACCTCCTTCTCTCAAATCTGGAACAGAGACAAGATGGAAGAGAGACAATGTGACAGTTTATGGATAGTTTATTTAGGATGTAACAGGTTTTTTTGTAGGTGTTATACAACAGTGTTTATTTGACAATGTTGCCTATGTTGATTGCAGGGCTATACAGTGGTACCTCGGGTTAAGTACTTAATTTGTTACTACTGTCACATCCCCACCAAAGAACCCTTAGCAACCACGAAAATAACTCTTAATTACAGTATATATTGTCCATCTCTGGTCACTTGTGCATTTGCCTGGGAACCCTAAGATGCAAAAATGGGGGGGGGGATTTGTCTATGATAGCATGCACACACACAAGAAGGAAAGGATGTCTAATACAGTGTTACCTCAGGTTAAGTACTTAATTCGTTCTGGAGGTCCGTTCTTAACCTGAAACTGTTCTTAACCTGAAGCACCACTTTAGCTAATGGGGCCTCCTGCTGCCGCTGCGCCGCTAAAACACGATTTCTGTTCTCATCCTGAAGCAAAGTTCTTAACCCGAGGTAATATTTCTGGGTTAGTGGAGTCTGTAACCTGAAGCGTATGTAACCTGAAGTGTATGTAACCTGAGGTACCACTGCATAGGCTGAAGGTGCAGCATAATAATAATAATAATTTATTTATACCCTCCCCATCTGGCTGGGTTTCCATAATGCAGCAGCCTTGCTATAGCTAAATGTGTCTGGGTCTAATCCTCAATGGCTAGACAGAATATTGCCTGGGGCTGCTAGGTATGCTTCCTTGAGTTCCAATATAGAAGGAAAGTAGGTGGGATATTAATTACATGTTGGACTTCTGGTAGTAGTTGAGAGTTAACATTTTATGGTGTTCAAAGCCACTGAATACAGTGGAACTTATTTCTGAGTACATATACATAAATTTAGTGAAACACTTAACTCTTAAAGAAAATGGAGCCTTTTGAACTGTGAGAGATAATTCACATTTGTTAGAGTCTTAACTGCAATGCACCATGGAGAATTAAATTAGCAGATGAGATTTGGGCTGCTTTGAGTTTACTGTGCAAGTGTTCTGCTCACACAGGCATTCCCAAGCATGGCTCCTTCCTGCAAGTTCTACCGAACTTTGGGTATCTTATTGTATATATTGTTGTTATTTGATTACAGTGGTTTTATTTCATAATTCAACTTGTTATTTTTACAATAAAAGGTGGCCTATACATTTTTTTAAAATCAGGGCTGGGGAACACATGGTCCTCCAGATGCTATTGGACACCCATCATGCCCCAGCCAGCATGGCAAAAGGTCAGGGATCCAGTGCGGCCTTTGCTAAGTAAAAAGCTGCGCAGACTTCTGCAAAATCTGGTTGTTCTCAAGCTAGCCATCACATCTCTCAAGGAAGAGAACAGCTGGCAAGTCATAGCCGGTCTGCCTGAGAATTGTGAACAACTTTCAAACGAGCAGGAGCACTCCACACGCTGCAGCATTTTGTGGCAGGGCTCACTTGTTTTTGATTGCTTTTAAAACAAAATGTTGTTTTTAGCACTTGGCAGATGGAACTGCCTTCCAGAACACCAACATACACTGCCACCTCCTTCTCGTGCTTCACATCCCTCCTTGAGCCCCACCCTTCTTTCTGTGAAGGCTGCAGCACAACTTTCTGCTCTCCTACTACAAAGCCCAAATATCCTTGACTGAAATATTTCTCTGGTTTCTCTGCCATCCCTCTTCCCTCCTTCTGTTGCCTCCCTGGGTCAAATGTAAGCTCTCTGCTTAGGAACTTGTCTTCTTGTAAGTGTAAATAACCACGCACCTTGGCGGTAGTACACAGCAACAACCACCAGAGAAATGGAATTTGATTTATCTTCATCCTCTAGTTTTACAGTGGTACCTCAGGTTAAGTACTTAATTTGTTCCGGAGGGCCGTACTTAACCTGAAACTGTTCTTAACCTGAAGCACTACTTTAGCTAATGGGGCCTCCTGCTGCTGCCACGCCGCCGGAGCACGATTTCTGTTCTTATCCTGAAGCAAAGTTCTTAACCTGAAGCACGATTTCTGAGTTAGCAGAGTCTGTAACCTGAAGCGTATGTAACCTGAGGTACCACTGTACTTGGATTTGTTATATTTATTCATTTGTTTTATTTAAAAGCATTTCTAAACTGTTTCATATTTTAAAATCGCTAAAATGGCATCAGAACGATTCAGCCCTCCCAAACCAAATTACCCAAAGCCAATGCCCTGGCTACACCTTAAAAAACATTAATTGGCCACTGCGCCTTTGTGAGCAATAGCTCTTCCTGGGCAGGTAGAAGCAAGAATTCCTGCCATACATGTGCAAAGGAACAGCTTTTGCTGTAAAAATGCAAGCAATAGCCCTTGCTGTACAAACCCAGTTTAAGCTCTGATCTGATTGAACAGAATGGCATCCGGCAGATGACAGAATTATAAAATATGTATTTTGGTCTGACCTGTGCAGAAGAGGGTCTCTCTTGAAGCTGCTTGCTTCAAGGTTTCTTACAAAACCAAGAATGACAACTGGGGACGTGAAAACATACCTGTCAGTTAACAAACAGCATGCCAATTGTGATCCAGAATAACTGCATTTCTGTTATGTCATTTAATGACTTGCATTCATTAGTATACAGCATATGCCGCTAACAATTAACTGTAACAAGAGTACATCTGTAGGAAGAAACACGGGGAGGGGGAAAGTGGGATTAATCGGGCAATACACACCGTTGACTTTTAGCAAATCAAATCAGCTGCAGTGGCAGGGGGTGGAATGACCAGGTCAGTGTGCATTATGTGTTGTTGTTGCTGTTGGAAGTCTAAACCAGAATTAACTGTTTTATATAAATTCTGTAAATTATATTACTTTACACATGTCTCTAATTTGCACCACTGATCCTGCCTTTGAGCTACAGGCTTCCAATGCATTTTTATTTAGCCCAGACGAGAATCACAGAAAGGAAAGAAAGGACATTGTGATAAAGGTGGCCAGCCAGGGAACATGGGAGAGTGACAAAAATGGTAACAAAGTCCTACCCTGTGGAACACTGGAAACTTCCTTTTAAAGCCTTCATCAGATACCTATGTATTTCCAGACATTTCTTCACCAACCATGTTAGGAGCTTGCGTGCCAGTAAACAAAACACGAAAGAAAAGACTTGGGGTTTTCGGGATTTTGACTTCTGCACAAGCAGCCATGTTGCATGCTTGCTTGGTGAGACTCTGGAAATACATAATGTAAGTAGTTCCAAATATGATCTATCTAGGTTCAATCCCTGTATGGGACAGCTGCATAATCCTACATTGAGGGGGTTAGACTACATGATCCTCAGGATCCCTTCCTAAGATCCAGTGCTGAGGGCCTTCTGGCGGTTCCCTCGCTGCAAGAAGCCAAGTTACAGGGAACCAGGCAGAGGGCCTTCTCGGTAGTGGCACCTGCCCTGTGGAACGCCCTCCCACCAGATGTCAAAGAGAAAAACAACTACCAGACTTTCAGAAGACATCTGAAGACACTCCTGTTTAGGGAAGCTTTTAATGTTTAATAGATTATTGTATTTTAATATTTTGTTGGAAGCCGCCCAGAGTGGCTGGGGAAACCCAGCCAGATGGGTGGGGTATAAATAATAAATTATAATTATTATTATTATAAGATTCTCTAAATCTTTTTTCCTGCAGCTTGTAAGGCAACAGAACCCAGCACATTCACTGCAACCTTGCTTTTCCTTATTGGTGGCCTGAAGCGCATCCTTTTGCGATGCTTCTGAAAGACAGTGCAGGAGACAGCTTAAGCTTACCTGCAGGAAAAAAAGAAAAGGTTTTCTATATGTGTTGCTTTAATAAATGATGAGAAAGTAAAAGTGCTCCAGTGACCCCCTGGTAATTCATTGCTGCTGCTGGATGCTTTCTCTTTCAACTCTAATCTCTGCTGACTGCTAGATGTCATGTGAGCTGACAAATTGTCTTAAATCATCCAAAGCAAATTGCACATGGAATGCACGCTGCCTATTTAATAAACAATTCCTTAATAACTTAGTACCACTTAGGATGTCTGAAGCTTCCCTTGGTAGAAGTCTGGAGGGAAGCAAAATGGAGATCTATTCAAAGCCCCTCCTCACATGAACAGTCTGCTAGGAGTTCCCCTGTTGCAATGAATCCTGTTAAGGTCCAGCCATTTACATGGTGATATGCGTTTGCTGACTGATTACTGGGAGAAAGCCTATTGCTGTAGCCCTATGCATAGATAGTGTGACCACTAACACACTGCCCAAGACAAAAAAGAGAAAAAGAGGACCCAGATTTGTGTATATTTTGCGTACGCTAATTCAGATGCATATGTGCACAACTGGAAATAATTACTGTGATTAAATAGAAATATAACACCTCTTGCCATAGAGGGGAAGACTGTAGCCAGCTGTCCTGTATGCCTGCACAGCCTGCTGCCCAAGGGATAAATGCTGACCTTTAAAGCCCTAAACGGCCTCGGTCCAGTATATCTGAAGGAACGTCTCCACCTCTATCGTTCTGCCCGGACACTGAGGTCCAGTGCCGAGGGCCTTCTGGCGGTTCCCTCACTGCGAGAAGCTAAGTTACAGGGAACCAGGCAGAGGGCCTTCTAGGTAGTGGCGCCCACCCTGTGGAATGCCCTCCCACCAGATGTCAAAGAGAACAACAACTACCAGACTTTTAGAAGACATCTGAAGGTAGCCCTGTTTAGGGAATCTTTTAATGTCTGATGTATTAAGTATTTTAATATTTTTTTGGAAGCCGCCCAGAGTGGCTGGGGAAGCCCAGCCAGATGGGCGGGTATAAATAATAAATTATTATTATTATTATTATTATTATTATTATTATTATTATTATTAATGTTGAGGCAGCTTCAATGCCCTTCCTGCTCTCCTTTCTGAGGAGACTTTATCTTTCAGAGGAAAAATCCTCTGCTTGTCCTTCAGACACTCCCTTATAAAGCAGGACACATGGCCACCTAATGTACACATTGTTTGGATCAACTTTGTCTTGGACAAAGCCCTGATATGTGTGTGACACAGTGAGGGACCTGCATTTTGGGGGCCCTGAAGATTGGACTGTCATGGACGCCTCTTCGTAACCATCAACAAGGTCTATGTAACAAGGTCTATGTAACAACTGTTATCTTCTTCAATGGGGTTTTGCCACAGCAGATTACCACACCTTTACAATGTCTGTGCTACTGACGCTCAAGCTTTGGGGTTGTTAAAATATATACAACAACAAAAATAAACTATTTGACTCAAATCAATGCAACTCAAATTGGAACTGATTGAATGTTTTTATTGTCAAATGTCAGCAGCATTTTTTTGTTTTTTTTTGTTTTTTGTTCCTTCCTTCCTTTCTTCTGGTTATATTTGCCAATAAAAAAATCTGAAAACAAAGATAACAAAATGGTAGATTCCAGGGACTGCCTGTGTATCCCTGGGTGAAAATGGATAGGCAGAGTCTGATTGTGGTTTAGCATCACCGAAGTCAGGAGAAGAGTCCAAAATAGGGGATGAGAAGGCAAGTACGTTCTGGGATCTGAAGGATATTAAATTTTTAAAAAAGAGGTATTTTGTATTCTCAATTTTTCTTGCTTTAATTATCTCTAGTCACAGCTCCTCGCTCCGAGACCAGGAATCAGCTGCCATGGAAACCTTGCAAATGCCCCGTTCTTGCAGTTATTTCCTAAAACACAGTGGAAGAAGATCATCTCCTGGCAGTTTTGTAAGAAATATGACTTTGTCATTACCCCTCTCCTCAGTCACTGTGGAATTCTTTTGTGCGGCTGTGTGTCTGTGTATGCGGCTGCAATACTAAGATAAAAAGCTTAGAAGCAGGAGAGCGTTTAACCACATATGGTCATGGACTTGTCTGAGCACCCAGATGTTCTGCTGAAATCCCTTAGCAAGAATTTCCCTAAACCTTGAGTTGATGAGAACTGGTTTCTCCTCATATCCTTGTTTCGGACACAGGCCAAGGTTTTTGCAAAATCAGAAGATGGAGAGCTCAGCCAATATTGCTGCTGGATCTGCAAAGTCACCAATCACTCCCAACACCTGACTCACAAGATTGTGTCTGTATGTGTGCTTGTACCATGTAGAAGTACACACAAGCATGCACACACATGCTTATTCTCTTGCAGTTCCTGATAAATGCCATTCCATCTGACATCTGACACTCACTCTGCTGTCACATTCAAGCTCCTATCTTGGGGTCACCAACATGGTGCCCATGGGCATCAGTTTGCCTGCCAGAACCTCCTATGGCACCTGTGAAAGGTCTCCGTAAATATCCCCTCAAATATCTGCAATCGTGACAGACTGTTTGCACAGGCTCATACACTGCAGAGTGTAAGAAGGACCCTGCTGGATCAGGCCAAAGGACCAACTAGCTAAGCAGCTGTCCACGGGAAACCCAAAAGCGTACCTTGAGCCATGATGGCATGCTCCTACAGCTGCCATTTTGTGACTGGCACCCACAATCCTTTCTCAAAATTCCAATGTACCCGTCGGGCCAAAAGAGTTGGTGACTCTTGACATATCTGTTAATATAGTCTTATGTAAATGTTTATACGTGTGCTCAGTCCAGATACTACATGTTGACGGGCAATTTCATGGCACCTGCTCTCCCATCTTACAGTTCTTTCTTGTAGGACTGAAAGGCCTTGAAACAGAGGAGTCCTTCAGAAAGAGAGGGCTGTCCCTTGACAGCACTTCAAATAGAGAACTGACCTCTGTAGAGTAGGACACATGATCACACTTAGCCTTGAACTTGCTAGGTGTCCTTAGGGCAGCCGTTGTCTCTCATGTACTGCTCTCCAACTGTTATATGGGGATAATGATTAGGTCTCCAATTTCAACAGTCCTATACATCAGGTGTGAGGGACCTTTGGCCCTCCAGATGTTGCTGGACTACAACTTCTACCAGCCCCCCAAGCATGTTCAATGGCCAAGGATGATGGGAGTTATAGTTCAACAACATCTGGAGGACCAAAGGTTCTTCACAGCAGTTATATATGTTTGCTCAGAAGTAACTCCTCTTAAGTATGTGGGTATAGGATTAAATAAAAAAGTGTCGTTGAGGAAAAGGAAAAGGAAAATATTTTTTTAAATAATGCTACTACTGTTGATTTGTTGGGACACGGGTGGCGCTGTGGGTTAAACCACAGAGCCTAGGACTTGCCGATCAGAAGGTTGGTGGTTCGAATCCCCACGATGGGGTGAGCTCCCGTTGCTCGGTCCCTGCTTCTGCCAACCTAGCAGTTTGAAAGCACGTCAAAGTGCAAGTAGATAAATAGGTACCACTCTGGCGGGAAGGTAAACGGCGTTTCCGTGCACTGCTCTGGTTCGCCAGAAGTGGCTTATTCATGCTGGCCACATGACCCGGAAGCTGTATGCCAGCTCCCTTGGCCAGTAAAGCGAGATGAGTGCCGCAACCCCAGAGTCGGTCACGACTGGACCTAATGTTCAGGGGTCCCTTTACCTTACTGTTGATTTAAACAAATATATATATATACTTAAATGCTTATAAAAACTGCAGATGACAAGCTCCATTTTGGAAGAGGCATCACACACACAGGTCAAAGTGCTTCTTCTAAAATATGCCTCCTACGATACTTGTGCGCATCATCTTTTAAAAAATGAAGTTTACTTTTTGCTTCAAACAAAAATAGCTTGTATGCAAATGTTAATTCAGCCAATATATCAATCAATATGATCGGCTGGCTGGAATTTCTTTAATTGTATGAAATGATGTGAGCTCTAAAGAAAGTATTGGTAATTGGAAATTTCATTTTGGGGCCAAATATACAAATGGGTCCAGATTTTTGAAGGAGCAGAGAGCTTATTTCAATGTGATAATGATGCCTGCAAAACTTATTTTCAAAAGACTAGAACATCAAGGTGCATCCTTGCATTGTCTAATCTGCAGTTCTGTGCCAGGCACGCGGTGACCAAATTTTGAGAAGTATCATTCATCCCTTAATTGTTGTAAGGACTTTTTCATGGCAGCAATTCATGAATTCTGTGTACATCCTCCCCATACACTTCATCATTCTCTTGTTGTGCTTGGCTAATTTGCCTTTAATCATATCAAATTATCCACCATTCATCTGAGATGCTGTTTATAAGTTCTAATTGCCCAACTCCAACTATTTTTGGTCGCTACAGAGTCCTTTGGCTGTCAATCACAGCCTATCCCTTGTTGTAAAATAACAGCACTTAATTCATCAATAGAGGCGAAAAGACCTTGCATGCGATTAGCATCTAATTACCGCAAAGATTGGGGGCGGAGGGATATATCTGCAAACAACTAGGGCTACAATCATGTCTTGTCATATACATCCTGGCAGGTTCACACAAACCTGGCTCATCGTTCAGAACGACAGATGGAGATTCCTGCTGGATTAGCCCAAAGGCCCATTTAGTTCAGTATCCTGTTCTCACAGTGGCCATGCAGATGCAACAGCATCTTGTGAATCTCAGCAACTGGTATTCAGAGGCATACTGCTCCCGACACATTCAGCTCACGCAGAAGTGTGGGAATGTGTCTCTTCTACAATAGTAACAAGCTATCGTACAAACGTACAAAGCATCTTAAAAAGTAGAGACATCACCTTGCCGACAAAGGTCTGTATAGTAAAAGCTATGGTTTTCCCAGTAGTGATGTATGGAAGTGAGAGCTGGACCATAAAGAAGGCTGATTGCCGAAGAATTGATGCTTTTGAATTATGGTGCTGGAGGAGACTCTTGAGAGTCCCATGGACTGCAAGAAGATCAAACCTATCCATTCTGAAGGAAATCAGCCCTGAGTGCTCACTGGAAGGACAGATTGTGAAGCTGAGGCTCCAATACTTTGGCTACCTCATGAGAAGAGAAGACTCCCTGGAAAAGATCCTGATGTTGGGAAAGATGGAGGGCACAAGGAGAAGAGGACGACAGAGGATGAGACGGTTGGATAGTGTTCTCGAAGCTATCAGCATGAGTTTGACCAAACTGCGGGAGGCAGTGGAAGACAAGAGTGCCTGGCGTGCTCTGGTCCATGGGGTCACGAAGAGTCGGACATGACTAAACAACTAAACAACAACATATCGTACAAACTTCATGTGCGTCAAATGGCATGGGACAGTGTTTTCTTTGATGCTGAACCAACCGGCTTTGGCAAATCAACCCTCTTCAGTTTGTAACCTACAGCTGAAAAACCACAGCTAGGATTAAAGGAGCTATGTGTGTGCTTGAAGTTTGTTTTCTCTTTTTTTCGCAACAGACATCCCACCAATGCTACAACATGAACCATTTTGAAACCTGACGCAGCATGCCAGAGCAATTGATTTTTGAGAAATAGAAGCCCGGGACAGACACTACTGGCACATTTCTTTGGATCTTGGGCCTATGTATTTAGAGACATCTTGTCACAAAGCTCAAGTAAAGGGCACTGATGATCGCAATGAGTGAGCAGAGAACCAGGAAAGCCCCTGTTCAAATCTTGCTTCTGCTGTGCTGTGTGATCAGTAAGCAGTAGGAGGGCTCTTGCTCTTTGTCTCTGACAACAGCATGTCGTGGATGGGTCCTACTTTTACTTCCTGTGAAATCTGGCTCAAATTGGGTCCAGTAACTTGCTCAGAAAGCTTGCCATATACAGTTGTACCTTGGAAGTTGAACGGAATCCGTTCTGGAAGTCCGTTTGACTTCTAAAACATTCAGAAACCAAGGCGCGGCTTCTGATTGGCTGCAGGAAGCTCCTGCAGCCAACCGGAAGCCGCGGAAGCCCCGTCGGACGTTTGGCTTCCAAAAATAGTTTGCAAACCGGAACAGTCACTTTCAGGTTTGTGGCGTTCGGGAGCCAAAACGTTTTGAGAACTAAGCTGTTCAAAAACCAAGGTACAACTGTATACTTTTTAAAACTGCATTTTTTCTGCAATGGGGGCGGCCCTTCCTTTTTTACTGCCCACCCCTCCTCTGGAACCTCACTTACTGGTAGGATCCAGCCAGAGGCCACCACTTTTCCTTGCTTTTCCAGCACCAGAATGAGGGTGCCTCTGGGAGTGCTGGCCCATGGGCTTCCACCACCCAAGGCAGCTGTCTCAGTCTGCCTCATGGGCTGGCCGGCCCTGAACTGCGTTCCCTAAGGGACAGCTTCTTGTTTCCAAAAGTCCTGGAATCTAAACTCTTTCGTGGTGGAGTGAGAGAGTTGAGTGCTAACTAACCTGCGGCGACCTGCAATTTTTTCAACTCAGCAAAGTCAAAAGTTTTTTCATCTTCTCCTTCAGCCCCTGCCTCTGATGCTTATCAAAGGAAGCGTCCTGTGTCTCCTGCCAGTGCAAGGAGAGACAAGTAGTAGTGCAAGAAAGTATGAAGAAAAGCAGAACACTTTTGCTAAAAGATTACAGTGTCGGGGAATGTTAGGAGGCTCAGACCTCCCTCCCAGTGAAGACTAAACCTTTGGAGACATTTAGAAGGTTCCTATAAAAAGGAGACAGAATAAAATAAACTCAAGCTGAATGAACCACGGACTGCAATTTTGTTCGCGTTTAAAGCACCATTTTAGGCTCCAGTGCTAAGTACGTGAGCTGAATGGGCTGCTGTAACTAACTGAACAAATGACAAGGGGAGCAATCGATGATGAGAAATGGCAGCAGTATGGACCTTACTAGCGTGGTCCTCTACCGTTACACCCCACAGTCTGTCAACAACACTTGGATTTGAAGTCTCATAAAAAATGACAACTATCAGCCTTAGTTTTATCCAGGTTTGGGGCAAATATTCTTTGGTGAGAGAACCCCAGCAAGGATTTAAAAATCACAAAATATGTAGCAAAGTAAAATGTGGAAACATAGGCTGTTAGACATTTTAAAAATGCTCTTGTGACTTCCAAAACTTCACTCTTCCATTAGCAAAGAAAAAGACTACATGTTTGGTAAGTTTAAAATGGTTTACTTACAAACTTTCCCAAGGTCAGATTCATGTACTTTTCCATATTGCATTCAGAAAAGGTTGCATGGGCAGTAAAACGACTTAGTTACAGGGGTGAAAATTCCTATTGGTATAGGAACTCAAGAAAGGCTTGTTAGAGCCATGTAGTCTGAGCTGGGAGCAACCAGCTCAGACCTCTTTACAGGCTGAGCTTCTTAGGTAGACTGAGAAAAGAACAATAGGCTTGATGACCTTCCTCCCAAGGTGAGGACGAGTGACCTGGCTAAGCCTAGCAGGACAGCTTACTTCATGGCATTAACCCCTTCATGCATTAATTAGACTTAAGCATGTTGGTTATATGAGGCTGGTTATCCCACAGACCCAAGGTTGAGAAAGTCTGCCTTAAAGACGAACAAATGTATTGTGCCACAAATGTTTGTGGGCCAGAGTCCAACTTGTCAGATGCACGAACTGGGTGAGTTGGTTGGCATGTGGAAAGAGAGAGGAGGTGGTGGAGAGGGAGGGGGACAGTGGAAACGTTTTTACAAAGTGTGGGCAGAAGTCTAACAGGCTTTTTGACAGGAGTGCCACAGCACTCTCTGTCTTAATGTTTGCATTTCATATATATTTTCTTTTTCGAAAGAAAGAAAAAATACTCTGCTGTATTCCCCCCCCCCCGTCTGCCATTCCCTTAGTGCTTTGAAACACCAACTGATCGTTTATGCTGACAGGTCTTAACTGGGTTTTCACATGCAGTTTGATGTGGGTGGCAGCGGGGTGCTTCTGAAGGCCTGAAAAGTGTTATGTCTATAAAGATGGCACTTCTGTCAGCAGCCCTGGTGACGAAAAGCATAAGCTTCTTCACCAGCAGATATTTTGCAATAAGCAGTAGGGGGGAAGGCAACGCCGCTTAAGGGCCTTTGAAATTCAAATCTTGGTTACAAAGCAGAACCAGAAGAACGGAGGCAAAAAGCTCCTATTTTTAAAACTGTTAAAAGATCTTCTCGGATACTGAGCTGTTTGATGCCAACTCCAAATATTGTCTAAATGGCTGTTTAAATAAGCCAGCCAAAAGCACTTTTAAGAGACTTTATTAGAGCGCAGAAGTGATGTGTCTTGAGTGTAACTCTCCCATTGACTTTTATGAAGTGCAAGGTATTATTTCCCATGTGGTTGTGGGTATCCTGGCTCAGGCCCAAGGAACTGTGTGCATTTTTCTGCGTGCTTTCCTTGGCCCTTTTTGGCTGCAAAACCCTAAACCCTGCACCTCAAGCGGCTCCTGAGATTCAGAGGACTCTGATGTACAAATGTGGCATGTGGACCTACAGGTGTGTGTGTGTGTGTGTGTGTGTGTGTGTTGAACCAGCAGTATTTATTCAGTGACATCCCTCCATCTGGAACATTTTACAGCAAAGGTCTTGGATGCAACAGAAAACTGGACAGCACCAGATAAGTGGTGTTTTTCCAGGCTACAAAACAATAGCTTTACATTTCTACCAATGCTGCTAAAAACATCAACCGCTCCAGAGCTGGTCCAAGACACTTTGCTAACCCAAGTGGCTGCACTTCATATTATCTAAGAGCTTTTATAGCTCAGCATTCTTCACAACATTGTTGTGTTCGTTTATTTGTTTCATTTATTGCATTTACATTTGGGCTTCCCTTCAGAGACCTGAAGGTGGCACATACAGCTCTCCCCATTTTATCTTCACAACAACCCTGTGAGTTAGCTTAGGCCGAGATTGAGTGACTGGCCCAAGGTCACCCAGTGAGCTTCATGGCTGAATGGGGAATTGAACTCTGGTCTCCCAGGTCTCAGTTCCACCCTTTAACCACTACATCATGCTGGCTCTCTTGGATTGCATGTTCCTTTATTTACCTGAGCTATTTCTACAGTGAATGACCAGCTCTGTTGGTGTAGTTGGACCAGACATGAATATCTAAAGCAGATGTAGCGGTTTCTGGGAATCTATGGGAGAGTGCTGTTGTGCTCAGGTCCTGCTTGTGGACTTCTTATAGGCTTCTGGCTGGCAACTGTGAGAACAGAATGCTGGACTTGATGGGCCTTGGGGCTGTATCTACACTACAGAATTTATCTGCTTTAACCATCATTCCTTCTCCCTGAGGAATAATGGCGATTCTGTGAGAGGGGGTCAAGGCAACATTCTCAAGCTGTTCCTGTATTCTGCAGACAACTCCTGCCTGGAGATAGGCTCTGCCCTAAGCTCCATTAAAAGATAATAAGCTCAACTCATTGTTAAAGAGTCGCTGCAGTAGAGAATTTTTGATTTCTCTTTCCGTTTTGCTAGGCTGCTGCAGCTGTCAAGAGCATATTTGAAGCAACCCTCCTTTGCTTGATAAAATGGCACGGGAAATGCTTCCCCTGCCCACCACCCTTGTTTCCTGGAATGCTCAAACGTGGGTGTCTGCAAAATGGATGAAGAATTACAGGAGGACGGTGGACTTCTGCTTCCTTGGGAAGCACAGGAGACACTGGAAACAGTGGCAATGGAAGACCCTTTTCTGCCCGAAGTGGAGAACTTATAGCACCATTTGGACTTCAATTCCTGGTTTCATGCACCTTTCTCTACATGCCACTGTCTGAAGCAGTGGCGTAGCGTGGGTTGTCAGCAACTGGGGCAAGGAAAGTAATTTGCGCCCCCTAACCCGTGGATTTGCACCCCCTAACCCGTGGATTTGCGCCCCCTAACCCTAACCCCCAGATGTTGCGCCCGGTGCGGCCGGCCCCCCTGCACCCCCCACACTACGCCACTGGTCTGAAGCAGACCAAATCCACACCATTCGAAGCACATGGCTTCATCCCCAGGAGTCCTGGAAACTGTAGTTTGTTAAGAGTGTTGGAAATTGTTTTTGTGTGGTTTCAATAAGAGTCATTAGGAGAAAGGCACTGCATGCGAACAGGGATGCTCAAAGTACATCCCTATTTAAATCAGTGAAATGTTGGAAGGTATCCTGGATATCAAGTGCCAAGGTCCTGAGCCCATAGAAGAAAGCCAAGTAGGAATAGGAGTCACTGACTGTCACATGAAGGATGGAGCAACCTTTTTTTCTCCCACTCTGGAGGCTAGGACCTGAACCAACGGATTCAAGTTACAAGAAATGACATTCAGACTAAAACATCGGGAAGAACTTGTGGAACAGACTCCAACAAGAAGTGGTGGACTCTCTTTCCTTAGAGCTTTTCAAGCAGAGGTTGGATGGTCATCTGTCATGTATTATCTAATTGAGATTCCTGCATTGAACGGGGCTGGACTAGGGTGACCCCGGGGTCCCTTCCAAGTGTACAGTTCTATGATTCTAACCACAGCCTGATCCCATACATGCTTACACAGAAGTAGAACCCATGGAGATGTGCTTCCTTGCAGGGATGGGCAAATCTGTCAATCTTGGTTTCTCTCAGTTCTCCACATTTCCATATCAGTTTTGTGATTTGTTTTTAAAGAAGTCCTCATGAAAATTCAGCAGCACTTTAGTGAGAATTTCTACTAATAGAGCCAATTTTGGATACAAAGTAGACATTTTTCTCAATGCAATTTTCTCCAGTACAATGCATTTTTTGGTTATTTTCCACTATACGTGCATTTTGATGCACGCAGCAGCATACACTTGCCTCGCCTGGAGGCAAAATGTAGAGAAATGCACATTTTCAAGAATGGGTGAGTTTCAGTTCCCATATTATTTTGCGAAGTACAGATTAGGCAGGTTCATCTTTAAATGTGAACGGAATCCAACTCCTTTCCCATCCCCACTTCCTTGTAAGCACGCTTATTACTGCAGCCTAAATTAAACAGGCTCAAGAACTTTTGCTGTATGAGCACTTCAAGAGAAGTTCATTTTTCATCTTATAATTGGAGATAAAGGAAAGAGATGCCAAAGAGCGAGAGGGGAAGCAGCATGTATATTTCAACTATTGCCTTGTCCTATAGCTGACCCTCTCTCTTGAAGGACCATCCAACACCCCACAAATAAACGTTGTTTTTCATGTTAGTCAGCTGTGGTGATTTATATTTCTTTGGGATCGCTGTGTCATTTTAGTTGCATCAAGCCAGTCTGCTCTCTTAGTTACACCAGGGATTCCGACTGAGCACTTGAATAAATAATGAATACCAGATACCATGGTAGAGGAATTAATCTGAAGGGTACTGCCCTTGTTCTCCAGGACTGGGAATCTGTTCGATCCTTCCAGTGAGGAGGAAAAAGCTTGCATTTGTACCTGACAAAAACAAAGAAAAAGAAGGCAACCATTGAATTGCAGACATCGCTTCTTTGTCAAGGGTTTTAAGGAATAAAATATTCAAACAAAATATGAAGAAGCGAGGTTGTTTTTGCTTGTGCATAAGTGCACTGCATGCAGTTCTGGTTGTGTAGATGTTTTCCATTAGCCTTTGAATTTTTGCTGAGTTCAAGGAGCTTGCCTGATCACCATGGCAACATGTGCAGTTCCTGTTTATCAAGGAAGTAGAGCTTTACAAGCCTGAATGCTGCTATAACGGTGCTGGCTTTGAACAGGGAAAGCCCAAATTTAAATCCCCTGCTAGGGAAACCAGAAACAAAGGAGGAGATTTGGGGAACTGCAGGTAGGCTCGCAGAGTTTTTAAAATGCTGCATACTTCTGTCATTCCTTCTTTTATAGATATCCTAAAAGTCTAGGAGCCATGTCCCCATTTGCATCTAATCACACACCTCTGCTCGTCTAAATGAAGCTCAGAGAGGACCTCTCTCCTTGTCAATGTGCTTTATCGAACGTAAGAAATGTAAAGTTCTTCTTATCCAAGGCAAACACACCCCTCTGTAAAAGTACAGCAATGGTATCATTGCAAGCTACAGAAGAGTTGTTAAACTGGATAACCTCCAGGGTTCCTTCCCAGTTGGGGAGATTGGGAGCTGGGGAGTCGGGAAGTTAAAGTGGACCTACTGGCTGAACGGGTCTGGCTGATCATCTTGCTTTGTTAGGTAAATAACCCTGGTGATTATATCCCACCATTTTTCTAAGCTCCAAAACCTCAGACATGATAGGAAAGGTGTACCAACCTTCTGGTCCATTTTGACTGCCATATAAGCCATACAAGCAGGTATGGAAGGAGCTGTTAATTTCAGTCCCCCCCTGTTTCTCATTTTTAAACCGGGTTCTCCAAATAGAATCATAGAATCATACAGTTGGGTGGGACCCAACGGTCATCTAGTCCAACCTCCTGCAATGCAGGAATCTCACCTAAAGCATCCATGACAGATGGCCATCTAACCTCTGCTTAAAAACCTCCAAGGAAGGAGAGTCCACCACCTCGCGTGGGAGTCTGTTCCACTGCCAAACAGCTCTTACTGTCAGAAAGTTTTTTCAAATGTTTAGTCAGAATCTCCTTTCTTGTCACTTGAAGCCATTGTTTCGAGTCCTAGCCTCCAGAGCAGGAAAAAACAAGCATGCTATCTTCCATGTGACAGCCCTTAAGATATTTGAAGATGGCTATAATATCTTACATTTTGTAGCAATTTGTGTATGTGTCTTCAAATCCTCATGACAATCATCATTTTAGTGCGAATTTCTCCCAATGAACACATTTTTATAGGCAATGTTGACTAAGCTACACATGTCTGCAAGCAATTTCCTCTAAAAGAATGAATTTTTGTATGTTATCTTCACTAATATCTTCATTTTCCTGCACATTTCCCCCCAATATATGCATTTTTTGTGTGCATTACTTAGTTGGGGAGCTGCATTGCAAAATTTGTGTAAGTGTGAATTTTAAAGTATAGCTATATTTTGGTTCTCGTATACATTGTGGAAAGTGGAGAGTTGATGGATTTGGCTTTAAATGTGTACCAAGTCAAATTTCTCTACCCTCACTACTTGTAAGAAAACTCCATATGAAAAATGTAAAGTAGGGGTGTGTGTAAATAACATTGGACTTTTCTCCTCCAGAAAAAGCCTTAGGGGGGTTAACTGAATAATGCAGCTTGTAGAGAAAGGAGAGATATTAAAACTTTGAAATGGTAATGATGACAGTACAGAAGAAGCCAGCTTTGATGTCAGGAAAATTCACAACAATACGAATGCAAAACAGGGATCTGTGGCTTTCACTGATCTTGATGTGCAGCGCATTAGCATGGATCACTGTGGGTACTGGGCTCCTACAATAGCAGGAGTGCGGTGCTTCTGACTCCACAGCTGTGGGCTTATAATGAAGTGTTGCATCTCTGCCTACCATCTTCCTGCCAGAGGTTGTCCCTTAAGCAACAGAAATATTAATCATTGCAATCTTCTCCAAGATCTGCAGGATTGTGAACCAGGCCTATTCATGGATTGTTGAAAACCATACAACCAGAGGGATTGGGGGCCATGTACGCATTGCCAAACCAGAAGGCAAAAGAGGCTATATTTAAAATGCATGTGCCAATTCAGAGGTAATTGCTAGAATTTAAATAGAAACAAATCATGTTTTGCAATAGATGGGAAAGCTCTGGACAACTACTAAGCCTGCTGTCCAGGGGTTGATTGCTGATGGGCAATTGAGGGCAGGGCTTTCCAAACTGTGGTCCAACCAGTAGCCCACAAGCTTCATTCTGGTGGTCCATAGTCTGTCTGTGGATTTGTAGCTGAAGTTGGGAGGCAGCACATCCATGGCACTCTGCCTACTGTTAGCATTTCATGCCTCTGATACTGCAGATGTGATTGGTGTAATTCACATGCCTGTTTGGGAGACCGTGGGAACGGAAGATAGCCTTATCTCTCTTCCGTTGTGGGTACTGTTGGACTGTACTTTTGCTTTTACTTCGTTATGTTCTCTCTCGGAGCTGATGAGAGAGGACGCCATAACTCTTTGCCTGTACATAGTGTGTAAATAAATACATAGATTAGCTCTACAAAGTCTCATGTTTCTTGCTGTGTAGTGCTAGAAGATTAGTGTGCATATGCCATTTGGTATATGTTGCTGAGCGCACTGGGGAAGAAGGGAAATGCCTTTTCCAGAACTGTGCATACCAGAGGATGCTCGGACATTGGGGCCTGCAGGAGCACCCCAGGGTATTTTCCATCCGGAGGCACCAAGCTCATGTTAATGCTGGGGGGCAAGTTCTGGGGGGAAAATGAATACTTTCATTAAAACTGCAAACCTATGAACACCTACCATCAGATGTGGGGAATCTTTGGAGCACCAGATATTGCTGAACTAAAACTCCCATCAGACCCAGCAAGCATGGTCAGTGTCCAGGGATGATGGGAGTTGTAGTTCAGCAAGAACTGGAGGACCAAAGGCTCCCTACACTTGACCAACCATGAACACAATGGAATTCATTTCTGCCTAGACCTGCAGTAGATGGCACTGCAAAGGTATAATTAAGACCCACTGATTTCAATGGAGCGTCTGCCTGCTCTGTGCATTCTCTGCTTTATGTTGAGGAGATGCAGCTCATTGTAATTTTATCTGCACGCGTGTATTATTAAGTAGCACAGTCATAAATCAGAAATGGCAATTTTGCTGTTGCTTATGCTACCCCAGGTCTGCACACTTCCTCCCCCAATATTTTCACCACAATGGCAATTGTCACAGCCGGAATTATATGAACTGAACAGCGCAGGAAACTGTCTTGTACCAAGTCAGATCACCGGTTCATCTAATCTGGAACAGACTATGCTCTCTGACGGGAAACGGCTTTTCAGGATCTCAGACAGCAGATTTACCTGGCCCTACCTGGAGAGACTTGGAACTGAGCCTGGTACTTCTTGCATGCGATGCTCAAACATTACAGTCCTTCCCTTGAATGCTTACTTAATTCTACTAATTCATTTTGACTTTGTTGCACACATGCACAGACACACACACACACACACACACACACACACACAGAAAGACAAACAACCAACAACCAACCAACCAACCAACCAAACAAACAAACAAACAAACAAACAGGGACTGACCTAATGGTAACAAAACAAGTATTTTGCTTTGGGACAGAAGAACATGCAAAGAGCTCTGTTAGACCAGGCCAATGGTCCATCTATTCCAACGTCCTGTTCTCACAGTGGACAACCAGATGCCCAGGGGAAGCCCAAAGGCTTAAAAATCTGTCTATTTAATTGCTTTTTTTTATAAGAAAGAAAGAAAGAAAGAAAAGAAAAGAAAAGAAAGGCATTCTCCTTACATTCCATTAGCCATCATAAGCCTTTGCTTCATCCCTTGAGAATGTGTCTCCATCTGCATTCACCTTGTTTGGGTCATCAGCTTAGATTTCCAGTGACATTGCTTTGTCTTTCTCTACTTCTTATTTCACCTCACAAGTATTTGTGTCATTTCAACATCACTGCTGTGGACTTCCAATAACACAATGTTTCTTCTATTTAGTTTTGACTCTCCAGGTCTGACTAAAAGACCTCTACAAGCCAAACTTTGAAAAGTAGGACAATCAGGTCGCTGCCACAGAGACGGGGAAAAACAGAGAATGAACATAGTATTATTTGCACCACAGAAGCCCTGGAATCTCCCTGTACATTTTTTTAAAAGGCCTTCTCATTTTGAGAAAGCAGTTCCCTCTCCCAATTAACTGCAATATTCATTGGAACTGTCACTGCAGGGTTTCCCCCAGAGATGCAACTCCTATTTGTCCAATGTTACTGGAGCATTATATCTTGCTTTCTAAATGATACCTTGCTTTTTTAAAGGTGATAAAATGCACCTTTGCCATAAATATAATGCATCTGGGATTCTGGTATTTTACGCCAATAACAAGCATGTAAGACATGTTAACTTGAGACATAATGTCCAGGGCATAAGGTCAACCTATAAGCATCTTGGCTGAACCAGTATCTGAAACCGGAGCTCCCTGCCCATGTTCAACTCTCTATCTGCAGCTCTGCACCATTTCTCAACTGCCAGGTGAGTGTTTTACATATTCTAGGTGCGTTTAGAATATGTTTAGATAAAAGAGGCACTGGGAAACTATTAAAACGTTTGTCAAAAATAAATCCAACTCACTAGCAGAGTAATACCAACTAAAGGAAGCTGATGTGCCTTAGGAAGACATAACCTGTGTTCGCCCAAGTTAACCCTGTTCCAAACCGCACCCAGGAGCCTCTGGGAGGTGCTACCACTGGATGAGCCAGTCAGGTTGAGTTTTGAGCATTTGGCCCAAGTCACATGATCAAGCTGAAAGGGGTCCAGAATAGAAGCAAGTCTCTCTTTATTCCCTACTGCTCCCACCATGTCCCCTTCTGGGGACTTGTGCTGGTGTAAGTTATGGAGGCTTATGGTCTACCTGGCTGAGAGAGCAAAGCCCTGATCGAGTTGTGCTGAGGGCCCTGGTCCAGCTCAGCAGGGAATCCAAAGATTCACCGAATCCCAAGCCAGTGAGTGGTGCCAACTGTTGACGGGCAAGTAACTTCCATGGTCCTCCTTGCCCTCCCTTCTTCTGCTTCTTTTATCTTTAAAACTACCCTTGGACTGGACAAGCCCTTGCAACAGAGGACTCCTCCAAAGGGAGGGTTGTCCTCTGACATCCCTTCCAGCTGAGAACTGCGCTATGTAAAATAGAGCAAAATAAATTTACTTATGCACTGGGAGTATTTATAAACCGCTTGATCACAGAGCTCTCTAAGTGGTGGACTTAAACGTAGATAAAATTCTTAGTCACCCTACCCAAAGTTAATCTGCTAAAAACAAAAGTAAGTGGGTGCTTAAAAGAGGCAGACTTTAATTTCAGTTCAGAACTTACTTATAAGTGGATGCACAATCCAGACAGCATTTCCTCTATAAGGGCCTACTATTGCCATCCTCGCCAGACCAATTACAGCTACAAATTCAATGAGGTGGAAAACTAAATAAAGCATCGGTCTGGAATTGATTCTACTACACTGTTGTTGGGCTTCAGGGGTATTTCAGTAACCCAAAGTGGAACACCAGCCACTCTGGGTAATTCCCTAGCTGATTGAGAAGTGAATACTTAAACTGATTGTGTGTCCTAAGCAGATACTATTATGAATCTGTCCTGTTTCCATCCTCCTCCTTTTCTTCCCTCTCCTCTTTGCTCTTTCTCGTTGTTTCTGTGCACTTGTGCATACAACAAAAGAACAATCTGAAGAAGGACGGACGTTGTTCGATAATAAACAAAGCCACAAATTGCGTTTTGAGCCACAAATTGTCCTTCTTTAGGAGAAATGGTGTGTATATATATATATATATATATATATATATATATATATATATATAAATTGAAGGGGCAGTCTGGCTCAAGGGAGTTGTGAAAACGTGCTGTTTAGTAATTAATAGGATTAACTCACTGTTTTCTACAGACACTTTCAACAATGCTGAAAAAAATACCAGTGCTTTTTTCAATTATTTTTAACTCATTGGGGAGGGAGTTTGTCACTGTTGCCCTTACTTGGCCTCATTCTCACTTGCCCTCACTTGCCCTCAATGATCCTGCTAAACATCCAAATCCAATTGGGTACAGAGGGACATGACACCTTCCCATTCACTACATGATCCTTCATTGGGCAGGATTACCTATGTGACTAATCCAAGAGGAGGAAGAACCAGCCAGTGGCGGGTGGGGGGTGATGGCAACAAAGAAGATGCAGGAGCTGGGAAAGTAATGGCAACAAACAAAAATGTAAAAGGTGGATATTCATACAGTCCAAGTTTGGCACCGTGTGCCAAACCTCACCAAATTTGCAACCTTTGCCATTAAAAATAAAAAAGGGAAAGCACTTGCTTCTTCCTAATGAATGAATGGGTTTGTCCGTTTACATATTGTTTCTCTATATCATCTGCTTTCTTGGGAACATTCCTCTTGCTCAAATGTACAAATATGTACACACACCATCAAAATGGTAGGAACAAGTTCTAGCAAAAATGAAGCAAATTTTAATCCCAACGATCTTCAGTGGATGAGTTATGTGCATGCCTAGCTTCCTCCTGTTGAAATCAGTGAGAACGGACAGGACTCAGTGTTGGTTTGTGCCCAAGCTTTTTTAGCTGAAGAAGCAATACTACTTCAGATCTAAAATGCACTGGTTATAGCTGCCCATTAGAACTACACCACTGCTGGCAACTACTCTATACCACTTGGGACCCCAATTACCACTTTGCAGCTGGCTTCTGATCAGAACTCTTTCCTGGAGGAAAGAAGTAACCTTCACAATGCGGTGGGCCTTGTTGCAAGTGTTTGCACCACATTAAATTCAGATGTGCCCTTTTTTTTCTAGCATTAAGCTGAAAGAAGCTGGCAGCAACGGCTAGCTGTGTGGAGCCCTGATTGGCTGGATCCAGTTTTGCACAGGGTCATGGGCTCAGTTCAGTGGTAGTGGAATTTCTGGCTTCCAAATGAATGTGGCTGTTCATGGGGCAGCAGCATAATGAAAGGAGCAGCCCCACATAAGGCCACGTTCAATTTCAAAGTAGAAGTGCCCATGAAGTTTCAATTAAGTCTGTGTCCCTTTGATAGACCTACTTATTGATCCTCTGGTATGAGCATCTCTTATGTAAACTGCAAATTGAATGTTCACAGCAAGTGAAGAGTCCTTGGCAACTTCAGCTTCAATGTTCAGTGTGTCTTTAATTCAAAACCATTTCAGTCGGTTTTAGGGCAAGAAGAAAAGTTTTGCAGGAACTGAGGTGCCAGATCGCAGCAGAGTTCCTTGCTAGACCTTGTGCCCAATGTTAATTAATCCAATGGAAGCAGCAATATAAATATAGCACTATCATTTTGGTGCAGTGGTGAGCTGGGGGGGCAGGGTGGCGAAGGATTTCAGTGCCAATCCTGACCTCCTGGTCATTCCTCAGGAAGGAATCAAGAATCTGTGATGTGCAATCCTTCCTTCTCAGCTGGGCTACTTGGTGAGCGAAGAAAAGATGGCAAAATCTGTAGGCAGCTAAGCCCTGGTCTCTGAGAATTCTCTGTTCCCACCACTGTCACTTCAAGGGCTATGGTTTCATGGTGATTTTGGTGGAACTGTGCCACTTTATGCGGGTGAAAATATCTAAGAGGAACCGCTAATCTGAGAGTAAAAATGGTTGGAAAATGTCACCCTTTAACCTTACTGAAACTCTGACAAGAGTTACAAGTGTTGAAATGCGGCGTTTCATATAAAATGGGAAAGAGAGAGATGGAGAGACAGGGGAAAAGTGCAATCATTTCCCTCCAGAGTACTTTCCCAAGAGCTGCCTGGTGCTGTATTAGCCAAGTCTAAATGAAGAAACCATCTTATGACTCATTCTTTCCAGTCTCCACAATCCGTCAGCAGGCTTCAGACTGAAGAGTTTTCCTCTCCCTGACTTCATTTTTGCCATAATTTATGCACCTGCCTTTCAAAAAAGAAATGCCCCCTTGGAAGAAAGAAAGAAAGAAAGAAAGAAAGAAAGAAAGAAAGAAGTCTGCCAGCAGAGAAACAAAAAGAACCATTTTTATATTTTTGACAGGAGGTGTAGATGAAGCCAACGAGACTTTAAGAATATGAAGCAGGGAGAAGAAGAAGTGCAGATAAACATGCTCTCAACCTGCTAGTAAATGGAGTCATCAGGAATAAACCATGAGGAATTGTGAAATAATTAGTGCTGATCTTTAACAAAAATTGGGCAGTGGCAAAGAGCCACCATAATAGTAAAGACTCTCCTCCCTGGAAGAGAGGGGAGTGGTTGTGGGTGGGAGCCCGAGCTCCGCCCCTAGCAGGGGGCATTAGCCCCCTGCCTCCTCCTCTCACCTGGCTGGCGCCCACGCCCCTCGGCAGGCACCCAACCAGGTGCCTCCGAGGGAGCGTTTACTGCAGCCTTTTGTTGCGGCGCCAGCCTCTCCTCGGCCTCATTCTTCTCCGTCGTCTCGTCGCGAGTCAAGACTGTCCCTTTCAGCTGAAGCCAGGGAAGTATTTTGCGTGAGTGGAATTGAGGGAGCGTGGGCTTTGTGGTGCTATTGCTAGTTGTGCTTAATTCATTACGGCTGTTTGTGCTGTTAAGCGATCTCTTAGTGGCGGTTTGCTAGCGCTCTGCCAGCAGCGCGACCTAAAGCCTGACACGGTGTGAGTGTGCATTTGTTGTCGCTGCGTTGTCTTCTTTGTCTTCCCCTATTCCCACTTACGTCACCAATTTAACGTTGGTACGAGGCTGCCCACCCCACTTGCTCCCCATCCCAGCTTTCGCTTCAGGAGGCAGTGCGTTTCCGCGCTCCACGTGCCAAGCCCTCTCTCCCCCTCTCTTTAACAAAAACTGGGCAGTGGCAAAGAGACGCCATAATAGTAATGTGGATAGTAGATGAACCCAATGTAGTCATGTAAATAGTCCTCAGACTATTAAACAGGCCCACATCTTCACTATACATTTAAAGCACTACGATACCACTTTATGATTTTCTTATGATTGTGGCATTTCAGTGCAAATTTCTCCTCATTTCTGCAAATTTCAGTTCTAAATTTCTCCTCATTTCTGCAAAGCGGCTTTCCTCATACAATGCATTTCCGTATGTTATTTGCATTACAAAGTTCGGAAAAGTTTGAGTTTCGAAGGATGAGTTTCAAAGTGTGCGTTTCATTTTTTTTTAAAAAAAAATATTGAGTTTTTCCACCTTTATACATTAAAAAATCAAAAACAAAAAACAAAAAAGTTAAAAACACATAAAGTTTACAATCCTTATTTTCAATAACATATTTCCCTGACTTCCCCACACCTCCCCTCCTTATATTCCAATTCAAATTGTTAATTCAACAAGTTCTTGTCCCCAATTTTTGACCTTTTTATATTTAATTCATTTTTTAAAAAAACCAATTTTAACTTATAAACATCAGTATTTAAACATCAGTGCTCATTCTTAAAACTTTTTTCTAAAGTCGACCCAAATTCCCTTCCACGAATTCCCCAATTTTCATACTAATAACAAAACAAAATAAAAAAACAGATTATTATTCTGCACCCTTTGGATTCCCAAACCCCACCCCCCTTTCCTGGTTTCAATCCCCAACAAATGTCCATCAGTCTTAGTCTAGTATCAGCCTGGAGACCTCACGTCCGAGGCTCTTAATTCTCTCTCAATTCCTCTCTGCCGGTTTTTTTGGTAGTCCTTAATATTAAACACCAGCAAAGTGTGCATTTCAAAGGATGGTTTGAGTTATGGCTCGCATAGTGTTTCAGAAAGTACGAATTAGGTAAGTTTTGCCTTTAAATGTAAGCTAAATGTATGTAATTTGTCCCATTTCCCATGCCATGCCCCTTCTCCCTACTGGCAAGAACTCCTTCCCCACCTGGTGCAGAGTGACAGGGCAACCCCAGAAGCAGCCTCTTGAATAAGGTCCTGAGTTTTTGGCCCATAACAGCCAATAACAGCATAGCACCAGGCTCCATGACACTGCAGTGTAGAGGTTAGCATGACCCAACCTAATTACTTAGCTGCTGCCACAGCAAGTCCTGGGATTGGGATGTTAAATCTTTTAGGATTACATTTTTAGAAGCACATATGTGCAAAATATAATACAATAGAAGAGACAGGCATGCTTAGAGCAAATCAGTTTATCTACTCTATATTTTAAAAGCCTTATTACCCAGCTTAGAGCATATAAATAATGTCAGGCTGCCAGCATGCATAACTATTTCAGGAATGTTTAAGACCAGGGATGGTGTCATACTGTCTCTGTGATGGTTATTTCGGTGGGTCCTCCTGTTATTGTTCTCCAGTCTCAGCCTGCAGCCAATCTCATTAGGAAAAGAAAAGAAAGTGTCTATACTGGAAGAGAGAAAAACTTGAATTCCGTGCCAACAGTATCTCACATGAATCAACATTTATGCAGCTGTGTTTGTTTTCCAAGCAACTTGTATATTTAATTCTGAAGCCATTTTATGAGGTTTTGCAGATTTTTGCAACCTGCTCCTGCAGGAATAGGGAGACAGGATGGCTACAGAAGGTCCCAGGGTCAGTCCCCAGCAACTCCAGGTAGGGATGAGATGTTCCCTGTCTGAAACCCTGGAGACCTTCTGTCAGTCAGTGCCAACAATACCGAGTTAGCTGCAACAATAATTTGACTCAGGTCACCTCCAGATGGTCTGTTTACTGAAGGTTCATTCTGATTCATCTGCATAGTTTGTGGAAGGTTAGACAACAGCAGCTATTTTTTTGAGCATTCATTCTGATTTGTTTGGGGGCAGGTTAGGCAATATTGCATCAAACAACTGTTACCCCAGACTTCCTGTTGCAACGTTCCCATCACTTTCCATATATATCCACATATCCCATATACCAGTCCACCCCAGCTGGTGCCCTCCAAATACTGGCCGAGATTGATGGGAGTTGTAGTCCAACAGCATCTAGAGAGCACCTGGTTGGAGAAGACTATTTACATTCACAAAGATATGAAAGAGCCTCATACTGGGTCAGTGCTTTGGGCCATCTACCTTTGCAATGTCTACCTTGGCTGGCAGCCTCTCACTAGGGTCTCGGAAAGATATCTTTCCCAGCCCTGCTTTTTGAGATCTGCTAAATGGAGGTGTTGAGACGTGACCCTGAGATCATACATGTATGTGGTATGAGGTGTACTAATAGGGCCAGCGTTTCTCAAACTCAGGTCCCCAACTGTTGTTAGACTACAATGCCCATCATCCTTAACTAGCAGGACCATTAATCAGGGATGATGGCAGTTGTAGGCCAACATTACAAAATTTGGAAAAGTGTGAGTTTCGAAGGATGGTTTGAGTTATGGCTCGCATAGTGTTTCAGAAAGTACGAATTAGGTAAGTTTTGCCTTTAAATGTAAGCTAAATGTATGTAATTTGTCCCATTTCCCAGGCCATGCCCCTTCTCCCTACTGGCAAGAACTCCTTCCCCACCTGGTGCAGAGTGACAGGGCAACCCCAGAAGCAGCCTCTTGAATAAGGTCCTGAGTTTTTGGCCCATAACAGCCAATAACAGCATAGCACCAGGCTCCATGACACTGCAGTGTAGAGGTTAGCATGACCCAACCTAATTACTTAGCTGCTGCCACAGCAAGTCCTGGGATTGGGATGTTAAATCGCTTGGGTTTACATTTTTAGAAGCGCATATGTGCAATGTCTACCTTGGCTGGCAGCCTTTCGCTCTTGTAAACAACAGCTGGGGACCCAAGTTTGAGAAACACTGTAATAACTAGGCTATAGTTCAGGGATGTGGAACCTCAGCCCTGGGGGCCAAAGATGGCAATTCTATTTGGCCCTCAGGACTCTCCCCACACCACCCCCCCTTCCCAGTCCTACCAGCCTTACCAGCATCCTCTCCGACTGTTTTTGCCTGGCACAAATGCATCCCTGAACTCTGATAATGCTTCTTGCTTGCCTGAATGGATAATAGAGAGGGATTTCTGTGTGTCTAGAAACTTGTTGTTGTTGTTGTTTAGTCATTTAGTCGTGTCCGACTCTTTGTGACCCCATGGACCAGAGCACGCCAGGCATTCCTGTCTTCCACTGCCTCCTGCAGTTTGGTCAAACTCATGCTGGTAGCTTCAAGAAAACTGTCCAACCAGTCTAGAAACTAGCCTACAGTAAAAAGATAAAATTCACCTTTGTTGTTCTCCACACTATTGTCCCTGGCATCTGACTGCAAAAAGCTCCCCTATAACTGCTGCAGTTCTTCTTTTTTTTAAAAAAGGGGGGTTTGAGAAAAATGTGAACACTATTAAACTTTTACAGTGTGCTCAGACGAATGTGCGTTTCTTTAAAAAGAGAGAGATTTTTTTTAGTACTCCTTCCCTCGCGTTTAACTTTCATGTTCCTGAAAGCTGAAAATCAAGAAGGAAAAGGATAGCACACCAAAAGAATGAAATGAATAATGTACCAAAGCATGCAGGTTGCCAAAAGAAAGACTGACAAGAGGGCAGATGTACAACATTAGGAGGGCATCTGGTAATCAGAGTCTGCCTTGAAACATCCCTGTGTTATCTGCGACCTTGGCCCTTCCAGCTGACTGCTAATGTAAGCCACAAAATATATAAACGTATTTCGGTCCTTGTCCCCCTTCCCCTCCCATTCTCACAGCCCAGCGGTTCTGCCTTAGCTTGAAAACATCAATTATAACACAGATGCCAGTTCTATAATTAGATCAAGTGGGTCATTTTTAATGCAGTGTGCATTACTCACTTCCAGTAACCTGCAGCTACACCTCTGCTGTAGACAAGCCTCCCAGTCTTCAGAAATGCACATGCGACACACACAAGGCTCCCAGAGATCATTGGGCTCAGCTAAAAGCACATTTTCGGTGGCTGTGCAGGGCATTTGACACGTTGCTTAGCCCAGCTGAGACTGCAGTCCTATAACAACTGACCTGGGAGTCAGTACAACCTAGCTCTCAACAGGGTTTACTCCTAAGTAGACAGATATGGGACCACACAGTTGATTTCCTGTTATTCTAGGCCAGGCATAGGCAAACTTGGCCCTCCAGGTGTTTTGGGACTACAACTCCCATCAACCCTAGCTAACAGGACCAGTGGTCAGGGATGATGGGAGTTGTAGTCCCAAAACATCTGGAGGGCCGAGTTTGCCTATGCCTGTTCTAGGCCTCCAGCCCCACCCCCCACAAAGGCAGAAACGTAAAGCAAGCCCTGCTGGATCAGGTACAAGCCTCATCTAGTCCAGCATCCTTGTTCTCACTGTGGCCTCTCAGAAGCCCACAAGCAGAGCCTGAAGGCAACAGTGCTCTCCCTGCTTTTAATCCCCATTCAAAGTTTAGCTATGCACTGTGTGAAGAAGTTCTTTCTTCTGTTCTGAATCTTCCACTATTCCACTTCATTGGATGTTCAAACCTCAGTGTTGAGAGAGAGCATGTTGGCCACTTTCTCCACATAATCTATAATTTTACAGTGGTACCTCGGGTTAAGAACTTAATTCGTTCTGGAGGTCCGTTCTTAACCTGAAACTGTTCTTAACCTGAAACACCACTTTAGCTAATGGGGCCTCCCACTGCTGCTGTGCAGCTGCTGCATAATTTCTGTTCTCATCCTGAAGCAAAGTTCTTAACCCGAGATCATATTTCTGGGTTAGCGGAGTCTGTAACCTGAAGCGTATGTAACCTGAAGTGTATGTAACCCGAGGTACCACTGTATACAGCTCCACCATCTGTGTGCGAAATTTATACCCCCCCTTTCCTCCCAAGGGAGCCCATGTCATCACCCCCACCCTGCTTACATTTCCCCCCCTTCTAAATCATATATCCCTGAACTAAAAAGCCACACTTAACCTAGTTGCACAGGGGCCATTTCCTCACAATGCAGTGTGATGTAGTGGTTAGATCGTCAGACCAGGACCTGGGAGACCAGGGTTCAAATCCCCACTGGGCCATGACGCTCACTGGTGGCCTTGGGCCAGTCACTGCCTCTCAGCCTAACCTACCTCACAGGGCTGTTGTGGGGATTAAGTGAGGAGGAGGAGGAGAACCGCACACATCGCCTTGAGCTCCTTGGAGAAAAAAGTGGGAAATAAATGCAATAATGAATGAATGCAGCTTCAGCTAAGGTTGTGGACTCTCCTTCCTTGGAGGTTTTTTAAGCAGTCATGGATGCTATAGCTGAGTTTTCTGCATTGCAGAGGGTTGGACTAGATGACCCTCAGGGTCCCTTCCAACTCTACAATTCTATGATTCTATGCCTCGAGTCAGTGGACTGTAGCCAATGTCTTCTGCCTGCTAGAGCAAGGGGTGTTGCACTAAAAGTTGAGTCAGTTTCTATGTTGCACAACAGAGGAATCAAACACAACAGATTGCACAATGTTTTACCAGCAAGCTGCTTGTGTAACAATATTCTGCTGGTGCAAAACATTGCACCAGTGGAGCAATAAATAAATAAATAAATAATAATAATAATAATAATAATAATAATAATTTATTAAGTATAGCCCTAAGTGACTTCAACTTAGCACTGCATTGGATACAACCCAGTATTTGCACAACTGGAATGAAAGGGGAGCAAACCGCCAATCGCTTTAGCCCATAGAACTTGGGGCAGGGAAGGAATGACTCGGAAAAAACCAAAGTTGGAGACAATACTAAAACTCTATAGAGTGCATGGGAGAACAGAAGCCACCGTTGAAAATGTCAATAAATGCCATATTGGTAAAATGATTATTTCTTTCTAAGGGGAAATGCAATTGTGGACTTTGGAGCAGAATGTGTTTGTCTGCATAGAGAATCAGCCTTCAGCCTTACAGTACCAAAAAAAGGTGGGGAGAGAGGGAGAAACTACAGATGCATGAGAGAGTTACATTATCCAGAGGGAAAACAGTGTGAGTTGAATATTAATCTATTGTGGCACAGAGCCCAGACAAGGTCTTCTGCTCCATAATCAAGTGATAAATCTGTCCAAATAGGATTCGGAGCTGGTCCCCCTTGTTTATATTACAGAACTTTTATGACCATGTGATTCTTCATCTGCAGAAGAATTGTGTCGTGATGTAGCCAGTTAATGACTGAGATTATCATTTGAGATGAAAGGGCCTCCAGGTATTGAATCAAGCCATCCATGGCCACCACCCAAATAAGGTCTTTGTGATGAATTATGATGTTCTGTTTTTGCTGTTTGGCATACAAGGTAACAAAAGGTAGGGGTTAAATACCGGGCATCAATCTCTTTCAAGTACATTTGTCCTGGCCCTTTCAAACATGTGTTCTTCCTAAGTGCATATTTAAACACACATGTTTGCTTATACTTGGCTGTGAGGGATCAGACTTAGATGGTGTCCTGGATTTTGAAAATCGTATTAGTGTTTAGGAATCTGACATTTTCCAGACCATCTCTCTGTTTTGATCTGTTCCACCTGAGGGCCATTTTGGAAGATGCAGATACATATTCACAGCACCTAACATATGAGATGAGTTATTTTGTATTCCCATCTAAGAAAAGAAAGCTCTTCGGCTTCAATCTTTTGCTGGGAGTCTAGTGTTTCTACAATCCGACGTGTAGCACTAAGTGCAGCCCAAGACTAATGTAAAGATAAAGAACGATAAGAAGGGAAAGCAGGAAGGTTCTTGGCCATCAATAGCAAGCACCTGGTCAAGGAAACAGGTGCTTGCACAGGTGACTCATTCTCAGCCTTCAACATTAGGATGAGATCGTTGTCTTGCTATTTAAATGATAGCAATTATTTCTAAATTTGCAGCTATATGTTTTTAAAAATGGAATATGCACATTTTATTCAAATCTGCATCCTCTTTCGTTTTATGACATGTTTTCTCTATTATGGAGGTATGTAATTGGGCAAATGACCCCCAGGTGAGGGGGCAGCTCACCTATGGCTCCTTCCCTTCTGCTCTTGGACGCTGAGCTCTGGGGGAAAAGACCTAGAGCTGTGGGAGGAAGAAGCATGGAGGCAAGCGAAAGACCCATCCAACAGCTGCTGCTCTGCAGCTCATCTGAAATGCCACTACTGAACTGTACCTGGTATCTCCCTCCCTCCACTGCAGTGTTAGAAACTCAGATATATAAGCTGGACACCAAATGACACTTTAAACCTAGGTTACAGTCATCACAACAGAACGTCTATTCTCCATAGATGGCCCTTGGGGTCCCTTCCAATGCTACAAGTTGTTCTGCCTGGCCTTTGGCTTGGAATCAACTTGATCCCCTTCCCCTCTTTCCTTTTTCCTTTCTCCTTCTGTGATGGAACTCCTATTTGGGGACTTCCCTGGCTTTTTTCTGGCCCACGTAGGACCAGTCTGGATAGTTGGCCTTGGTGAAGATTTGACGTTTTCATCCCCATAGAGTTTTTGATTTGAGTTTCTACTGAAATGAGGCTGCATTTTAATTTTGTATTTTAATCAATTGTTTTTATACCTGGTGTTAGCTGCCCTGAGCCCAGTCTTGGCTGGGGAGAGCGGGGTATAAATAATTTTTTTATATATTATTATTATTATTATTTCTACAATCCTATGCTTTAAAACTACATTGCTCGACTGTAGCTTGCTCTTACAGCAATTCACTTGTCCCAGTACTCAAGAAGCAGAAACATACAGTGGAAATGGAAATGGCATTAACTATGGACTAAGCCAGAGGTTTCTAAACTGTGGTCTGTGAGTTCCATTTGGGTGGCCTTTGGAAAGGCTACAGTCAAATATTTCTGTACTCAGCCCTGTGCTTACTTTCCTTGATGGAGGGCTCTGATGCCCAGCAAGCGGTCCATGATTTCTGCAGCAGCGCAGAAGCACAAACATGTGTGTCTTGCTGCGCACGAGTCAGCTGGCCCGATGGAGATGTCAGCCACCAACCTGGATCTGTGCCAGTAGCAAAATGTGCCTAGCGCCTGGGGAATTTTGAACACTGCTTCCCTCAGAGGAGGGATGAGGAACCTGTAGCCCTACAGATATTAAGGACAAAAGAAGAGCCTGCTGCGACTGACCAATGGCTGCCATCAAAGGAGATGTACACCAGGAGCCTTACAGTTACAAAGGGATTCAAATAGACATTTTCCCACTTGAGACACATTGTTGTAGTTACCAACATGACCCAGCTGAACAGCATGGATCCTCATTGTTGCCATGAATTGTGAGGTGGCCCTCAGTTGACGTTTTCAACCCATACATTTATAAAACTGGTAAATGCATGGTGATCAGCTTATCTCCCAGAAGCAGTTTTGGGGACTTCCAATTTTCAGCAGCCTTGACTAGGCAGCTGCATGCTTGTAGATTGGATTCAAAGGACAGAGGGCATGACTGAGTTGTCCTCCCTTCAAAATGAAAGGGCCTCTCTCTTCCTTCATTCCTCCCCAGCAGAATTTATTCGGCACTCTTAACTGAAGTAGCAAAACCATGTTTTTGTTGTTGGACTGTGCGGACAGGATTTGGTAACCAGAAGTAGCTGAGATGAGTCTCTAAGGTAGATGACCCTCATTAAATGAAAGCATGGTTGTTACTTTTCATTATAAGCTATGGCAAAAGGTTGCTGGTGGTTTTTCTTAAATCTCAAACAAGTTTTTGTAACTAAGGGCTTATTCACAGTTACCTTTTGCCCTGCTCTTTCCAGGCACCTTCTTGTGGGCTTCCCATGGACATCTGGTTGGCCACTGTGAGAACACGATGCTGGACTGCATGGGTGGTTCTTATGTTCATAAATTTTATGTCCACTCCCCCTCTCCAATTTCCCCTCCATCTTTGATTAGACTTGAATAACAATAATGCTCATATAAACCTAAACGGGTCCAAACTAAGCACATGTCTCAGAAATATGTCACAACATCTAGGTTTTTCCTCTTCAGAAAGGCTCTTTCAACAATTGTTTGTTCCACCACATATCCTGGGAATTAGCACTCGTGCATCAAAGCATAAATTATGAGTATAAAGACAGATGTACTAAACAAAGTATACAATTACGCTAATCAAACATTCTTCCAGATTTGTTGGCAATACATGGATGGGTGCCTTTTCATGTTTGTCGTAGGCATGCGTTCATTCATTAGACATCTAAGTATATAAAATGAGTCTGGGGCTTCTCGCCCTTATGTCAGCTTTAATCAATGACCCTGACCCTAAGTCTGATACTGTTTGGACATGAATGAAAAAGAGATGCTCAACACCAGAAGATGCAAACTAGTTCCGTTTAAAGGTAAAAGGTAAATGACCCCTGGATGGCTAAGTCCAGTCAAAGGCGACTATGGGGTTGCAGCGCTCATTTTGCTTTCAGGCCGAGGGAGCTGGCGTTTGTCTACAGACAGTTTTCCAGGTCATGTGGCCAGCATGACTTAAGCACTTCAGGTGCAACGGAACACTGTGACGTTTCCAGAGCGCACGGAAACGCCATTTACCTTCCCGCTGCAGTGGTACCTATTTACCTACTTGCACTGGTGTTGCGTGTAGCTTCCCTATGGCATGTGTTCAAATCACTTCACACATATTTCCCTGGTAATCCTTATGTGAGCCAGCATGCAAGGCAGGCTGATGTTTATTTTCTTCTTGCAGGGATGTGCTATTCTCTTTCCTGCACAGAGAGGCTGAGATATATTTCCATATCAGGGCCACTGGGACAGCTACCCACTATTGGCAATGCTGGCTGAGACTGACAGGCTACCCCTGGACTATAGGTAAAGGTAAAGGGACCCCTGACCATTAGGTCCAGTCGTGGACGACTCTGGGGTTGCGGTGCTCATCTCACTTTATTGGCCAAGGAGCTTCCAGGTCATGTGGCCAGCATGACTAAGCAGCTTCTGGAGAACCAGAACAGCGCACGGAAATTCAGTTTACCTTCCCGCCAGAGCGGCACCTATTTATCTACTTGCACTTTGACGTGCTTTTGAACTGCTAGGTTGGCAGGAAAGGGACCGAGCAACGGGAGCTCACCCCGTTGCAGGGATTTGAACTGCTGACCTTCTGATTGGCAAGCCCTAGGCTCAGTGGTTTACACCACAGAGCCACCCGCATCCCCCCCTGGACCATAGATTGTCCCAAAACATCTGTGATTAGAAAGCACAGTTGCAAGGTTAGAAGTTGTGACTTCTACACAGGATTGAACCCTGTTACATCCGTGATGGGGCAAGGGAGGAAAGGGAGGCAGGTGACTGTAAATGTACAAAGAATGATACTGCAGGGCAGCTCAAATGTTTCTTGCCATCCTTTCTGCCATTTCATCCAAGAGCTTGCCTGCAGTGTGCAGAATCATACAAGTTGTAAGGGACCTCAAAGCACATCCAGTCCAACCCTCAGCAGTGCAAGCAATCTGCTAAACGTCTCTAATGAAGGAGAGTTCATCACTATACAAGGCAGTCTGCTCAACTCTCAAACAGCTTGTACTATTGGAGGGTTTTTGCTAATATTTAGCCAAAATCCCATTTCTTGTAATTTGCGTTTCCAGCCCACAGAACTTTACTCCATTCATGCATACGAGGAACCTTCAAATATCTGAAGGCAGTGACCCATCAAGTGCAATGCAGACCGCCAGGCAAGAAAAGGTGGCCAAGCAGACTGCTATGAGTGGCTAGGAAGCTGCCTTTGACTTGGTGAGTCATGTTAGGTAGCTCTGAATTCAGCATTGCAATCATAGTAGAGTTCTAAGTGACACTGAGGATCGTCTAGTCCAACTTCCTGCAATGCAGGAATATGCAGCTGTCCCATATGGAGATCAAACCTGCAACCCTGGCATTATCAGCGCCATGCTCTAACTAACTATATATACAAATTTCAGTCTGGATGCTCTGATACATTTAGGGATGAGCAAGTATGTCCATTTTGGTTTCTGTCCATTTCTCATTTTTTCCAAATATACACATTATTGCAAAGAGATATTATTTTCACCAATAGATGCATTGCACAGTTTATCCTAGTGTATGACTTTCTGAACACATCTCTTGGCTGGGGAGCTGAGTTGCAAAATTAGAAGTGTGAATTTTGAAGGGCGGCTGTATTTCGTGTATTTGTTTTGGAAAGCGCAAATCAGGAAGATTCGCCTTAAAAGGAGAACCAAATTGAATTTCTGCCCCCACACCTACTAGCACGTGATGCTTCCCCTTTCCATGTGTAGCTACATTCTTGCATTTCTATAGCTCTGCAGCTAAGCCAACCAATCTACAACTCAAGTGCAGAGAGAGAATTAATTCACTGTTGTTGATACATCTCGCATATCAGTAGTGTCCGTTCACCTAAACATATCCCTCTCTGAGGCTCTCAAATCTGCTTTCAAGTGTTGCTAAATCAGCATCTTTAGCATAAAGTTCTTTTAATCAAGTATGATAAGGGCCTCCATTCTGGAGGCAGATGGAATCCAAATAACATGTACATTTTGGGTACAAAAATAAGATCAAATACACCCTATCTGCCCATTTTAATATTAGCACTTTGGGAATTGTTATTTTTTAAAGCAATCTGTTCTCAACACCTGACAAATCCATAATCTCTTTTTTTCCTAAGGGATTTACTAAATGGGGGAGGGAGGGAGGAAGTAATCCTTCATCAGATTGCTTAATCTATTTCACGCCAGAATTGCGCAGGCAGCTAATGAAAGAAAATAAACTGCGTAACATCAACAGATACAAACCCTACCACATTCCCACCTTGTCCAACTTGCCTTTATGTTATAGTGAAAGTGTTGCATCAACAGATGAATTTTGGGAGCCAATCATTATAGCAATACTAAGAGGCAAAGTGGAATTACACAAAGAATAAGAGAGGGGGAATACAGCTTAAAACTGTGTAGTAGATTTGCTCTCGATGATCACACAGTGTCAGTGCATCATGGTCCCAATAACATACAAACCATCTGAGACAGCCTTTATCATCCTGGTGAAGCCATGCTGGCTGAGGCTGATGGGAATGAAGTCCAGAACATCTGGGGGTGGTTGAAGGCACCAGGTCGGCAAAGGAGGATCTAATATCTATCACAGAATAACTGGATAAAGTCATCAAGGGTAAACAAGCCTGGTGATATAACCCCTTGCAAGTGCAGGATCTTACCCAACTGTATAATCATCGACATGTCTAATCAAAAGTAAGTAACACTAATAAGTTCAAGGTAAGTGTCTACAGAATTGCAGCCTAGATCTATATTTGCTAAATAACAGCACAAGTCAAAATCCTCCTTGCCATGAATGTGCAGACTTGTTTGATGAGCTGGAAGTGATCTTTGACTGCTACAGCCAGTAGGCACACTTACCTGGGAGGAAAGTCCCATTGATATCAGTGAGAATTATTGGATAAGAAAACATGGGTAAAAAACAGGGTTGTCAATTATAATACAGGTATTCCTCTTACTTCCTCTATGGAATCCACCTCACTATATTCAGTGACACAATATTTATAACACAATGCTGCCTGGCATTTTTGATGCTCAACCAGACTCTGTGTTTCAGATTCCCCCTTTAAAGGTCATAGTTAAAAAATACATCTTTCCATTTAGTGTTCCATATCTGTAAGCATCTACTTCCCCCAGCCCAGCTGTTTTGCTTGGCTAGGCTAGAGGACTAGGATGGGTACCAATCAGAAGGGAGATACTGATCTAGGACTGGTTCCCCTGGGAAAAATCCTAACCTCAGATGCCTTTTGCAAAGGAGGAAGCCACAGCACTGCTGCGTCTGTATGCGGTGTTCAATGCCTTTGTGAAATCAGCCACTGTACCACCAAACCCTTTGCTCTCACAACACCTATTTGCATGATTACAACCTCCATCTCTGACAGCTTGCTGCTGTGTATTCCACACTGGTAAATCAAGAGATCACCTAGCAACAGTCTGGCCCTCATCTCAAACAGATCAACTGACATATGCTGCAGCCTTTGGCCCAATCTGTGGCATTCAAAAAACTGGGCACCCAGAACCACTGGCATCAGAACAGAGTCCCAAGATGACAAAATGACTGCTGATCAAAGAACTGAGCAGGCAGGGAGAAGGAAAACAAACATCTGTGTCTAGAGAGACCCTGAAATGGCTAATCATTGTCACACATGTAAAGAGAGAAATACAGTGGTACCTCGGGTTAAGAACTTAATTCGTTCTGGAGGTCCGTTCTTAACCTGAAACTGTTCTTAACCTGAGGTACCACTTTAGCTAATGGGGCCTCCCACTGCCACACGATTTCTGTTCTCATCCTGAAGCAAAGTTCTTAACCTGAGGTACTATTTCTGGGTTAGCGGAGTCTGTAACCTGAAGCATCTGTAACCTGAAGCATCTGTAACCCGAGGTACCACTGTAAACAGAACTGGGTTTCAGGCCTGGCTTGGTGGGGGAAACTCAGGTGCCCTGTGTGATGCCCTTACAGGGGAATATGACCTGTTGAATCACTTGGACCTCTCAGTGGCAACTGATAGCATCAAACATGGTTTTTATGTGACAACAGCAGCACGGATGCTACTAGCCCAGAGATGGAAAGAAGAAAGAGTCCCTACCAGAGAGGAATGGCAAGCCAAGCTGTTAGACTATGCCAAAATGGCAAAACTGACCAGAAAGCTCAGAAACCAAGAAGACAAAAGCTTTAAGAATGGGAAAAAATTGTAATTTATTTAGAAGACCACTGTAAGCAGATGAAAACATTAGCAGGATTTTAACCTCACTTGTAATGTAACAAATACTATGGACAATATGGAGAGATACAAAACATAGAGTATGAAATAAATGGCAGTTGGAAATGTTGACAATAGGACACATGAAGGGGATGGGGGGACGTCTCAAGATTCAGAGAAATCTCATTTTATGGATCTGTATTTGGTATTGTAATAAATTTACATTTGTAAAATCAAATAAAAATGATTCCGAAAAAAGAAGCAAAAAAGATAGCATCAAAAATGGTATCCTTCCAGATATGCTGTTCAGGTTTGAGGGTGGAAGGAACACAATGGTAGTTCTGCTCCCACCTAGATGGCCATTTCATGAAGGTGGTTTAGGGGATAATTTATTGACTCTCTGGAAGTCATGACACTCTTCCATGCTGTCAGCAGCCATGGATGCTGGCAGACCATTTTGGGGTGAAGCCCCAGAAATACAAGAGGGAGCGGTAATAGAATGGAGCGCCCCAAATGTTGGAAATGTAATGAGACTGAAGGTACATTCTTTCACCTTTGGTGGACATGCCCAAGGATTAAGACTTTCTGGGAGATGATCTATAATGAAATGAAAAAGGTATTTAAATATACCTTTCTGAAGAAACCAGAGGCCTTTCTCCTGGGCATGGTCGGCCAATTGGTGCCAAAGAAGGATAGAACTTTCTTTATGTATGCTACAACAGCAGCAAGAATACTTATTGCAAAGTACTGGAAGACACAAGATCTACCCACCCGGAAGAATGGCAGATGAAGTTGATGGACTACATGGAATTGGTGGAAATGACTGGCAGAATCCGAGACTAGGGAGAAGAGTCGGTGGAGGAAGATTGGAAGAAATTTAAAGATTATTTACAGAAACATTGTAAAATTAATGAATGTTAGAAGGATGTTGGAATGAAGTTATATGGCTTTAGCAGAAATGTTATAAAGGATTAAGCAAAAATAGATTGTTAATCGGCTAAAGGAGGAAAAGTAAAGTTAGATTATGTCAAGATAAATTATAGGGCAAAAATTGAGAAAGATGGAAAGGATTTGCTGAAATAGCTAACTGAACTAGAATACAAAAAAGGGAGGTGTGAGGAGGTCGATGAAACAAGTAAATGAAAGACAAGATATGGAAATATTGGATGTGTTTTTAATTGTTTTTGTTTTTGTTTCTGTTTTGTTAAGATAGGTAGTGGTTTTTTCGGTTTTTTATTGTTTTTTTATGTATTGTAATGTATCGTTTTGTTTTGTTTAACTTTTTTCCCCTTCTTTCTGTAATCCTTAAACTCTTAATAAATATTACTTTAAAAAAAAAAAATAGAATGGAGCGCCCCAGACACGTGGCAACAGTTGCTTGATCGTTTCCATATTAATAATGCTAGAGGAAACCAGTGGTCCCTCCTGCAGCTGATTGCCCTCTTCCCAATGCTTATAAACTGCCTCTGCTGTGCTGAATAAGATGCATGAGAAAGGATGGCAAAAGCTGACCCAATGCCTGAGATGTGAAATGATGCACCCAGAAGAATTCAAGCATGAAGGGCTACAGAGAGATCAGCACAGCCAAAGCCTGCCGTCAAAGGAGCAGCCTTTACAGGAGGGATTTATGTGGCTGTCTATCCACAGGAAGGGCAATTTACAGGAGGAAATTCAGCGGCAGTGAAGTAAGGAGAATAAGAGTTGGGCAGATACGTACAAGGGGGAAAGGAGCCTGGGAACATATCCAAGCACAGATCAAACAACAGCATCCCTAGGAAAGGCTATCCTCTTCGTGCTACTTCCTCTCAGTAAATCAGGGGTGAGGAACTTCAAGCTCATGGGCCAAATCCAGCCCTCTAGGCCTCTCTACCTGACCTGCAAGCCTCCCCTAGACCATGCCGCATCCTGAGGTCAAACTCCTCTACAGCCTTACTCTGCACCCTCCTTGAAAGCATTTTCTTTTTCAGGCTAGTATGTGTCCTTGAACTGTGATAACGCCTCTTCTTTCCTTATATGGGACATGGAGAAGTGTGTGGAGTACAGAACCCTTTGATGTTTGCTTGGCTGGAATGTGGCTGAGGAGCCAAGGCTAAAAGTCACATCCATCGTGCAGCCCCTGGAAGGTTGCCTCTGAAGGAATGAGCCTTTCCCTCCCCATTGACTCTGCTGGTGTGTTTGCACCATGCCAGCCTCTCTGCTGCCTCGCCCCTTCCCCTTTACCTCCCAGAAAGCAGCAGCAACGCAACTGACTGGAGGTTAGGTGAGCAGTGCCACGACATCATACTGTCCGCTATTGACAGTTATATTAAGCATTGCATTTCCTATTCAAAAGTAAGGCCATGATTTTAAACAGTAGTGAATCTTGTGTGTGTGTGTGTGTGTGTGTGTGTGTGTGTGTGTGTATTCTGACTGTACTTGTGAAGGATGTCTTCCATGCAAAAAGTAGACACATTTTTCTGCTCCGCTTCTCTTATGAGTGTATGGTATAGTCACAATATAATTTTCTGACAAAATTAGAGCTCTCTATTTGTGAAAGCAAACATCTGACACGTCTCGCTCAGCTTGCGGGTACAGAAGCTGAACTAATAATTGCTTTATAATGCTGCAATTCTATGCATGCTTACTTGGAAGTAAGCCCTATTGAGCACAGTGAGTAAGCAAGCCTAAGATCAGGCTGCATGCTTCGTTTGGAATCCTGGCAAATCAATATATTCCAGGTTGCAGATTGCTTTAAGAATAGTCCTGCGCTTGTTTAACTAAATTGCTTTTTAAAAGCCCACCCACGCTTAAATCAGTTAGCCGTGTACAATGCTATTCAACTGCCTTCTACAAATTCTGCTAGAATAACATCTGTGTTTCTTCGGCATTCAAAAGAATAAGGGGGGAAATGCATGAATGAACATGTGGGATTCTTATAAAGCTAAAGATAAGCTAATTTAATTTAATGTTAAAGATAAACTAATTTTCAAGCTGTATAACTTTGCAGGCACAAGCTAAATCTGAAGTGAGACTCCACTTCCTGTTTTGGGGAAAAAGGACTCTCAGACATTTGCTCTGCTCTGGAGTAATCCTACTGAAATCAAATGGCAAATGAGTAGAGAGTAGGGGATTAGCCCTTTTCCCTGGCTTTTGGCACCTGAGCTGTGTGTTTTCAGGATTGACCCTATTCTTGTGAATGTGATGTGTTTCAAGTGTTTTGCATTCCAAATTTTGAAGTTTTGTAACCCGGCCCTGGAATCTGCTGGTGAAGGGAAGCTAATAAATTTAACAGTGATGAGGATGATAATGGTGGCCACATACCCTACTTTACAGAAAGGCAGTTCTCTGTCTGGAGGGCTGTCATAGGGCAGATCTCTGTTTGAAGGGCTGTCCAGCCTAAGTTTGTTTTAAGAAGGGTGATTAGGGCCTTGAAATTTTCCATCAACAATTAGCATCCAGGGAGCGGACAGCAGGCACACACCTGGTCAGTTTTCCCCACTGTAGGGATCATTTTCTTCTTATAAATTTGCATCTCTGCAGACAAATGAGCAAATTAGCACATTTAATGCAAATCTGTGCTCCCTTTTGTCCTCTGTTTTGGCAGTTCCTCTTTCATTGTGTTGCTTAAGTAATAGTAATAGGAGCTGTCATCAGGTAAACAAAATGGGTCTAAAGCAGGCATAGGCAAACTCTCAGCCCTCCAGATGCTTTGAGACTACAACTCCTATGATCCCTAGCTAACAGGAACAGTGGTCAAGGATGATGGGAATTGTAGTCCCAAAACATCTGGAGGGCCAAGTTTGCCTATGCCTGGTCTAAAGGCTTCACTTGATGTGCACTGGGCACACTCCCATTTTGTGTTATTTGCTAGAGATCTAGGCTACAGGAAGGAGCTGAGAGAGGCACAACGATGCTTTGGTTTCTCCTGCACATGGATATAACACAGCCAGGGAGGCTGAGCATTATAGGAAGTATATACTGGATTGACCTCAATGTTCAGCAAAGGCTGGTGGGTAACAGTGTGCTCTGAAATCAGTGAGTCTTATACATCTCTTTGGGAAAGCATTGTTTTCCTCTAGGCAAATTCAATACTACAGAGTTGCTTTCTGGCTACTAATCCAACCATTTGAGGCGATCGCATTTCATTTGCATTTGGTGGGATTGTTAGGAGGTTTCAATTACTCCTATAAAATAACCTTGTGTGTGTAAACATAGACAGGAATGCAGCATGTACCTGCTAATCAGCAAAATAAGCTTTGGTACTGAAAAATTCCTTGCAAATGCTACCAAAAATACACCCTTAAGATCATGGCAAGGATAGCAGCCAAGGTCACCTTGAACTGTAAGTAGAGTCTTGGATGCATTTGAAACGAGAACGCCGTGTGCTGGGGCTGGCTCTCAGATCAGTTCTGCTTTTGACATTCCCAAATTGTCATGAGGAATTTTTAAAGTCTAATATTAGTAACTGTATGCCCCAGAGTCAGGTGCCATCCTCAACTGTGAACCTTCCCTGACAATCTATAGCCCTGAAAAAAAAAATACTGGCTCTTTAATTCAGCGATGCTAATATAAGGCATCCTGAAAATGGTAGATAGGAGACCTTAAGAGGAGATTTTGAAACATGGAGTAGCTCTTGTGTCAGTATTTAAATAGTAACAGGTAACATGATGGGGATCTTGTGTGGTTAAATGTGGCAGCACCTGCTGTGATTAATCAGGCCGTTACCTGAGAAAAATAGTGTAAGAATAGCTGTATGTAGGGATGGATTGATGGAAGAGTCTATTTCTGGCCTGTGTCAGCTCTACTTCTGTTCATTCATAAATCCATTTTGCTCCGTTTTCTACATTAATTTTAAAAACAAAAATGTGGTACAAAAATTCATAATGGAATGTGCACTTCAATCTGCATTTTTAAATGTTATTTTCTAACCAAGCTAACATTTCTAAAATTAGTCTCTCTCAAGCTATGCTCCCCCCCCATGCATATTTTGGTATAGGGCTTTTTGAGCTAAAAAATGCATTGCAAAATTCAGAGAAGTGCAAAATTCAAGGAATGCCTGTGTTAACGACCCACACATTTGAGTCTCCCTACCCCTGTTCCAACAGTACGGCCAGCCCTGCCATCTTGGGATTGGACAATTTTTTAGAGGATTGGGCAAATTCATGGAGGATGTCAAGCAGCGGTCAAAGGATGATGATGATGATGATGACAGCTAGCATCTGCCTCCACAGTAAGAGACAGTAATGTTTCTGTATACCCATTGCTAGAGTAATATTTCTAAAGTAATGCTTCTGAATAAACAGTTGCTGAGGATCACAGGTGGGCAGAGTGCTGTTGTGCTGGTGTCCTACTTGCAGGCTTTCTGGTTGGCCACCGTGAGAACAGGATGCTGGACTAGATGGGCCATTGGCCTGATCCAGGGCTCTGCGTAAAAGAACTGTCCTTCCAGATTCAGGTTTATGTACAGCTGCTCAAAATCGAAGCAAGCACCTCTCTCTCAAATCAAATAAAAAATGGAGCGAAGGCACAGATAAATCCTCTATAATGGTTCTGTCAACCAGACGGTTTTAGAGAAAGGCAAGAGTACATTCCATGTCTAATGACCCCCCTCACAGGAAACCCTCCTTCTGCCAGACAACTTCTTTCTCTAAATGAGGAAGCTCTTGGCATATGTTCCAGTGTCAATTCAATTTCCCCACTCCCCACAGCAGCAGTAACAACATTTCCTGGATCATAATGGAACCCAGATTCCATCTTCCACCCATGCCCTCCCAGTTTAATTACATTGATAGTGAGATAGTGCAGCAATAAGTAGATTGGTTTAAAAAGGGGGGGAGCCACCCTTAAATGAAAGGCAACTGCAAAGACATATAAGAAAATAGTCTCAACCAAATTGCTATTATTAGGCTAGGTTCCTTGTTGCTAATTTTTGTCTTGGAGAATGTTTTATGCATCAATATTGCCTTGGAATTTCCAGCAGGAAGAAAACATTAAATGTACCACTGTGCAATAGAGTAGATTTAATCCAATGGATAAAATAAAGGTAAAGGATCCCTGGATGGTTAAGTCCAGTCAAAGGCGACTATGGGGTGTGGCGCTCATCTCACTTCAGGCCAAGGGAGCTGGCATTTGTCCACAGACAGCTTTCTGGGTCATGTGGTCAGCATGACTAAACTGCTTCTGATGCAACGGACCACCGTGACGAGTGCCAGAGAGCATGGAAATGCCATTTACCTTCCCACCACAGCAGTACCTATTTATCTACTTGCACTGGTGTGCTTTCAAACTGCTAGGTTGGCAGAAGCTGGGACAGAGCAACGAAAGCTCACTCCGTTGTGATGATTCAAACTGCTGACCTTCCATTTGGCAAACCCAAGAGGTTCAGTGGTTTAGACCATGGCGCCACCCATGTCCCCAATGGATAGCACACAGCTCTATCCTTTGATATATTACCAGCATCTGTAGCGTTATGGTCTTTTGTTTATGAATGGTAAGGAATGAACTGTTTATATTTTGTCAGTGGGAACTAATGATCAGGTGAACTTGGTGGCAAGGAGTGCTTATTTCCAGGTATGTCTGTCCCTGGACTAAAATATTCTGGTATTAGTAACTCATGCTCTGGTGACCTTGTCTGGACTACTGCAACACTACTGTGTGGGGCTGCCCTTGAAGATAGTCCAGAAGTGAAAGCTAGTGCAGAATATGGCTGCTAGGGAGAAGCAAGAAGGGAGAATGTAACACCAATTGTAAAAGTACTACGCTGGCTGCCTGTGCATTACTGGTAGGGACGTAGGAGAAATTTGATTTTGTTTGCATGTTAATGAGAAATTATGCAATTCACACTTCCCCAACCAATATGCAAGCTGCCACACAGCTTTCCTTTGAAATTAGCACTTCTCTGAATTTTGCAATGCAGATCACCAACAAAACAACATGTACAAAAATGCACCATATTAGGGGAAGGTCTTGCAAAAAAAGTGTATATTAGTCAAAACTGCATACAAAAAAAATTGATCAGGAGAGAATTGCATTAGAATTCTTATGGATGTTCATGACAATTTTTTTAATGCACATTACTGTGGAAATGTGGTGAACTGCATTGAAGGATGGAAAAATGAGAAACTCACAGAACCAAAATTAACAATCTGCCCTAGCTATAGGCTGCTGAGAACAGTTCATAAAGCCCTAAGCATTTCAGGGCTGAAATATATGCAGCAGTACCTCTTTCAATACCAGCCTACCTGAAGATTGGTGGGGGTTCTCTGCTCATAATACTTGAGAAGATACATAGGCAGAGGACACGCAGAATTGCACCCTCCACAGGCTCCTGTCCCCTGCCTTGCAGAGATTTAGACATGAACTGAAGACCATTTTGCTCACCCAGAGCTTCCCCAACACCAAATTGTAGATCTGTGTTTAATGATTGTTACTTTGTAAATCCTTCAGGTTTGTTCAATGTTTTCTTTACTTGAGGCATGCTACTGTTTCTCTTGCATTGCACATTGCCCTGAGCTTTTTTGAAGGAAGAGTGATTTATAAATATGGCAGGTAAATAAATATAGTTATACAAGGTACCTGCAGGGTGGTGATGGAGACCTGGTGTTCTGTTGATGTCTACGTGGGCAAGGGAGAAAGAAACCCCTTCGTTTTAGCACATGGGTAGGCAAACTAAGGCCCGAGGGCCGGATCCGGCCCAATCGCCTTCTAAGGTAGAACGTGTCCTTTTATTTAAAATGCATCTCTGGGTTATTTGTGGTGCATAGGTATTTGTTCATCCCCCCCTCAAAATATAGTCTGCCCCCCCAAGGTCTGAGGGGCAGTGTGTCACGGTCCGGTCTACGGGTGATCAAAGTCCCGGCTGAGGACATCGGGACCGGGGGCAAGATGGTGGGATGGGAGCAGGAACTAGAGTCCAGAAGCCGGGGGTCCAAGGGTCAGGAAGCAAGGAGTCACAAAGTCAAGGGTCCGAGGATCAACAAGCAGGGAGTCAGGAAGCCGAGGTCCGGGGATCAGGAAGAAAGATGCCAAATGCAGCAAGGCAGGAAACGTGTTGCTGCGGCAAAGAGCCGAAGGGAAATGCTGACCTTATATCCCTTACCAGCTCTTACCACCAGGTGCAGTGAGTCACTAAGCGGCCTCACCTGTGCGGCTGCGCCTTGCCTCTCCAGAACAAACTTAGGAAGGCCCCAGTCCTGCGAAGCCCTACTGGTCACAGGGCCTGGCTCCTGCATGCACTCCTGACACAGTGGACCGGCCCCCTGCTGAAAGAGTTTTCTGAGCCCTGTTTTAGCACTTACAAAGGATACATAGCTCAGTAGCAGACCATAGAGAGGACCCAAAACTTTGGGCAACTGCCCCCCCTTGGAAAAGAGAGGAAGGGGAAAGAAAAGAAACCAGAGGGGGAAAATCTGAACATTTCTTTGGGTGGAAAGTCTTACCGAGACAAGCAAGTGGCGAGGAGGCTCTTGTGCTCAAATCCTGCTCTCTGGTTTCTCACAGGCATCTGGTTGGCCACTGTGAGAACAGGATGCTGGACAAGATGGGCCATTGGCCTGATCCTGCAGGCTATTTTTATGTTCTTCTCTACGGTGGCTACTTACTGAGATCTGCAGAAAATTTGCATGGGGAATTGGTACTAGAGAGATGCAAATTTCAAAAGGATTGCTATATCTTAAAAAGAAATATAACACATCTCTCCATAGTGAGGAAGATTGTGACCAGATAATCTGTGTGAACATTCTCAATCTCTTTGTCCAGTGCTAACCAGGGTGGATTTGATTTAAATCAAATCAATTTAATTCACGATTTAAACCACTATTCAGTAAGACTTGATTTAAATCTTTTCTTTTCTTTTCTTTGCAGAAAGACTCATTCTTGCTGGTATAATCTTAATATTTGCAACCAGATGAAGGTTTCATTTTTGGAATAATAAATTTTCAGAGTAGTTTTTACAGTTATAGCAAAAATTACTGATTTGGATATACTATTAGAAATACATACAGATAATTATGAAATTATTGTTTATATTTGGACAACTTTTCTGCTGTACTTTATTGGAAGGAGAAAAATAATCATTTCCTTAATAAGAATTTAAGCTATTTATTTAACTAAAAGAGTAACATTATAGCATATGTATCCATGTTTGTTAACTGATATGGTTAAATGATTTTTTTAATTAAAAAAACCCCCTTAGACTGAGTTTTAGCACACATGAAAAACTTAAAACAAATCCTTATTTCCTGATGAATATAATATAACTATATTGGACTATAATACAACTTAAACAGAAAACTATCTTTAGAAAGATTTTTCCTCCAAAAGCATTTTATTTTAAAAATCCGATTTAAATTTTTAAAAATTGATTCATTAAAAATTTAAAAATCATTGATTTTTATCCACCCTGGTGCTAACTAATTGTTGATAAACCACTGCAAGTCTCCTCCTGCTCTTACTTCTTAGGGTTCTTTATCTTTAAACTGTACTTAGACAAAACAACCATTCAAATAGAGGACTGCCTTCTAACAGCACTTCAACCACTGTAAACTAGCAGTCAATATTCTCCCCCAAATGCAACAAAACCTCTACAAAAGCACATCCATTATAAACATCCATAATAAACTGTTAAAACTAGCCTAGTATAGATTTTGAAGACAGGTGATTGGATCTCTGGCCCACCTTAGTTTGATCTTATGAAAAAGCTGTTAATATTTTAAACTTCTTGATATGGTTCCTCAGCTGGGCAAAAGCAACATTTATTTTGCTAGTGTTATTTTTGCACACTGAAACAAATAGCTGCATATATTTGGCACTTATTCTACTTGTATAACTGTGAGGACTCTCGTAAATCCATTTGGATGGTTAATGAGGGAAGAGTAAACAGAACGAGATATAAATAAATACCATCTTCATTATTGGCCACAACTCAATATGGAGACTTTCTCAATGCTAAAGTATGAATAAAATCCATTAACTAGAGCTAATATAATCTTGCAAAGTATAACTTATCCACTTCTTTATGGAATCCAAATCCCTATTCTGGTTGGAGTCATACGAATATCTCTTGCTAATTTGGAATAACTTCTATAAATCAATGCCTTAACTGTTCTTCAGATAAGAACCGCCTCCACACATGCTAACCTGCCCATACTTGGAAGCTGGCAGCAGAGGTCCTCTTTAGGTGACTGCCTCTGACAGCAATTTGATTGACAGGTGCTAGGGAAGGGCCTTTTCTGCACGGGCCCCACATCTCTGCAACACTTTGCCAGCTGTGCTCGAACATGCCCCATGTGTTTCGAAAAGCCCTGAAGACCAGGGAAGGCAGAGAAATTGGGTTTTGTTTGCGTTTCAAGCCAAGGCTACCCAATTCATTCCAAAACCATACGTGAACCAAACTATGGCCATCCTTCGAAAGCTGCTCTTCTCCGAATGTTGCAATGCAGTTCTTCAGCCAAGACATGTTTACAAAAATGCATATACTAGTGTAAATTGTGCAGAACAAAGCATTTTTTTAGTGAACACAATATATACACATGCATTACATTTTGGAAAATTGCAAACTAAAATGTGCATATTTTGAGAAATTCACACTGAAATGCTGAGGAATTTTCGTGAGGACTTTTTAAAAAATTGCGAAATGATGTGGAACACTGAGCTTAAGCCTGGCAAAATGAGAAACCAAGAGAAGCTGAAACTGACAGATTTGGCAATCCCTACTGAAGAGCCCCTTGCTCTCTTTTTTTTCTTGTGTGGTGTTCCGATTTCATTTTGGGTGTCATTATGTATTTATTGGTATTGGTATGGGTAGTGGGGGAGAGAGACAGGATGTTTGTGGTTTATTTTTACTAGCTATTAAGTGTTTTATTGTTTTCCTGTAATGGAACTGTGCAGTGGTGACTACAAGACACGGGGGTGGAGATAAGCAAAAATGGCCTCCCCCCTCCTACTCCAGCAAATGAATAAAGTCTGGCGGGGGGTATGACATTAATATATGAGAGTGCTGGAGGTGAATAGTTAAACAGGTTACCCAATTAGAACCCAGGGGGGTGGAGTCAGAGGGACTATAAAACCAGCTCTGGGAGGGGCAAGAGGAGGAGTTCATTGGGAGTTGGGTGGTTGGTTGGAGTGGGAGTGAATTGGGATAGAGTCTGTGGGTAGGTTGAGTTAGTGCAGCAAAATAAGCTGAGTCAGGAACAGTTAGGAGATAGGAAGACAAGTAGATATCTGAGAGGTGGGTTTAGTGGGTGAGAGCAGGTAGTGGAAGTTATAGGTCTGGATAGGCACCCCATGATTTTAATTGACCGATACCGTTTATGAAACCACACGCTTGTTAAACTGCAATAAATAAACAGAAGTTTATGTTCCAATTTAACATAAACTGGGTGATTTTTTTCATTATGGAGATCCAAGGGTGGTTGCGGAGGAGGAGGCCTGGCTCAGATCTTATTGTAGCATCAGTGATAATGGATTGTATTCAATGTAATGTTACATACATGGTTCTGTCAATGCAAGGATTTCTCTTTACTCAATGGTATGTTCTTCCCCTCTGGCCCCCACTGCACCCCATAAATCTGTTCAGGGCTTCCCCCCAACTCTCTGGAGCAGTTCTGGGGACAGTGCAATGAAAGGACAATGTGGGGAAGGACATGGGGGTGGGACTCTCACAGCGCTAGCCAAGGATGTAGCTAAACATGTTTGACAGCACTCAAAGGATCATGTGGTGACCATCTGAAGGATATCTGTATGCTGTTTGGAATATTCAGAAAACATCCAGGGTGTGTGTGTGTTCTTATCCAAATAGCAAAATTCACAAAGGTCAATATTTGGGAGCTGATTTGCTTCATGTCTACAACGATACAGGTATTTTAAAAAGCGCTGCGCTCTCAGTGAGAAAACACTGAAAAGCAAGGTGAATAATCCATGCTAACTTTAATTGCCGTGGCAAAGCCTCTAAGGAAGCCTCTGCTTGAAAATCCACATGAAAAGAAGAGGCATTTAAGGAAATAACCTGCAACCCAACTTTCATTCCAGCTAAATCCAATCCAATTGGCAAGGGCAGCCGAGGAAAGCATGACTAAGTAAAGACACAGCAAACATTGGAGCCTATAAGCAGAAGGCAAATATAAACATATGGGCAAGGAGGATCAGGAGTGCTGGAAAAGTAAGCAGAAACAGGAGTTAAAGGAACCATCTCAAAAGCAAACACCTAGTAGCATAAGAGGGATTATTTCAAGCTAAATAATTTGTAGGGATCTGGCAAGGATGTTGCCATCAGATGAGACAGAAGAAACTGATCCACTAAAGACATTGATAGGTGTTACAGCCTAGTAATAAGAACGAATGTTAATTAGCTTTTAATGCAGAGGACCAATTCCCAATGCATTAAGAGTGCCATCACTCTTGCTTAAGATTATTGCCTATGTGTTGTCTGGTTGAGCTGGACTACATGAGATTTATTTGCTTATTTTCCCAACGAAGAGGGCCAAGCACTCAACACAAATAAAATTTATTGCCAAGTGCCTTCCATCACTATCTCTGGATCCTTCTGAAAGAGATGGAGATCTCCTCACAGCAGCTTCATATTTGGGATGTGAGTCACCACTGTTCTGATTTTCTCCATCCCTGCAATTTCCATGTTCGCAGCTTCAAGGAGCATGACAATGGCCATTGTGGCAGCCTGCAATTACGAATCAAAGCTGCCCAGGTTTTAGGGTGGAGAGGGTTGGCCTGATGTACTTGGGGAACACATGGCTGTCAGCTTCACAACAGTAGCTATGATAATGTGGTTGGGTTTCGCACAGATTTTGTCACTCAGGGTTCAGCCCATAACTATGGAAATGCTGGGATGCAGAGTGAAGCAAAGCACACATATTTTTAGGATTAGGGTGCTCTTGCCATAGGACTGAGGAGTTTTAACCATGTGCAAGAAGCTGGACTGCAACCTCCTAATGCAGACAGTTTGCCAGTTTCTTTAATGGTTCTGGGTGAAGAGGGTATTCTTTGGTAATAGGAGATTATTCCGTTCTGACTCTGCCATAGGGTAGAGAGCCAGTCTGTCTCCAACCCAACTGCACACTGAGACTTGTTGATAATGTATAATATATATCGTATTGGCCTGAACATAAGTCACACTTTCTTTCCAAATTCCAACCGTGAAAAGTTAAGGTGCAGCTTAAATTTGCGACATTACAAAAATTGGCTTTTACACACCAACCATTTCAGTTTTAATGACAGGGTCGGGGGGGGGAATGGGATCTCCTCTCAATCCTCCTTCCATGCCCCCGCAGGTTCTTTTTGGATTCAAGTTCCCACAACCCCACAAACTCAGATCCCTCCCTCCCTCCATCTTCCTTATGGGCAGAGCAGGAGCCCAAAAGCCTGGTCAGGAATTCAAGAGGGAGGCTCCCATCTTTGGGAAGCAGAATATTGGCTCTGCCCCCACCTTTTGCCCAATCTCTTTCGATGGAGCTGCACAGAGGCTCCCTACCACTGATGACTCCTTTTACGGGTGTGAGTGCCTGTGGTATTTTAAGGGAGCGGCTTATATTTGGGTGTTGTCTTTTTTTCTTTTTCCTCTTGAATTTTAAAGGTGTGGCTTATTTGAGGCTGCAGCTTATATTCGAGCCAGTACGGTATGTAAATATAATTGAAGGATTTCCATAGACAACAAGAGTACATACAATGTCTCTGTTCCCAACAACATACAAATCGATATGGCTAACTTAACCCAACAACCCCTCACCCCCTCTCACACACAAACAAAACTCACTGGAATCAGCTGAATGCAACCAACCACGCTCTGAGTGCTACAATCTCTTGCACCACCCAAACAAACAAACTTGTTGATAATGTATGATGATCCAATGGTTCCCATCCCAACTATTTCAGATCAAGAGATGGCAGCTCTACCATATTAGAACTTCTGTTGGGTTGTTGTCCATGTGTGGCATATGCTGCATCTCACAAGTATTTTGGCATCTTCCCCCAGATGTTTTGTACATATAAACAGAAGGTGTGAGTTGGTTTCCAGTTGTGCCATACAGTAGGTCAGGGAGAGGGCAGGCAGCAGAAGCTGTAGATGCTTCATTACCCACTCCAGCATCAGAGCTAATTGTAAAGATGAAATCTCCAGGTTACAACCTGGCAGTCTCAAATGCTTCACATGTCCCAACACTGCTCTCAAAGCTAAAGTCTGGATAGCTGCTTCTGATCAGGGAATGTATGTGTCACAAGTAGTGTGCTAGCATGTGCACTACAGGCATGTACTGAGCTTTAGAAGTTGCATGGTAATGACTCATGGCATTAAGAATGACTTTTACAGTGAAAAATCAACTGCATTCTTTTTTTGAAAAACTAGAGTCAGAAAAGAAGCTTTTAAGTGCCGACTACAATCAATTATGTGTTTATTTAATGTTGGGTCCATGGGGAACCTGTGTCATTGCAGATATTAGACTCCAACTCCCTTGATGCCTGACCACTGGCTATGTTAGTTATGGGTTATGGGAGTTGGGAGCTCAACAGCATCTGCAAGGACCACAGGTTCCCCATCCCTGACTTAAACTTTAACAGATCACAGAAGCATCAATTCTTAAGAACGCAAAAGCAATTACAATGAGTTCATCTGACTGCCTCAGTAACACTGGCTAGAGATTCCTCTCCAGCAATTCCTGAATTACTTCCACTGGATTGGTTTGCACAGGAGAATGTGATGAACTGCTGGCAAAGAAAATGAAAGGCCCTTCCTTAGAAATAAATAAAGGAGAGAGAGAGTGTTGATCTTTTGGTCACCAGACAATGCCACCTGCTCAACACAAAGGATGACATTTATGAAGTGGCTGCAGACAATGGGTTGGGGCTGACTTGAAATGTGTGCAGATTGCAGTCCCCAAATTATTATAATCAGGCACAGCTGTTTCACTCATAACAGAAGAGCAGAGCCGAAAATCTATACCCTGCCTTTTACAGAAGATGCACTCCTTATGACAAGGACAAAGCGCAAGTGACGCAGGATGTGTGTGATGGGATCTACTGCATTTTCAAAAAATTATACAATGGGTGCAGCAGGGCACTTTGAATTTGATGGAAGTTGCAGAACCAGGAAAGCGGGTGTTTAAGTATTAGCAGCCGAGGCTATTTCCCTAATTTAAGTCTCCCCTTCCCCCCAATAATTCTATTGGATCTGCACACTCCTTACTTTGCCTCTGAGAATTATTATAGCAGCTTTAGGAGAACAGTACTGGGAAAGGGCTGAACAATCCAGCACAGCTGCTCTAATGAATTTCTGAGCCTTTTGCACCCATTTTAAAGTCTCTCTTTTCTCTTTGGCGATCACTCGTAGCTGGTGAGATTGTCTTCCATGAATATGGTCTTAACAGTGTGTCTGTAAGTGACTGTGGAGGCCAATTCTGGATCCACACATCCTTCCACAGTGGAGACATTGATTTCTGTGCAGGAGTTGATCACAGTGTGGATTTGCCAAACGTGCCTTCCTCTTAGCACGTTTCTCCCTTGTGTCCTGAGTTCGAGTGTCTTCAAAGTCCATGAAACCTTTGGTAAAGGCTGTTCTCCAACTGGAGCGCTCACAGGCCAGTGTTTCTCAGTTGTCAGTGTTTATACTACATTTTTAAAGATTTGCCTTGAGACAGTCTTTAAACCTCTTTTGTTGACCACCAGCATTACGCTTTCCATTCTTAAGTTGGGAATAGAGTAGTTGCTTTGGAAGATGATCATAAGGCATCCGCACAACATGACCAGTCCAACGAAGTTGATGTTGAAGAATCATTGCTTCAACGCTGGTGATCTTTGCTTCTTCCAGTACACTGGTATTAATTTACCTGTCTTCCAGTGATGTGTAAAATTTTTTGGAGACACTGTTGATGGAATCTTTTGAGGTGTTGGAGATGGTGTTTATAAGTGGCCCATGTTTCACAAGCATATAGTAAGGTTGGTAGTACAATAGCTTTGTAAACAAGCATTTTGGTTTCCCTGTAAATGTCCTGGTCCTCAAACACTCTTCACTTCACTTCACAAGGGTCATAGGAACATGCAAGCCCACTCACCAAGACAAGGTGATGATCCAGCGAGTGGGCCATTCTAAAGTAAAACAAACAAAACTAATGCGATCCAATGATAGATCATTGGTTTGTTCACATTCTTCTAGAGACGGTCATTTAGCCCAGGGAACAAGCATCATACCTTTGCACATATAAGGCTAAACAAGCCACATTGTATGATGCACACCAATGTATGATGCTAATTTCACCTAAGATCCTCAACACTTCTCCAGATTCCATTTCCCCTTCCCCATGTGTACAATAAAAGTATTACCAAGAGTAGCTTTCTTCTTTCTCTGCATGTTTACAGCAACCTTGCAAATAAGCCCCAAAAAATTACTAAGAAAAAAGCACACCAAGAACTCAGGCCAATGTAAGTTTCAATAGTGGGAGTGGTCCCTACTCACAAATCAATAGTCAATAGTAACAAAAACTAATCCATTCAAAAGTATGTATTCTGACAAGGATTACAAACTCAAATAGAGATTACAAACTCAAGCTCATAAAGATAATTCGTTACAGAATTAGAGATAAGAGTTTATGAGATAAGTTCATGTTAGTCCATAGTCAGATTGGACGTGGAGGTCTTAGTTTCAATCATGGAACAGAAGTCAGAAGTCAATTATGGATTAGAAACCAGGACAGGGCCCTGTTTTGATGTATGCACCTTACTAGGCTGCAAAATAAGTAAATAAATAAACAAATTACCAGCCTGCTGGTAACTGGCAGATGAGAAACTGAGAAGAAGCTTGTGGCCTTTCTATGCTGGGGCCTGTGGAGAGGTCTTCCCTCCTCTAACAACCCAATCGTTTTCTATGCCAGGCACAGAAAGGAGAGAAGGAATAAATACTCTGTCTTTCCTCTACCAGTCCACTCACCTGCATGTGATTCCTTGTTGCCTATAGCTACCAAGAAAGCGCTTAAGTACAAGGCTGACTTAGGTTGAGCTTTTAAATGTCCATGTATCCTTTGTGTTACAGATTAATCAACCTGGAATATTATCATGGTCACTGATTAGCACTACCATAACTATCTTGGAAAGTGCAGAGATTAATTTATGCCAAAATCCAGACAAAGTTAAGCACTTTTAAGTTCCATTTACTTCAGGTGGAGAAAGTTATGTTTGTGCTTAATTCACCCACTGAAACCAATGGGACATTGAAATGTTTGATTTTGCCTGTGCTGTTCTTCTTTTATGTCTAGCTCTGATTTTGATCATGATAGTGTGGTTAGTGTGTGTTGAGAGGCACCAGGTGGCCCGTTTTAAGTGATATTATCAACAGCTCAATATCCCCTCCTTTGCTTGTCCAGTAAATATTAGAGAAATAAGTTACAGCAGATTCTGATGAATGCAAAAGGGAGTCTTGGATAACAAGGTGAAAAGAAAATTGGATTTAGACAGGTGAATCCTACTAGGTTAAATCACGTAAATGTGGTTGGTTTGTTTTCTAGCACCAAACTGAAGCCTAGAGATATCATAGTCCCATTTTGCCTGGCTTTGCTTGGTTGGATGAATCGGTCAGTCGGTTGCTGGTCTGTATCAATGGCAGATGTATTTACTCATTAACCCATTCCATCCCCCTTCCACATTAATCTGTGGCTGTTATTGTTGTTAAAACATATCTACATGAGTTTCACATTTCAGTACATATTTAAATAAGGATTTAAATTTATTTTCACTCAGAAAATACAGTGGTACCTTGGTTCTCAAACACCTTGGTACTCAAACAACTTGGAAGCAAAACACTGCAAACCCAGAAGTAAGTGTTCCAGTTTACGAACATTTTTCAGAAGCCGAACGTGCTCTATTTTGAGCGTTACGCTTCCAATTTGAGTGCCACACTTCTGTTTTGAATGTCACACTGACTGTTTTTGCTATTTATTTTGAATTTTTGTTTTTGCAGCTTTTTTCTTTTGTTTTTGTGACTGTGTGGAACCCAGTTCAGCTACTGATTGATTGATTGTGTGGCTGCAGTACATTGTTTATTGCTTTCATTTTATGGATCAATGGTCTCATTAGATAGTAAAATTCATGTTAAATTGCTGTTTTAGGGGTTGTTTTTAAAAGTCTGGAACGGATTAATCCATTTTGCATTACTTTCTATGGGAAAGTGCACCTTGGTTTTGGAACACTTTGGTTTTGGAACGGATTTCCGGAACAGATTAAGTTTGAGAACCAAGGTACCACTGTATTAAATGGGTTTTGATACATTTAAACCGCCAAGAATTGCACTGCAACAGTTGGTGGGGTAGCAATTTCTATTTAGTTAGCTAATAAAATTTAACCACCGCTTGATCAGAAAATTTATCCACCGCTGGATCATTAAAAAATCCTCAAATTGGTTTAGAAAAAAGTGATTTACTTTTCATCACCAGCATCACTGCATCTTACCCAGAGGGAGAGAGGAGAGGCAGCAACAAGATCAGTGTAGTGCAGACACATCAGTGGCAGCACTGGATTCACTCCACGGGGGAATTTACACTGCACTCACCCCTCTCACTCCTATTAAGCCGTACCAGTGCCAATGTTATTGCAACATTTGGAGAAATGTGAAATTTGATAGACAGCTAAATTACGATCCATGCGTTAGGGCAGATTAGGTCAGTCCGACACATGGGGATTTGATGATCCAGTTCGTCAGATATCCCAGCTTGCAGCTTAACTTTCCTCCTATGAACGAAACGTCAAGTTCATATTCCTGGGGAAGGTCTCTCCGCCTCCTGCTTTCTTCTGCAGTTCTTGGCACCCCCTGAAAATCTGCTAAGGGGCTTGGGGAAAACTTGGCAATGGTGTGGGATACCCTAAAATGTTACTGTTTGGAAGGCAGCTATGCTCACCACTATTTTTGTTTCAGATGATTCCTATAATTAAGGGGACAAAGATCTTCATAGAGTGGCAAAGAATGATCTCAAGATATATCTGGCAGGGTAAAAAGCCAAGAATACAATTTAAGTTACTGATGCGAAAGAAAGAGGTGGTTTTGCCCTGCCAGATTTGAAACTATACTATGAAGCGTCTTGTCTCTGCTGGTTAAGGGATTGGATAAAATTAAAAAACAATAAACTATTAGATTTGGAAGGTTTTGATAACAGATTTGGATGGCATGCCTATTTATGGTTGGAGAAGAAGAAAAGTCATAAAGGTTTTGAGAATCATATTTTTAGGAGTTCCATATTAGAAATTTGGGACAGGTATAAAAATATATTGGAACCTAAAGTCCCACACTGGTTGTCTCCACTAGAGGTAATGAGTGTAAAGAAAATTAACATGAGAAGAAATTGGATTACCTATGGAGACTTGGTAACTAAAGTGGGGGAGAAATGGAAAATGAAGCCATATGAACAAGTTAAAGACTATGTGTTTGACTGGTTGCACTATCTTCAGGTAAATGAAATGTTTAAAAAGGATCTTAAAGAGAGGGGATATATAGAAAAAGAATCGAAATTTCAAACAGAGATAATAAATAATGATTTGAAGATAATGTTAAAAATGTATAAAATTTTATTGGAATGGCAAACGAAGGATGAGGAGATTAAGTCGGTTATGATACATTGGGCCAGAGATTTTGGTTATAACATACAACTGGCTGATTGGGAAAAAGTATGGAATGAAAATATGAAATTTACTGCATGTTCGGCGATAAAGGAAAACATTATGAAAATGGTACATTACACCGGTTAAGTTAGCAAAAATGTACAAAACATGTAATAAGTGCTGGAAATGTAAAGAAAAAGAAGGATCATTCTTTCATATGTGGTGGGAATGTAAGAAGGTTAAGGGTTTCTGGGAAATGATATATAATGAGTTGAAAAAGATGTTTAAATATACATTTGTAATGAAACCAGAAGCCTTTTTGTTAGGAATAACAGGAAGAGAGATCAATAGAAGGGACTATAAACTCTTTCAATATGCAGTAACAGCGGCAAGAATATTAATGGCCCAAAAATGGAAACAAGAGGAACTACCGACACTTGAAGAGAGGAGAATGAAACTTATGGATTACGCAGAATTGGACAAAATGACTGGGAAAATTAGATATCAAAAGGATCACAAATTCATTGAGGACTGGGGAAAGTTTACGGATTATCTGAAAAATATATGTGATGCACAGACAACGTTAGTCGGTTTTAAAGAGGTTTTGTGATTGTTAAAGATGTATTGTAAAAGAAAAAAACCTGAGACGATAAGTTAGTATTAACTGGCACTATAAGAAATGGAAAATGCGTAATGAATAGAAAATATGGATGATTGGTGGAGGAGCTGGTGGAAGTACAAAAACTGGAAATTTGAGAACAGGATTGTGTTGATTAATTTGTAAAATAAAATTTAATAAAAATTTATTTTTTTTAAAAAATGTTACTGTTTATTTACATGCTGCGTTTTGGCTTTAAAAAAAGAAGACCACCACCACCAAGGTAGCTCATGAATAATCAACGCACAAAATCAAGTACAAACAATACAAATTATAAAAACTCCAAACAAAATCTTAGCATTTCAAAGGTATGAAAATCCAAATACATTCATCTTGCTGCCAAAAAAGGCAATGAGGGCAATTGCCACAAAAAATATTAGAAAGAGCAGGACCCTCTCCCTGAGAATGATTTGGATATAATGTGTGTTTGTGGGGCAGGTTAAAGAAGCAGGGAGACTTGGTGGAACCATACCCTCTTATGTGAACAGAGGAGCAACTCAGCATCCGAGCCTGTGCTAAGAATCTCAGCAGCGGAAGCTCGCAAGGAAGTGCAATGTGCTCCCACAATCCACTCTAAATTAGTACATAAGCCTGCAATTGCTAAATGCATTTACACTGGATTTCTCTCTCCCTCTTCTCTCCAGAAGGCAAACCCTAGAATGGATTTGACTTATAAATCACAAAAGACACTTCTTTGGCAAGGATGATCATGCTCATATACAATAAATCATGAAACATCAACAGCCTCTAATGGATTTTGATTCTGTGCCACAGCCGGCCTAAGCCGGAGGCCGACGTTTTGGGATTCTGCACGCATGCCAAAACACCCTGATAAATTATTCACATTCAGCACTGTGACATCTGAAATATATATTTAAAAAGGCAGCCTGGATCAGTCTGTTGTGAGAAATAAAAACGACAATTGGTTGTTGTTTTTGAAAGCCACACAACATCCCTTTTCCTGACACACTGCATCAGATGTCCCTCAATCCTTGAAACGCCTTCTCAGAACTTTAAAGGAATTATCAGTTTCTTTTACAATCACCGGGCTGTGCTCATGCAGAAGCATCTAATCCAGCAAAGTGTAAAGTCTTCTTGCTAGAATGTGCAATTTGCATATCACAGCGTATTCCGAGACCATCCCACTGACTAGAAAAATCGCAACTGCTTCCATGCCTATTTGTTTGATGGCCGTGGTTTTCAAAGATTCTCCCTTCAGAAAATACTACCTGTTGAGATGTCCCATAGTGTACGCAATGAAGTTCTGCATATCGCAGAAGATTTTGGGAGGTGTTTTGCTCCCTTCATCCAAGACACTCACGGCTTTGGGGATGTCTCCACTGCCACATCTCAACTGAGCAGACAGTTGGCAACATTCCACTCTTGCTGCACCATACAAAGGAAGGTTGATAACCATCAGCCAGCTGCCACTCCAGGAAGCTTGGGGAATGGATGTAGCTCAGTGGTGGAAGCTACAGAAGGTCCATGAGTCCAGCATCTCCATGGAGGGCTGTGGAAGGCCCTTGCCTGAAATCCGGGAAATACTGAGCTAGATGGACCAACAGTCTGACACAGTAGGAGGCAGTTTCCTATGTTCTAACCTTTACTGATCTTCTCACTGAGAAACTCTTGGTAATTTTCCCAGGAGCCTTAGGGTTCCACAGAATTCAGCTTGAAAACCACTGCTTTACTATGAGACCCGCATGGTTTCTTAACAGCTGACCATCTGAGGTTTTCCAATTTAATGCTACACGTTGCTAATATGATAGCCTTCACATTTGCACCCAGTTTCTTTGTGGTTATGCTGGTGTTAATTAATTTATTGTATTTGTAACCCACCTTTTTTTCTCCCCAAGGAGCTCAAGGTGGTATATACATGGATCTCCCCCTCTTCAGTCAATCCTCACAATAACCTTGTGCTGAAAGGCAGTGACTCTTCAGTCAATCCTCACAATAACCTTGTGCTGAAAGGCAGTGGTTTTCAAGCTGAATTCACCCTGAACCCTGGTCTCCCAGGTCCTAGTCTGGCACGCCTACAGCAACACCACACTGGCAGCTTCAAGGTCATAAACTGGTGATGGTGACTTTTGGAGCCTTAATCTTTCCAATGTGTATCTCACCCACCTGCCCCTCGAACAAAAAACCGTCAAGCCTGAAGTATCGTTTTTCACATTGCATTTTCTAGATGGTACAAGTATGAAATACTGCATGGGTTGCAATAGAAGATTTAAATCAATACTTTTCTTTAAATACACAAGGGTATGAAAGGGTTAGGTCACTACTTTGCAATGCTTTAAAAGGGAAAGGGGTTGATACAACCATGCACCCTTCACAAGTGAAGTGGTGTGTGTATATATCATGTTTTGATGAGCGTAGCCTAAGGCAGCAGTGTTGCAAACTCCTCACCCATCTGTTAGGCAGCCAAGTTAGAGCAAGTTTCACCTGAAGTTACCTTTTGCTGTTGGGTCTGTATTCCCCATTGCTGACCCATTCTGACTGGCAGAAGATCTCCAGGGTATTCAACCAGAATTCTTTCATCACATTGATGCCTGAGATCCTTTGAACTGAAAATCCCAATGAATGAACTTGGAACCTTCCAGGTTCATGCAAATGTGGACTCTTATCACTAGGCTATGGACCCTCTCCCCTGACTCTTCTGCCCTCTTTTCATGACTTCCTGTCATTCAGTTCTTGACTGAAAGACAAGGCAGAACATCATCCACTTCTATCAGGTGGCTTGGTGTTCACAAAAAAGCCCCTGCGCAAACACAAAAAAGCCACCCCACCCTCCAAATTGGGCCATTTAGCAGCCTCAGAACTTATCTAAGTGGCAGACTGAGACTATCAGAGTGGAAGCTTCTAACTTTCTATACCAATTTATGGAATCCCACGAGACCCCATGCAGACACAGTGTTTTCTTTCTTCTTTAAACAAAGTCAGTCCTCTGTAATCACAAGAAAAAAACAACGTTTTCAGATCGCCCCAAAATGCCTGAGACTAGAAATGAAAAAAATGGTGGTGGTCCAGGAGATTAGGATATCAACATAACCGCTAGAACACTGCATCCAGAAAATAGAGAAGCTGGAATGAACATTAGGAAGCCATCACCGTCCAGGGGTAGGGAGAGGAATGGGAAGAGTAGCACACTTGTTGAATTTAAACATAGAACTTAAGTAACTATAGTCTGCATAATGTGAATGGTATATCAATATAGTGAACTTAGCTGCTTCCAAACCAACAATTCAATTGACATGGGTAATATTTTCACAGCACATACCAGTAGAAGGAAAACAAACCTTTAGGTAATGAATTGAAATATGCTATACAGTATTGCTGTCACACCAAAATCCATACTTTGGGGGATACTAACACCAAACACTCTTCAGGAGATTTGGCAAAGCTCCAATGCATCCATTCATGATTTATGAATATATTACATATCTGGCTTTGGCTACATGAAGTGTTTGCATAATCTGTCCATGGCCCTTTTAAACTTTCCATTAAGTGCTTTGGCCCCCCACAGAAAGTCCTCTACTCTTGTGTCAGTAAAAATGCAGGAAGTGCAGAATGACAGGTCAATCTGTGTCTATGTCCCCAAATCGTCTCTCTTAAAAACAACACTGAAACATAACTCCATAATATGAAAGCACAGAAAAGAAAAGAATTGAATGGCACACTGCATTGTGGCAATCCCTTTTGATGCTACGGGCAGTACAGCCAGGATAGTACAATAAAACACTCAAAGCCCAGTATTCCCCAGCCGTTACTCTGATCAATAGGTACATGCTGTCTCCACAAGAGATAAAGTATGTGTAGCTTAGACTTTACCTTGGCTGCTACAGAAGAATTGGGCTTCTCCAGAAGGTCCCAGAGCTTTTTCCTCTTCTCGGCGCAGCAGGTGTTATCAAATTCCTCTCCTTCCCTCTCTCGCATTGTTTCCGCTTCCCTCTTGAGCTCCTCGTTCATCTGCTCCTTCTTCTGGTGGTACCTTGCCTGGCAACAGGACTCCAGATAGATCTCGTCAATCCCCCAATAGTCCAGTTCTTGGCTGAAGGACAAGGCACACATTTCCTCCATCATGTGCAGCTTGCCAGTGCGGTAAAAGTTCAAGATAGAAGTAAATGCCCCTGGGTGTCTATCAAAGAAATACTCGTTCTCCTCCAAGTTGTAGTCGTCACATATATCCATAAGGGTTTCGTGGGTGTTGCAGTCTCTGAGCTTACCCAACCTTGTCCGTGGCAACCTGTCCAGGGTTCTCCATAAAACCTCGTGGGCCAAGCCACCCACATTAAGCTTGACCCTTCTGGAGCAGGCCTTGCTCCTGACAATCTCCATGGGATCGGGAGGCAAAGAGGTAGTCGATCGAGATCCATGCTTATTCATCCCCGCAGGCATTGCTTGTCTCAGGAAGGCTGGAACAGGCTGATGAAAGCTTCCAGGGCACTCACACTTCTCAGCAGGATCTCTTCATCTGTCCTCCTCCTCCATGCCTGCAAGAGAAAAAAATCCACAGAGCTACTGGCGACTTCTGGGGATCAGATGAGAGCTTCTTCCTTTGTTTGTGGGCTGCCTGCTTGATCAATTAATCAGGCAGCTGTACAAACAGCTCCGTTAGTCTGCTTGAAGGAGCAGCGGGGACAGAAGGCTGGCTGCAAGAGCACAGGTCGCTGTTTAGTTTAATGGTGCTGAAACTGAAGAGAGCCTTAAGAGTGGTGAGCTGGGGGAAGGGTGCGGGGAGGCGATCAGGCTACCTTTTTTGCCATTGGCCCAGCAAGACTTAGAGCAGCCTTTGCCTGATCTATACATGGCAAGAACTCATTGCAATAGAAGGGAACCGTGTGCGCTGTCCACACCCAGGTGCTGAAATAGATTTCCTAACACGTTTTCCAGCCTCTGGGAAAATAACCAGTGCCATGTCACAGAATCACAGAATTGCAGAGTTGGCAGGGATCATGAGGCCCATTTAGTCCCACATCCTGAAGTGCAGGAATCTTTCAACCAGCATGGGGTTTGAACCCATAATCCTGAGATTAAGAGTATCATGTTCTACCAACTGAGCTATCAGAGTGTTTGTGTTTGGGGCAGTGGTGTTGTCAGGGCAGGCTGCTGGGACAATGCCCCACTGAGAGAGAGAGAAAGAGAAAGAGAGAGAGAGAGAGAGAGAGAGAGAGAGAGAGCGCATGCGGGCCCCTATGTGGCTTACAGGCAGATTACTATGCTTTTGAAGTTACCATCTAAAGAGTCTCCCACCCCCATATGTCCATTGAGTCTGGAGTCTAAAATTACCAAACTGCCCCACTGGTTTGTAGTGGGATCTGGAAGACCCCATGAACCCCAGTTGGCAGCTCATCGGAGCAGTTTCCATTGAAATTAATTTTGCTCTCCTTGAAGTAATATGTATTCTCATCACCACTACCCACCCTCCTTTTCTTCTGAACCTTTACTTAGATTTGTGGACTCCCCCCCTTTAAACTGATGTATCAAAGCATTTGGGTATGTGTTACATTGAACAATCAAGCGAAAGCTGAAATACTTGGTTACTTACGAAAAGACCTGCATGTTTTGGTTTAAAGGCAATGTACATAACTGTTTGTCCCTCACCCTTTCGTACCTTCCCCGCTCTCTCTCGCTCTCTCTCTCACACACACACACACACAAACACACAAATGGATGTCCCAGCTTGATTCTAGGCACAATGAGAATTTGGATGTCCCTAACAAAAGGACTAGTTTGTACAACCATAATAGATTTTGGATTTTGGAAAGGGAGTAGGTGGGAAGTCTGATGTACAGGGTCATCCCCTACCCAAGCTACAGCCACTGGTGTTCATTTGAGTCCCACTGTTTCAACTGGTAAGGCTAACTGAGACATCCAAACAACTTTCCCTAGAGAAGTGGGTGAACCCCAGAGACATAAATGGGGTACAAACCAGGTACACACCCACCAAGAGGCATATTTTGTGATCCAAGCTTGAACCTTTCATACAAACTCTTCTCTGAAGACACGCTACATACAGCGTTGTATATGGGGTAGGATACAAGGGGGGGCATTAAAAGTCACTATAATTCTGCAAGAAACTCTACACATCAAATTGTCATATGCCTTTCTATACCCCTTCCCCAAATCATACATACATGAAGCCTGGGGTATTTAGGAACTCCATGTTTTGAAGTTAGTTCAACCAATAGCACTTCCTTCCAGGTTTATGAGTTTTAAGACTGGGAAAATAGCATGCAATTTTTATCTACTGGTTCTCATTTTTTCTTCTACATGTTCTTTAAGAGGCATTTCTCAGTTTTCTCTCGTCTGCCATAGAGCTGAACTATGAACTTTAAAAGAGAATCATGGAGGGTTTCCCCCACTTTTTTCTTTTTTAGGTATTTGGAGAAACAGAAATGCTTCCAATCTAGTCTCTTCACATGTGCTTCTAATCTGTCCCCTGTTATAAATTTAACTCAAAGACATCAGAGGCACAGGCCGGCACTAATAGTTTACACAGCAGCACCTGATCACACACCGTTCTACATGCAGAAAGTCTAGCATGGAGCAAAGTCAAATGACATTCACAGTCTGATAGTCCTGTTCACATTGGGTATGGGTGAAACAAGCCATATCTATGGCTATTACTCTCTCCTCTCTCTAGTAAGCTCTGGAAAGGCAGATATGTCAGAGACTAATCTTTTGTAAATCACCACTTACAAAGGGTGGTCGGTGAAGGGGTTAGTGGGCTTGCAATGGCCCCATGCTAGAACAGATTACATCAGTGGGGGGGGTGTATTATGGAGGGGGAGGGAACAAAAAAAATTAAACTCTCACCTTATAGAGGTCTCTGGTGGAATGAATGAATAGGGGAGCGGCACACCTATTTTAATTCATTTAAGTAAGATACTTGGGGAAGCAAAGTCTGCTGAGCTTAAGTTGGCTACATCTGTTGGTGAGTTTGGGGCAAATGCCTTCAGGGAAATTGGGGCCATTAAGCTCAATTATTTGAAAATAAGGCACTGGGAGAAAGACTGGCACACTTCTTGCATTTAAGTCTACAAGAAAGAGAGACTACACAGCGGTGTGTGTACGTTGTTGATGGAGACGGTGTGGAGACAGAGAACCCGAGTTTATAACCTGAGTGGGAGCAATCATCACATTTATTTCCAGCTCTTTTTTAAAAAAAGAAAGAATGTGGGGCTTCTATGGGAGGGAGTGTGAAAGAATTTCCATCTCCTCCCGCCAGCGATAACTAATAGGAGTCGTCATAACAACAGCCTTTAAAAAAGAGAATAATATGCAGCCAGTAGAAAGAGCTAGCAACACTGTTGCTTATACAAGATGGGAGAAATCCGGGAAAAGAAGAGGGGGAGGAGGAGGAACGGCTCCTTCTCTTTCCCCACGCCCGACTAAAACCCTACAAGGGTTTTCAGGGGGCAGGGGGGAGTCAGATCCCTCCCCCCCAACACCGACGGGGACCGAACCCTCGATTTGAGGAGCAGGACCCTCGGGCAGCTCCCCAGCCCAGCCTGCGCATCCACATGCTGCCCCAGGCAGATTTGATCCTCTAGCTCCTAACTCCGCGTGGGGTTTGCCTCCATCCCCCCTCTCCCCTCCCCCCGGGTGCCCGTCTCCCCATCCCCCAATTCCGCCACTCACTTCTCTTGCCACGATCCCGGAGAAAGGAGGCGCCGTGGGGTTCCGGGGGGCGGCGAGGGCATCGGTCGGCCAGCTGGCTCGCTCGCTCGCTACATCCTGCTCCGGGCTAGCTCAGCAGGCAGGCAGGCGTCGCGGGCATCCTCGGCGGCGGCGAGAGATGGGGAGGGGGGAGGGGGGCGGGCAGGGGAAAAAAGAAAACCCCACCGGGGACGAGATCCCAGGATAACCCCTTCAGCAGCTGGATGGGGAGAGCGAAAGCAGCAGCTCCCCCCCCACCCCGGGCCGAGGCGTCTCCGTGGGTCTCAAGAGGCGCCCCCCGTCGCAACAAGCGTCTCGCAGGCCCTCGCGCCGATCCGGCTGCGCTTCTCGCCCAAGCCCCACCTTCAGCTCCGCCGACGCCGCGCGCGGGGCCCGGGCCCAGCTGGGAGGAAGCGCCAGCCGCTCGCAGTCAGGGAGCGCGGCCTCTCTCCTTCTTCTCGCCTTTCCTTCTTTCTCCCGTTCGCTTCTTGCTAACGGAGATCAACAAGTCCAGCCTGAGCCTCCAGCTTCGCCCTGCGATTCTGGTTGCGCGGAGTTTGGCTCGAGCGGATTAGAAGTTGGAGGAGAAAGGGAGACGGGGAAGAGGGGAAGGAGCGAGCTCCATCTAGAGGCCGGCATTGCGGAGCAGAGGCGACCCCAGAATGGCTAAAAAGAAAGAGCTGAACAGACTTCCAGACTCCCAACCTTCCTTCTAGGTTTTTAAGCAGGTTGAATGGTCATCTGTCATATAGTTGAGATTCCTGCATTGCAGGAGGTTGAGACTAGATGACTCTGGGGGTCCCTTTCAACTCTACCATTCTATGATTAATATAAGCTCAGCAAATGGAATCCAGTTAGTTTTGCCACGGCCTGATGGTTATCAGCTTGTGGTAAGATGGAGGCTGGCTTTTTCACTGGTAGCACCTGTATTGTGCTGTATTAAGAAAAAGACCCATCATCATTGGCATTCAGCCGGCTCCTCAATGCACGCCTATTTCAGCAAACATTTTAATGCGGCTCTTTTATTGTGAATTTTAATCATGGGTGGGCTTTAATGTTTTGATAGAATGGATTTCTTCTGTATTTTGTTTAGGAATGGATTTTATAACGGATTTTATACTTATAAACCACTTAGCGACCATTTTGGCATGTAAGTATACAAATTAATACATCTTCCCCCCCCCTCCAGGCTGATGATGAGTTCTGATGAGCTCAAAAGCTTGCATATTTATTTGTGTATCTTCCTTTGGGATCATGTGTGTGTGTATCCATGCATGGGCACTCTCTCTCTCTCTCTCTCACACACACACGTAGACCAACATTCATAATGTATATGATCCTTATGTGGCCAGACTGGTACCATCCATCCATGCCAAAGAGGGTAGGTATCAGCAGGTTTGTGGGAAGGGGAACCCCAAGGTAAACAGAAGTGCAAAAGGGGGGGACTAAAGAGAGGAACCCCAAGGACTGAGCATGCTCAGGGTTCAAGGAATGCTGACTGACTGTTGGAGGGTGGCATGCAAACGCCCACCTGGCAATGGGAGAGGTGGAAGGAAGTATTCTGAAAGAGTACATGGCTGCTGCAACAGGAACACTCCACTGTGTACCATTTTTATTGTCAGTCCCACTTATTACCTTCCAGTTTCCTTTGATTTCTTCTCTAATGAACCAATAAACCTACCTGCAATTTTAATCTCACTTAAATGACTCTATTCTGGAGAGCAAAGTGCTTGGGTGCCTCTTGAATGAAAACTGTTAAAATGCCCAATATTTTGCTGTGAATCGTCCCTGCTTCAATCACACATTTTATGCCATTCCATTATTTCCTAACGGCTGGTGGGAAAGGGGAGTATTATGTGATATTTTCCACTGCTGACAGATTTATAGATGCCAGAATCCATGTGAGAGGCAGCTTTTGCAAGAACCATTCTTCAATCAGTTCCCCCCATTTCAATCAGTTTTTCCCATCTGTAAATGGAATGAAAAAGCTACATCAATTGGAATTGAATTCGCTTTTTAAACGCCTTTCGTGCTTGATACCACGTTAACAGCATTCATTCATGATGACACACAAACAAGGCATTTTCTAGGATCGTTGTCACAAGCAGCTTTGCATGACAAGTTGGCTCACAGTTTGGGAGTGAACCCAGTTCGGAAGAGCAAATTTTGCTCCTAACGAAGGCTTTGGCCAGAAGCATTCTTGCCTAGCTTAGCCTGAAGTATCAGTTGTGCCCAGCAATAACTGGTGGCCACTGAGATTGGTAGGGCAGCAGTCATGGAGCCCAACACTAGGTGGCGCTAGAGCCAGTGACAGACCAAGCCAATCAAGTCTAGTTTTGTCCTCCTCCCTGCTGAGTTCTACAAGGACAACACTGAGACTAAGGGCTTATCCGCACTTACCTTTCCTCTGCCTGCTTCCTCTCCTTCCACTTAGATCAGCTTTTGCATATTCTGCCTCAACTGAGAGGGTCTTCATCACTGTGACCTTCAGAATGAGGAACTGCCTCCCTCAGGAAATCCATCTGGATCCTGCCCAATAGATTTACATTAGGATTTTAAGACCTAGGATTGCTGCTGTAGAAATTGATCTCATATTAGGCAGTATTTTCACTGGAAAGACCAGTTGTCGTTATTGTTAATGACATTTGTATTCCATCCTTCTTCCTATGGTGGCCTACATAGGAAGGTTAGTTCACATTAGCTTCATAATAACCCTGTGAGGAAGATTTGGCTGAAAGAGAATCACTGGCTCATGGTCGCACCCCAACAGTCAATTCTCTCTGCCCTCAGGCTGCAAAGACACCATACATTTAAAGCTCATGACTCCCATCCCAAAGAATCCTGGGAAATGTAGTTTATCCTTCACAGAACTACAATTCCCAGCACCCTTAACAAAGAGCAGGGTTCTTTGGGGGGAAGTCACATGCTTTAAATGTATGATAGGAATGCAGCCTCTCTTTCTCTCTCAACATACAGGCCATTAAGGAATGGAAAAAAGTGTTTCAATCTAATTCATTCGAAAAAGCTTTTTATTGGTTTTGTTGCCCTTTCTAAATCAATGTCAGGATCTCTTTGGCCTGTGTGGAGAACCAGCAAAGAAGCCCAGCTGAGTATTACAAACAGGAGCGGGGAGGTAAGAGAAGTTCTAATTGGAGTTGCTTTTACTAATGTTTTAGCATTTGCAACATCATTCACACAACCTCATTGTGGTTTCTTTTCCTTGGAAAAGCTGAGAGAGGCCCCTTGTACTTAATGTCACTGATGATGATGAATCTAAAGCAGTAATGGCTCATAAGTGTTGTGGAACGCCAACAGAGGCAGCTCTGTGTGCAAATCTGAACCTCCCTGCCTCTGCTTTTGCTGTGGTGAGGATATTGGAGCTTGCAGACTATATGAATTCTTGGAAAGAGCAAGGCATTTAAAACTGTTTGTTCTGCGGCAAGGACAGAGGACCTTTTCAGCCTGGGGGCCAGATTCCCTTCTGTTCAACCTTCTGAGGGGGCCACATGGCACTAGGGAGTGGGGCTAGGGGAGGGGAGGCCCACCCTACTTTGCCACCTAAGGCAAAGCTGGAAGGGAACACCAACCCTCCTGCCAATGAAAGACTTCATAGGTGTATCCGCATCCACAGCTACTGGGTTGACAACCGCAGTGTAGACCAAGTCCATGTTTCAATTCTTTGAAGCAAACAATAGGTTACAGTGGCAGATCATTTAATTCACTTTTTGTTGTTTAGTCATGTCCGATTCTTCGTGACCCCATGGACCAAAGCACGCCAGGCACTTCTGTCTTCTACTGCCTCCCGCAGTTTGGTCAAACTCATGCTGGTAGCTTCGAGAACACTATCCAACCATCTCGCCCTCTGTCGTCCCCTTCTCCTTGTGCCCTCCATCTTTCCCAACATCAGGGTCTTTTCCAGGGAGTTTTCTCTTCTCATGAGATGGCCAAAGTCTTGGAGCCTCAGCTTCACAATCTGTCCTTCCAGTGAGCACTCAGGGCTGATTTCCTTCAGAATGGAGAGGTTTGATCTTCTTGCAGTCCATGGGACTCTCAAGAGTCTCTTCCAGCACCATAATTCAAAAGCATCAATTCTTCAGCGATCAGCCTTCTTTATGGTCCAGCTCTCACTTCCATACATCACTACTGGGAAAATCATAGCCTTGACTATACGGACCTTTGTCGGCAAGGTGATGTCTCTGCTTTTTAAGATGCTGTCTAGGTTTGTCATTGCTTTTCTCCCAAGAAGCAGGCATCTTTTAATTTTGTGACTGCTGTCATCTGCTTTAAACAAGGTCAGATTATTTTCCCATCTAGCAGTGAGGAACCTCCAGTCTGTGGGCCAAATTAGGCTCATGAACTCAGGTTTGAAGCAAGCAAAGGTGCAACTGGGCCAAGGAGAGTTTGCAGGCACTGTCAACCAGTTGATGGTGGCTTCTGCATAGCCCTGCACAACACTTTGTGAGCACCAACCATCAGCTGATTGCTGGAGATTGCTAAGTGCAGCACATGGAGCCATCAAGCAATGACAATCAGCTGACTGCGTAGATTATAGCCCCCAGTTAGTCTACTCCCGCAGTGGCTCTCCAATGTCTTATGCTGGGGCGCCTTCCTTCTACCTGATCCTTCTAACTGAAGATGCCAGCAATTTAACCTTGGGCTTTCTGCATGCAAAGCATGGGCTCAGCAAGTGAGTTATGGCCCTTCCCCTTCAAAAAGTTGTTTGTTCCTAATAGTTACATAGAAAATATATTGACCACAAGGGAGTTACAAATTACAGAACTCAAGGAATCTTGATTGTCATGGATATTGTGCTAACTAGGTCCTGAGGTTAATGACTAGACTTTTAAGGACTTCACAGTGAACACTGCTGTAAATCACACCTAGAGGGTGATTCTTTTGGACTAGCATACAGATGCCCTGCTCTGAAATGCGAGGAAAGAGCTGAGTTTCTACTCTCCGATTTTCATAGCATTTGCCCTCCCTTCTGCGTTTCTCAGTCACTAATAATACAGAACTTGTGGTTCAGAGAGTTTAATGCCGAGTGCTGAAATGTAATAAATGCAAACTGTAATTCTAAGTAAATATTTAATGATGTTGGCGGCACTACCTTATGGACAAAGCTGCAAAAATTACCCAGAGGCATGCCTGCATGGGAAGAGGAACTTTGCAGAGGCATTTTTGGTAATTGGATACATTAAGTTCAGACCACAGACCTCCAAATGGCTATAGACCCCATTTGTTGCATGGTTTGATTATTAAGACGGAAAGACCTCCGATGGATGCTGCTCTGTGTCAAACGAAAGGCTTTCATTAAGAAGCATTTTGCTCTTTGGGGAAGTTGGACTTTGCATAAGGCAAGCTTCTTCTGAGCATACCTAATGCCTCCAAAATGGAAAGTCATTGCCAGTATCATAATGCTGTTGTACACATCTATTGTGCAACCACACTTGGAATACTGTGTACAGTTCTTATCTCCGCACTTGAAAGTGGAGATCATAGAGATGGAAAAAGTTCAGATGAGGGCAACCTAAGTAATCAAAGGGGTGGGGCAACTCCTCTATGAGGGCTTTTTTAATTTAGAAAAAAATATAAGCAATGGGGACATGATAGAGGTATATACAATTATGCATGTAGCTCATAATACCATTGAACTCATCCATTGAAGCAGATTCCGGTCAAAAGCAGGTACTGTTTAGGGAAGCTTTTAATGTTTAATAGGTTATTGTATTTTAATATTCTGTTGGAAGCCACCCAGAGTGGCTGGGGAAACCCAGCCAGATGGGCGGGGATAAATATAATAATAATAATAATAATAATAATAATAATAATAATAATTAATAAAAAATAAATAATAATACAGTGGTACCTCTGATTAGGTACTTAATTCATTCCGGAGGTCCATTCTTAACCTGAAACTGTTCTTAACCTGAAGCACCACTTTAGCTAATGGGGCCTCCTGCTGCCGCCGCCTTTATTACTGCACCTATATTTAATATCATTTTATTTCAAGGGCTGGCATAGGAGAAACTGGTCTTGAGATTGCTTATTTTGGTTGTCACTGCAACCTTCAACAGCACAGAGGTGATTTTTCTTACCAGCACATCAAAATGGGTATTTGTTAAAAGGTCTTAATTAACTAAGCACATCTGTTCACCTCTATTGCACCTGTGCCTGCACCTGTCTTTGTATCCTAAAACACAGACATTGTCATTCACTCTCCACGTGCAAAGGAAGGCTGGCGCAAAATAATTTGTTCACAGAGTGACTTAGAAAACTGAAGCCTGACAGATGTATCCCAACCAAGAACGTGGTCTGCAACAGAGGCAGGCATCTTTTGGGGGCCCAAGCTTCAAAAGACTGCCATCATTTATTTATGATTTTGCTTGTTATTCGAAGTATTTTTTTTCCCCCTGCCGAGATGGGTAGTGAAAAATACTAATTAATTTCAGGGAATAACATATGTTGTTGTTTTTAAAAAACCATTCTGAGCCATCATAGCCATAACATAATGAGCTATTGGCTATTTTTTCTTTCTCAAGATAACCTGGATAAATTCTACAGAACCTCCCACACACTTCACATTTTCCTTTGACCCGACACTGACAGAGTGTGGCTTGCTAACTCCCTCTCACACATGGTTGAGGAACCTGTGGGGCTCTGGAGGTTGTTGGACTCCAATTCCCATCAGCCCCAGCCAACATGATCTGTGGTCAGGGATGATGGGAGATGGAGTCTGATATCCTCTTGAGAACCATGGATTTCCCATCCTGCTCTTCTTGCCAAGTTAGACTGCGATCCTATACACAATTCAGCAGGAGAAAACCCCCTTGAATTCAGTTTACTTCTGAGTAAACATGTGTAGGATTGCGCTGTTAAGCAACAGTGAGTCATAACACATTCTGGGGCTTCTCTGTTCTCCACAAAATACACAAAATTCACCCACACCATACATTTGAAGTACATGGGTTCCTGCAAAGAATCCTGGGAACTGTAATTTGCTATGGGTGCTGGGAATTGTAGCTCTGTGAGGGGTAAGCTCCCAGGCTTCCTTGGGGGAAAGCCATGTGCTTTAGAAATATGGTGCAGATGTGGCAATTCTCTGCCTCTTCACTATTTCCTTGAATATTAGAGAGACCCATAAGTACCCAGTCACCTGGCAGTAACTGCAGAACAGACATTTTAGGGAAAGGACTGTCAAACTTATTTCCCCCTATTGTGTTTTCGGTTCCTTCCCCCACCCCCATATTTCATCTTCTACTTTATTTAGGATGTGTGTGCAATGATGTTGGGAAGTTGTTGTTGTTTAGTCGTTTAGTCATGTCCGACTCTTCGTGACCCCATGGACCAGAGCACGCCAGGCACTCCTGTCTTCCACTGCCTCCCACAGTTTAGTCAAATTCATGCTGGTAGCTTCGAGAACACTGTCCAACCACCTCGTCCTCTGTCATCCCCTTCTCCTTGTGCCCTCAGTCTTTCCCAACATCAGGGTCTTTTCCAGGGAGTCTTCTCTTCTCATGAGGTGGCCAAAGCATTGGAGTCTCAGCTTCAGGATCTGTCCTTTCAGTGAGCGCTCAGGGCTGATTTCCTTCAGAATGGAGAGGTTTGATCTTCTTGCAGTCCATGGGACTCTCAAGAGTCTCCTCCAGCACCATAATTCAAAAGCATCAATTCTTCGGCGATCAGCCTTCTTTATGGTCCAGCTCTCACTTCCATACATCACTACTGGGAAAACCATGGCTTTAACTATACGGACCTTTGTTGGCAAGGTGATATCTCTGCTTTTTAAGATGCTGTCTAGGTTTGTCATTGCTTTTCTCCCAAGAAGCAGGCAGAGTTGCTCCGAATAGCAGGCCTTACCTTAGGAAAAATGAGGCAGTGTGTCTTGGGTTCCAGATGTGTGTGTGCATACACACCATTAGAGGGCAGCAAACTGTTATTTATTTCTTAAGTTTTGTTTTGACAGCTGCATCCCACCCTGAGCTTGGAGTGGTGGACCTGAATATAAGCCACCCCACTTTCACCCCACAAGTACTCTGTGTAGTAACAAGACTGAACTATAACCACCCAATGCACCACTTTTTTCATAAAAAGGATAGGGTTTGCTTTCTGTTCTGTATTCACGAACTAGTTCTCATGTACAAAAGGTAACAGATTTACAAACATAGGGCTGGATCCTAATGATTTCTGCATCAAACTGTAGCTTGTTCTAGTCATGCTGTTTACAAAAAGGGGGTTGCCAAAATAATCAGTCTCTGCCTTCTCCAGCCTGGTGCCCTCCAGATGTTTTGGAGTCCCAGACTACAACTCCCATCGTCTCCACACAACCCACTGGTGGAAGTTGTAATCCCAAGGATCTGAAGGGCACCAGGTTGGAGAAAGCTGACCTAGCAATGCAGGAATCTCAACATACGGTTCCCCATCCAGTTTGAAACCATACCAGACCCTGCTTAGCTTTGCAATGTGCTAATAGTTTTAACGCTGCACCACCAGAAGGAAGCCCATAGGTTCCCCATCCTTGTTTTATAGCAGGTTTTCCTTGGCGAGCCTGATGTTGCTGAACTACAACTCCCAGCATCCTAAGCCATTGGTCATGCTTAATGGGGCTGGTGGGAGTTGTGGTTCAGCAACATTTGGAAGGCCAGAGGTTGCTGACATGTGTTTTATAGCAAGTGAGATTGTGAATACAGGCTGATTAGGGACACGGGTGGCGCTGTGGGTTAACCACAGAGCCTAGGGCTTGCCGCTCAGAAGGTCGGTGGTTCAAATCCCCACGACGGGGTGAGCTCCGGTTGCTCTGTCCCTGCTCCTGCCAACCTAGCAGTTCAAAAGCACGTCAAAATGCAAGTAGATAAATAGGTACCACTCCAGCGGGAAGGTAAACGGCATTTCCGTGCACTGCTCTGGTTCACCAGAAGTGGCTTAGTCATGCTGGCCACATGACCCGGAAGCTGTACACCGGCTCCCACAGCCAATAAAGCGAGATGAGTGCCGCAACCCCAGAGTCGGTCACAACTGGACCTAATGGTCAGGGGTCCCATTACCCTTTACCTTTTTAAGCTCCAAGATGGGTGTGAAACACCATAACTTGCTGATCTGCATCTCTTAAAGCAACAGACAGGAGCTCTGGGCACAGTTTCCCCATCTTGAGTGCCATCACTTACATCAGCAAGATCTGACTATCCTGGAGATTAAGCTTCACCACGAACCTCTTCCCCCTGACATGATTTAAACATTCCACTTACTTAATGCAGAAATTTACAGATCTGTTAAATTGCTATTTGCAGTTGTAATTTAAAGGTTCACTGCTACAGCCATTAGAAACCAGAAGCATTGGCTTTTCATGCAGATTCAAAGCTATGATTACAGGGGCACAGAGGGCATTTGCTAATGTGCCCATTCCCAGAATAACTATAAAACATGTGAATTGGGCCAAGACCTGTAATGAGGACAAATAAATTCTAAGGGAGGGGGGTAATAATCTAGTTCAGTACCCTTTATTTCAATGTTCAGGCTGGGAGTGCCATAGCCTATATAGCCAAATAGGCACCAGAAACACAAAAGTGGGAGATATCAGCAAGCGTACGGGAAACCACAAAATCTGCAGAACTGCAATGACGAAATCTCCAGGCCCCACCCCCACCCCCCCAAAAAACTTAGGAAAAATCCTCAAGGGGAATGGGTGACTTCTCCCTCCCCAAAACCCAGTGAGGACTGTAGGCGCAAATGTTGACTTGCTTTTTGGAAGTGGGAATGGAATGGAGTAACCTGGAAATGGGCACAGGGGCTGACTGGCTGGCACATTGAAGAGCAGCACTCTGCACTGAAGCATTTTGTTACTGCGTGACACTTGGACCAAGCGGAGAGCCAAACAGGAACCCACCCAGATAAGTGGCTGGGTTTGTTTGTTTGTTTATTTATTTGCAAAAATAATTCTGTACTGCCATCTAATGCAAAATACTGAGGCTGAGTACAACAAAATATACAAATACAATAAAACATTTTTTAAAAAAACAACGAAAGCAATACAAAGTAATCATTAAAATAACTGGCTAACTTTGATGGGGGGAGGGAATAAACAGAATAGGCCTGTTGGCATAAAAAGCATATTCACCAGATGCCTGAAAGTTAATGGAGAGGGTGCCTGACAAATTTCTGGTGGAAGAGTGTTCCATAGGCTCTAAACCTTCAGTTTCCAGTTGAGGCCAGCCAGGCCTCTGTAACATGGGGGACAACTAGCAGTACTGCTCCAAATGATCTCAGTGTTTGTACTGGAATACAAGGGCTCAGACTGTCCTTAAGGTTGTTGTTGTTGTTTAGTCGTTTAGTTGTGTCCGACTCTTCGTGACCCCATGGACCAGAGCACGCCAGGCACCTCTGTCCTCCACTACCTCCCGCAGTTTGGTCAAACTCATGCTGGTAACCTCGAAAACACTATCCAACCATCTCGTCCTCTGTCGCCCCCTTCTCCTTGTGCCCTCCATCTTTCCCAGCATCAGTGTCTTCTCCAGGGAGTCTTCTCTTCTCATGAGGTGGCCAAAGTACTGGAGCCTCAGCTTCACGATCTGTCCTTCCAGTGAGCCCTCAGGGCTGATTTCCTTAAGAATGGATGCGTTTGATCTTCTTGCAGTCCATGGGACTCTCAAGAGTCTTCTCCAGCACCATAATTCAAAAGCATCAATTCTTCTGCGATCAGCCTTCTTTATGGTCCAGCTCTCACTTCCATACATCACTACTGGGAAAACCATGGCTTTAACTATACGGACCTTTGTTGGCAAGGTGACGTCTCTACTTCTCAAGATGCTGTCTAGGCCTGTCATTGCCCTTCTCCCAAGAAGCAGGCATCTTTTAATTTTGTGGCTGCTGTCACCATCTGCAGTGATCATGGAGCCCAAGAAAGTAAAATCTCTCACTGCTTCTATTTCTTCCCCTTCTATTTGCCAGTATCCGGGTTAATAAGGTATATTCAGTCGTCCAGAGCTTTGTATATCAGCACAACCTTGAACCTGGCCTGGCAGCATATGGGCTTCTAGTGAGGATGCTTTAGCAGAGGGGTCCCATGCTGTGGGCAGCCTGCCCCCATCAGCAGCCTGGCCAGTGCATTCCACACTGGCTGCAGCTTCTGGGCCAGTTTAAATCAAGTTTAAATAAATTGCCAGTGTAAAAGCTGCATCTATCAAGAGCAGGGGATGCTGCTTATACTGAGTCAAATCACTGGTCCATCTACCTCATTACTGTTTACACTGGCTGGCAGCAGCTCTCCAGGGTTTCAGGCAGGGATGTCTCCTAGCCCTACCAATCATCATCATCATCATCATCATCATCATCATCATCATAATTTATTTGTACCCCTCCCATCTGGCTGGGTTTCCCCAGCCACTCTGGGCAGCTTCCACAAAGACCAAAAATTCACTAAGATGTCACACATTAAAAACTTCCCTGAATAGGGCTGCCTTAAGATGTCTTCTGAATGTCAGGTAGTTGTTTATCTCTTTGACATCTGAAGGGAGGGCGTTCTACAGGGCGGGTGCCACTACTGAGAAGGCCCTCTGCCTGGTTCCCTGTAGCTTTGCTTCTCGCAATGAGGGAACCACCAGAAGGCCCTCGGCACAGGACCTCAGCGTCCGGGCAGAACGATGGGGGTGGAGACGCTCCTTCAGGTATACTGGACCAAGGCCGTTTAGGGATTTAAAGGTCAGCACCAACACTTTGAATTGTGCTCGGAAACGTACTGGGAGCCAATGTAGGTCTTTCAAGACCGGTGTTATGTGGTCTCGGTGGCTGCCCCCAGTCTAGCTGCTGCATTCTGGATTAGTTGTAGTTTCCGAGTCACCTTCAAAGGTAGGGATGCCAGGGATTGAACCATGGACCTTTGGCATGCAAAACCAAATTCTCTACCTCTGAGCAATGGGCCTGCCTGAAAGCAACCTCAATTCGGTGCCAAGGAGGAAAAGGAAATTCTGTCACCCTTGCCAGTACAGTATACATGATGCATGTTTTTAACACACACGTAATTCTTGGGTTTCCTTGCTTGGTGGTTGTGGAGAAAAGCACCGAGCTCTATAAATCAGCAAAGGCAAAGTCTACATGCCAGTAACTAAGTTGAGATTGTTTATTCTTGAGATTTATATTTGGCCTTTCTATAAAATATGCAGGCAATTTATAGTAACATATAGTCAAAAATATACAGTAATAAAAAGAACAACCTCCTCCCTCACAGAAACAATCTAAACAAAAAAGCAGCAGCAGCATAAACACAATGGGCAGTGCCATCCTAACCATGTCTGCTGAAAAGCGACTCCCATTGAGTTCAATGGAGCTCACTTCTGAGAAGACATATTTAGCTTAGTTAAGTGTGGTACTCAATGAGAATTCACTGGAATAGCCTGCTTGAAAGCAAGCAGCAATGGAGCCAGGCAGGCATCCTTTGGAAGGCTGTTCCAGATCTTGGGTGCCACTGACAAAAAGGCTCCATCTCAGGTACCCATTTCCAACACCAAGGAGACCCATAGCAGGCCCCATTATTATATAGTAATCGTATATGGAGTTGACCCTGTTAGGTAGGCTAAACTGAGGGAGGGGGCGCGGGTGGCACTGTGGGTTAAACCACAGAGCCTAGGGCTTGCCGATCAGAAGGTTGGTGGTTTGAATCCCCGCGATGGGATGAGCTCCCGTTGCTCGGTCCCTGTTCCTGCCAGCCTAGCAGTTCGAAAGCATGTCAAAGTGCAAGTAGATAAATAGGTACCGCTCTGGCGGGAAGGTAAACGGCGTTTCTGTATGCTGCTCTGGTTCGCCAGAAGCGTCTTAGCCATGCTGGCCACATGACCCGGAAGCTGTACGCCGGCTCCCTCGGCCAATAAAGCGAGATGAGCGCCACAACCCCAGAGTCGGCCACCACTGGACCTAATGGTCAGGGGTCCCTTTACCTTTTAAACTGAGGGAGAAAGTGACTGGCCAAAGGTCACCCAGTGTGCTTTGTTTTTGAGCAGTTTCAAACCCCAGATTTTCCTAGTCCAGGTTCAACACTCCAACCAATGCACCACATTGCCTCTAAAGTTTTGTGCCTTTTTTAAAAAAAAGATGCCTTTACTCAATTGTGAAACACATCTGACTCTGCTACTGAAAACATTTTAGTGCAATAAAGGTATTTGTAACAAAAGCTCAAGTTGTGTTTTTAATGTACACATCCTAATCATAAGGTTTGACTCTTCCGTCCGCATGACCTCTGGTGTATTTAAAGCTAACTTGCCCTCACATAACTATTTTGTAAACAGTAATAGCTTATGGAATGAAGTGTCATTGCTAAGGCTTTAGGAAAAGTAATAACTACCATAATTTGACTATTTCATCTGGGACCTTCGTCTTTCCAGAGATTCCAGCTGCACAGAGAGCCTCCAAGGATGCTATTTTTTTCCTAGACAGGTGCTACTCAGATTGGTTGGTGAACAGATGCAAGAATGGAGGCCAGGATCTTGCCTCTTCCCTCTCCACCCATCCTCTCACTCATATCTACAGACATGTCATGCGAGCAGGACTAAAGGGAAGAGAGAAAAACGACTGAAGAAAATCAATACACTAATTCAGAGCCAATTAACTGAGAACAACAACTGGCAAGTTGTCAAAAAAGCCCAGTGGTTGTATAATCATGGGATATATTACTACAGTATTAACTTTATGCCCCACCTTTCCACCTAGGATCTAAAGGCGGTGCATGTGGGCCTCTCCTCTATTTTATCCATAGCTGTACATACCCTCTAACATTTCTCAGGTGAAAATAGGGATGTCCTAGGGAAGATTGGGACATTCCAGGATCAAAATCAGAAACTGGGACAGCTTCTGAAAATCCTGTACTGTTCCTTTGAGGGACACTTTGAGGGTCTGGCCGTAGTGACTGGGTCATGAGTGATTGGAACCCAGGTCACACTGTAGCAACTACTCTGTGCTGGCTCTCTTAAAATGCAGCCTTTTAAGTGTATTCAAAGTACTTCACATTCATATTTCAGTCATGCTTGCACAGCACCCTATAAAGTAGATCACTATTCATTTATTATCTCTATATTGTAGATAGGGAGGCCTGAGAGACAATGGCTGGCCTAAGGATGCTTAGGGGGGATTCACATAGTCAGCCCTGACCGTGGAAGCCCTGTGCAAAGTAAAATTCTAAGGGTTGTATTCAAAGCTCAGAGAAGATCCACTGAAATTAATGAACCTGTTAGTCATGTCCATTAATTTCAACAGGTCTACTTTGTGTAGAATGAGCATTATACAAACCCTAACTTGAAAACAAAAACAATGAGAAGGTTTTTCACTGTAATGGTTTTTGTTGTTTCTGCTGGACTCAACACCCACCCACCCACAACAGAGGCTGGGTGGCCATCTGCCACAGTTTCTTTAGCGGTGATTTCTGCACTGCACTTGGGGTCTCTTTCCAACTCTACACTTCTACATATACAGTGGTACCTCGGGCTACATATGCTTCAGGTTACATACGCGTCAGGTTACAGACTCTGCTAACCCAGAAATAGTACCTCGGGTTAAGAACTTTGCTTCAGGATGAGAACAGAAATCGTGCTCCGGTGGCGCGGCAGCAGCAGGAGGCCCCATTAGCTAAAGTAGTGCTTCAGGTTAAGAACAGTTTCAGGTTAAGAACGGACCTCCAGAACAAATTAAGTACTTAACCCGACGTACCACTGTACTTGCTGATGGCTGGATTTATTAAAACATTAGCAACGGAAGGCAAAAAGTGCACCAGTGATTTTTTTTAAAGGTGCACTTTTTTGTTTGTTTGTTTGGTGATTTATCACTATATAATATTTTGAATTTCCTCCATTAACTATAGTAATTAACAGGACAATCTAATGCATGTCAACTCAGAATAAAGTTCCATTGAGTTCAATAGAACTTACTCCCTGGTAAAGTTGTGTGATCCAGAGCATGATTGGGTTTCGTTCCATGTTTTCCTGGAAGTCCCACCCAGCTCAATGAGACTTACTCTAAAGTAATTATACAGAGGCTTGCAAGCTTTTAGGACTCAGCTACATTACTAAAAATAAAACATTATAAATGTCATATAACATTGTGACACCGGATGGTGGTGTGAAGCTGAAATCAGAACTCTGTGAAATTTTCCATTGTGAGCTTTAAAATGGCTTTTTTCAGAGTGTTTTCAGAGCATTTTTTAAATAGCTGTGTAGATACAGCCTTGGTGATAAAACAGAAGGTGGGGAAAATCAGACCAGGAAGTGACGGGAAGAGATCCCCCCCCAAAATGTCTAGGGATTTGGAAAACAATTGCTGAGTGACCCACACTCTGCCTGTTTCATTCAGGCTAGCTTTGGCAGTTTCTGGGTCTGCTGTCTGGATCACTCTTCTGCAATTTCCAGACACCTGAGTCCTGGAAAAGCCTTAAAGCATAAATCACTAACCTAAGAAGTACAGGTCAACCTGACAAATTTGCATCAAACATCTTTTCAGCCACTAGCTCAGTTGGTTAGAGCATCCTGCTGATAATGCCAAGGTTGCAGGTTCGATCCACTACATTCCAGGGCGATGGACCAGTTGGGTCCCCCCCAACTCTGCAATTCTATGATTCTATGACCCACTATTTGTGGATCAAACTGGGGCCGATGGGCTTCTTGTGCCTGTCACATGGGAGTCACTTCAAAAGGTTCCACATGGCATCTGCAATTTTCCACCAGTTTTTTGGATATACAACATATTGGCCTGCAATGGTGTGGTGAAGCTCCTCCAGACATTCTTTTGTTATCATGCATCCGTGGTTATGGTATCGGGGCAGTTACACATGCTCCCACTTTTGATAGTTTGTGCATGGAAATGTTTTGGGGAAACATATTGCTTTGCTTGTAATAGGTACGAGCCCTGTAGTTTCCTGATGAAATCCTGTAACTTTTTATACATTAAATGCTGTCAAGGTTGTTGGGGGTTTATAAATGTTCCACTTTTGTTGCAGTATAGTGTAAGAATGCGCCCCCAGATGGCATTGGGGCAGCATCACAAAATAAGAAAGGAGAATGATGTATGGATTGGTCCGATATAAGCTCACCAATGTTATTGAGTCAATGACATGTTGCAGAAAACACCTGTCTGAAGGGGCCCCAATAGCCATCCGGTGATCTTTTGCAAATGAACAGCTTGCAGATGCCACAGAGAACAATTTATTATGCCCTCTTTGTAGCTATAACATATAAATATACCTTAGCAACCCATGTCATGTCAAAATAAATTTCAACTGAAACCAGTGAGCAGCTGTTTTCTTGCAGAACATGAAGAGATATCCAGAGGAGCTTGATGATAAGGGGAAGAAATATACAATTTTACTGAGCTTTCAGTTTATATCGAATGATGACATCTTTCTCTGGCTGCAACATTCCAAAGCCGTATCTTTCCTTGTCGAAGGCTGGGATTGCTGCATTGGGATCTTTCAGCTCCAAATCAAAATAGCTTAAGAGGAGGAAAACACACCTGAAATGAGAAAAATAACCTGGTCAGTAGGGCCAAAGACAGGGATGTGACGACATGTGGTGAGCTATCAGTTAGACCTCTGACAAGATTAATCTATGCCCCCTGCTGCCGCCGCCCAATGCCAAGAAGCCTGTTGGGTAGGGAGGGAGAGAAAGATGGAAGTAGTGGCCTCCAAGATCTTGGCTCTGTACTTTTTAAATGTAAAATAGGTACAGTAGTATGAATAAAAACCAGGAGAGCAATATACTAAACAGAGCATTCCAACAATTCCAATTTTGTAAGATGCACAGATTGCTGTATGGCCCCATACAGCACGAAGAAAGTTCTGTTTTATCCAGTAGCTCTTAACTGTAATGGAAACTACAGTTTAACAGTATAGTGTAGAGGAGCTTACTCCTGAATAAATGTGCATAGGTTGTAGCCATACAAAGTAATCTTGTAGGCATGTCTACTCAGAAATAGCTTCCCCTGTGTTCAATGGGCCTCACTCCCAGATTGTTGTTGTTTAGTCATTTAGTCATGTCCGAGTCTTCATGACCCCATGGACCAGAGCATGCCAGGCACTCCTGTCTTCCACTGCCTCCCGCAGTTTAGTCAAACTCATGCTGGTAGCTTTGAAAACACTGTCCAACCATCTCGTCCTCTGTCGTCCCCTGCTCCTTGTGCCCTCAATCTTTCCCAACATCAGGGTCTTTTCCAGGGAGTCTTCTCTTCTCATGAGTGGCCAAAGTATTGGAGCCTCAGCTTCAGGATCTGTCCTTCCAGTGAGCACTCAGGGCTGATTTCCTTCAGAATGGAGAGGTTTGATCTTCTTGCAGTCCACGGTACTCTCAAGAGTCTCCTCCTGCACCACAATTCAAAAGCATCAATTCTTCGGCGATCAGCCTTCTTTATGGTCCAGCTCTCACTTCCATACATCACTACTGGGAAAATCATAGCTAAGTGTGCATAAAACAGTGTGATAAGCTTGTATGATTTTCTTTTAATGGAATCAAAGCTGCTGCCTTCAATGGCTTAGCAATGCTACCTAACATTTCTTTCTGTGGAAAAATAAATGGATGGTTTAGATAAACTTGAAAATCTTGTGACCTGTTCATTTTAAATTATTCAAGACAGATGGGGGTGGCATCTGGTCACACCTAGGGCTCCTCCAAATGCCATATTAGTTGAGCATTCATCCTGATTTGCTTGCACCAAAGCTTAAGAGGAAGTTAAATCATATCCAGTCTTTATTGAGCATTCATTCTTATTTGAGATAATGAGCGCTGATAATGAGCGTTGAACCTGCATTCATCCAGATTTGCCTTCAGGGTGTTCATACATCTTCCTGCTAATAACATGCCCATCCCATACTTTTCAGTGCAATTCCCTGTCACTTTCCACACTGATTCTTTTTTTAAAGCGGATTTGTGGCACTAGGGCAACTGGGTGGTTTAATCTACTTTAACTGTGTAAACCTGCATCTCCTGGGATGTGCTTGAATCCCTACTGCAAAATACTGACAGTCTGGAGGCACTGAGAATGTAGCAAATAGAAGGCTCACACAATTAACAACAACAACAACAACAACAACTTATTATTATTATTATTATTATTATTATTATTATTATTATTATTAATACCCCACCCAACTGGCTGGATTTCCTCAGGCACTCTGGGTGGCTTCCAGAAAAATAGTAAAAATACATTTAAAAATCAGTCATTAAAAACTTCCCTAAACACGGCTGCCTTCAGATGTCTTCTAAAAGTCAGATAGTTGTTTATTTCCTTGACATCTGATGGGAGGGTATGCCACAAGGCGGGCGCCACTACTGAGAAGGCCCTCTTCCTGGTTCCCTGTAACTTCACTTTTTCCAGTGAGGGAACTGCCAGAAGGCCTTTGGAGCTGGACCTCAGTGTCCAGGCTGAACTATGGGGGTGGATACGCTCCTTCAGGTATAGAGGACCAGGCTGTTTAGGGCTTTAAAGGTCAGCACCAACACTTTGAATTGTGCTCGGAAATGTACTGGGAGCCAATGTAGGTCTTACATTGCTTTCTATCAATTTGTGCACACTGTGGTTTAAACCACTGAGCCTAGGGCTTGCCGATCAGAAGGTCAGCGGTTTGAATCCCCGTGACGGGGTGAGCTCCCATCGCTCGGTCCCTGCTCCTGCCAACCTAGCAGTTTGAAAGCACGTCAAAGTGCAAGTAGATAAATAGGTACCGCTCTGGCGGGAAGGTAAACGACATTTCTGTGCGCTGCTCTGGTGTGCCAGAAGTGGCTTAGTCATGCTGGCCACATTACCCAGAAGCTGTACGCTGGCTCCCTCAGCCAGTAAAGCGAGATGAGCGCCGCAACCCCAGAGTCATCCGCGACTGGACCTAACAGTCAGGGGTCCTTTTACCTTTTAACTGTGCAGCATTGTGACCATGAGCTGAAAGGTGGCACATCACATTTGATCACTGCTTTGAACTCCCTGGAACCTCTAACTTCCTCTGCACCCCCTGCAGATGTGCAGTGCTAGGTGACCAGGCAGCTTCCATTTAAATTTCCCACAATGCCCCTTGAGCAGTGCTATCTTGGAAATAGCAGGTGCCTGGCACCAATTTTAGGAGCAACATCACTAGACAAACCTGCTGGAGGGGTCCACCTGGGCAGGAGGAGGTATATATTGAATGTACCAAATATATTCAAGCTGGAGACAGCCCCACAGGTTACTGAGTAGCACTGTACACACACTGTACACACAGCCATTTGCCTAGATCAGGGGTAGTCAACCTTTTTATACCTACTGCCCACTAATGCATCTTGTTTGATGGTAAAATTTCCAGTGCTCAATGGAAGGAGGATTCAGCTTGTGCCGCAGAACCCCCTACCTCCCACATAGAATCCTGAAACTCCCACTAGCGGGCGGTAGGGACCAGGCTGACAACCCCTGGGCTAGATAGTTGCTGGTGTCAATCTGCTAACTCAGGAGAAATTTTTTTAAGCATGCTTTAAGTATCTGATTGGAAATGCAGGACAGCAAAGGAGTGGGAAGTTTGTCTTCTGTGCCTGACAGAACTCCGATGGCTTTTCTCTATATTGATGGAACGTTTTCGCTGCTATTTTATTGGGTTTATTTTATAGGCTATTGTACCACTTTTATTGCAATACGTTGTTAGTTTTTTCCTGATTTCATGCCATGCTTTATGCTTTTGAAATTCGGTAAGTCACTTGGAGAGTCCTTATGTGTCAAGCAGCTCATAAATTGAATTAATAACAATGTAAGTTGTTCCTCTGAACTATGCATATGGCTGGGAGGACGGCTAGGAGCAGGTTCTGCCCCCCCCCATGTGTTGGTTGCGTATCTCCCTGCAATATGCCTACATGTACAGGGCCCCTTCCATGTGACTGAGAATCCTGTATGGGATAGGAAGCTGCCACATTGGTCCATCTCAATATTGTCTACACCAGCCTTCATCAACCTGGAGCCCTCCAAATGTTGTTGGGTTCCAGTCCCCATCAGCCCCAGCCAGCATAAGCAATTGCCAGCAATGATGTAGCCCAACCTGGGGGCACCAGGTTGAGGACCAGGCAAGTCTACACTGGCTAACTTTCCAGCGTTTCAGACAGACCAGGGATATGGAACCTGTGGTTTTTCAGATGTTGATGGACTCTAACTCTCACTGGTCCCCAGCCATCATGGCCAGTGCTGGGCTGCAATATGACTTACTATGGAGTAATCTCTATCAACCACTTTGGGACTTACTTCTGAGTAAACGCGATGCTGTCATTTTCTGTTACAAGCCAGCACTAGCTTCTTACGATCGAAATTATTGCGAGAGGCGGTCATTATATCAACATGACAAATTCACTCACTGTTTGATGCTATTGACTGCAAGGAACTTTCCAATACAGACATTTATTCCCGCTCCCCATGGCATGGAGTAATACTTGAGGCTTTTCCCTCCTTTATAGAAATCTGTTTTTTCTGTGCCGTCCGAATTGAGGAATCGGTCATATCTGAATTTCTGAAAGAAAGAAGAGGTTCAAAGTGAGCAAATGTTTCTTTTCGGAAACATTAAAAATGCAGAGCGCAAGGATTTAGAGTCATGGGCAGGAATCTGTTTGGATTTTTTAAATATATATATACTGTAGGGGTGGCTACAATAATAAAAGAATAAAAGTTCCTGTGATAAGGCACATTGTTTACATGTAGACTAGAGATAGCCCATGTGGTGTTCTTCAGATGTCACTGGACTACAATTCCCATAATCCCTTGCTGGCTGGGGCTGATGTCCAGCAACATCTGGAGAATATCACATTGGCTACTCCTGTTGCACCCTTTTCAGTCACAAGATACAAGAGGAAACTTAGAGTGGCAACACAGGGGAAAATCCACAGTACGCTCTCCTCCACAAACTCTGTTAAAATTAATGGGGATTTCCTTGGGGCAGATGGAAGTAAATGCATCTTTGATGCATTGCTTTCTTCTAGCCAGTTGTCTGCCTGAGGCCCATTCTATGACAAAGGAGGAAGAGCATTTAGAATTGGCTGTTGAATGTATTGATGCTCGGTCTAAGTCTCTTTGGCTGTCCTTGGGAGTGGAATGGGGAAAATGGAACAACATTTCAAAGCCAGAACCTCCTCTACACCCTTCCAGTCAGCCCACAGCACCAGTCTCCCGTCTCACGGCTACAGCGCCACTTTGGCATTGCTTTAGGCATTTAGGACCATTTCCTTCTCCTCTACAGAATTCACATCTGGATCCTTTAGCAGGGGATGGAAGTGCCTGGGGAGCTGAAAGATGTTTGCTCTCAAATCATAGATGCCTGGAAGCTTAATGTGGCAAAAGTGGAACATTTAATTGCAATTAAGGTTAACAACCTTACTTTTTTCTAAGCTTACTCAGAGCGTCTCTGCTTGCTCCAAATTAAATCTGTCATGTAAGGCATTGATGAGCATTTTGAGAAATACTTTAAAACATGCTGTTGGGTTTTTTTTGTTTTTGTTTTTGGATCCTGAAATAGAACACAGGAATTTACTTGCTAATTGAGAGGCAGGTGAGCCTCGTGCAACCTTACAAACAATAATTTAATGAGACTTGAGTTACAATAATATCAGCATCGTTTCTACCATAATGGTCCCTGGGAGGCTGTTCATAAGAGGAAGCAATCCCAGTTTGATCCTTTGTTAACAAAGAGAAAATTAACGTGGTGCTGGTGTGAGGGAGGTAGGAAGACAGAGAAGGAGAAACTCATTGATATATTAAAGAAGTGCCTTAGGTTGTCACAGCAACAGTCAAAAAGGAATTCCACTCATCAATTCTGGTCTGCACTTAGCATTCTTTACATCAGTGGTTCCTGAACTTTGCCCCCCACCCCACCGACCATTTGAAAATTACTGATGGTCTTCACATACCATTAATTATTTTTCTACCTGTTGCAGCCAGCGTAATTGTAAAATAAGCAATAAAAATACAATTAAAATTGGTATGAATATATAATTCAGATATGGCATGGACCACCTAAATAAATATCATAGACTACTGGTGATCCAGGGATCACAGTTTGGGAACTCCTGGATTACATCATTCTATTTTTATATCCAGAGAGTTATTATTTTTACTCCTGGAATTGGTCCTGAGAGCCAATTTTTGAGGGACACGTATTACCTGAGCAGGTTCACACGTGACTGTAAAACCAACAGATGCTACGTGTGCAAATGAGCCACTTCGGATCTAACATCACAGGTGGAAATTTTGTCATCACCCAAAACCATCTTTTCCCCCAATCAAATCAGTTCACCCATTCAGCAGCCAGTCACCAAAGACAAAATAATCAGGTGTAGGAAAACCATGGGGTGTCCATATGTTTATGGACATATGGACAGCAGCTCTTTGTGATTTGGATACAAGAAATCATAGCTTGTTGGCATATCAAATATCCAACTTGCAATGGCTGTGTAGATCCATTAAGATTTCTATCACAAGAATAATTTCGGGAGCTGTACCAAGGGTGGAACAGGTGAGCCAGATCAGTGTTGACAGTAACAGCTCAGGCACTTACGGATGGAGGATTTCGCCATTGCCAGCCAAGCTAATACAGTGTATGCGACATCCACAAACCATGAGGACTTTTGCCCCCTCTCTGTTGCTCTCCACTATTTCACATGGCAGGCCGGGAGATAAGTGAGATCAGTATGTCCAAATGATGAATTGCAAAAGGACAGTCTGTTTTTCTATGTCTGCCTTGGCACTCCTGTCAAGCAACACATTTCATATAGAATGTGCTTAAGGACATAAGAAGAGCCCTGCTAGATCATATCCAAGACCCTTCTAGTCTAGCATCCATTTTCCTTATAATGGCCAGCTAGATGCCCCGGGAAACCCTCAAGAAGGACATGAGGGTAATTCTCTTCTTGTTGTTCTCCAGCAACTGATATTCAGAGGCATCCACTGGTAGCATGATCTTCCATCAATTTGCCTCCCTTCCCCCCCCCCCCCCCGTTGCCTTTTAAAATAACCTAAATTGGTGGCAATCTCCACGTCCTGTTGAAGTGAATTCCATAAGCTAACATGGCTTAAGCTGCAGGGGTCAGCAAACTTTTTCAGCCGGGGGCCAGTCCACTGTCTCTCAGACCTTGTGGGGGGCTGGACTATATATTGAAAAAATAATAATGAACGAATTCCTATGCCCCACAAATAACCCAGAGATGCATTTCAAATAAAAGGACACATTCTACTCATGTAAAAACACGCTGATTCCCAGACCGTCCGCGGGCCGGATTTAGAAGGCGATTGGGTCAGATCTGGCCCCCAGGCCTTAGGTTGCATACCCACCTAATGGCTTAAGGTCATTAGGTGCAAGGTGCAGCATTACTTCTGGTTCAGCTAGTCTTTGGTGGGGCAAAAAGTCTGCTGAGCATCCAAACTGCCTTTCCTGATCACTGGAAATTATACCTCCCTCCCCTTTGAGATGTCAACAAGCGCTTTCAAACCTATCTCTCTAGCTTTGAGGGCTAAAACTTCTTTCTTTTAGAAGAAAATGGAAATCCTCGAGAAACTGGTAGCAGTACCAGTTTGTACGCTAGCATGGCGTTAAGAATCCTGAAACGTGCACAATCCTCCCCAGAAAGCTAGGTTGTTTTTAGGCATGGGAATGTGACTCTGTCAATATTGTGCTGTTTCGACATGTTGGCATGGGTTTTATGCCCATGTCAGGCTGCAAGAGAAATGAGAGTAAACAAGGAGATGGAGCAATCCCCCGCTGAGGAATGATTGCAAGGTTGCAGCATTCGGGACTTTTTAGTTTAGAGAAAAGGCAATTAAGAGGAGACATGATGCAGGTGGTCAAAACTATGCAGGGCGTGGGGAAATGGATAGAGAAAATATTTCCTCCCTCTGTCATAATGCCAGATCTTGGGGTTCATCCAAGAAAGCTGATAGATTCCCTTATTCACACAGCAGGCAGCTAAACTGTGCCATTCACTCCCACAAGATAGAATGAAGACCACCAGCTTGGATGGCTTTGAAAGAGGATTAGGCAGTATTATGGATGTTAAGGCTTTCAGTGGTGACTAGCAATGAAGTTTCTGTTCTACCTTCATCATCATTGGAGGCAGTGTGCCTCTGAATACCAGTTACTGGGAATCACTGGTGGCGAGGGTGCTGCTGTGCTTGGGTCCTGGCTTCCCATAGGCAACTGGTGAGCCAGTGTAAGAAGAGGACGATGGATTAGATGGGCCATTGGCCAGAGCCAGCAGGATCTTCTTGTGGTCTTAAGGATGCTGCATATGGCATTGTCATAATACTCGACCCAGTGGGTTTAAATAAGCCACGCAGTGAAAGGAATCTGTGGAGGAAACTGTCAGGAGGAACATGATTCAGAACGGTGCAGCTTTACCTCTGGCTCCTCATAAATTTCAGGGTCCATTTGAGGGCTTATAAATGGAAAGAGGCAAAGCCTATCTCCTTTTCTCAGGCTGTACTCTCTGCCGTCTGCCAGTCTCAGGCGCATGTCTTGAAGGACCTCTCTGGTGATGAAAGGAGCTGCTGTCAAACGTAGCATTTCATTCAATGCGCTGTCTGTACAAACGGGAGAAGCAAAAGGGGGAAATTACTGCGTCCAATAAACATGCAAAGGAGCAAAGGTAGGAGCAGCTGCCTTTATCTCTGTGTGCCAAGGAGATGGCTCACTTTTCTAACACTGCAAATTCACTTAAGAAAATTCCACCATGAGATATCCTTTAGGAAATGCAAGATTTCTTTCCTGAGAAACTGAACTGGAAGCAAAGGAAAAGTGATAAGGAGTCTAGTCCAATGAAAAAGGAAGAGTCTTGCAGCTGTAGCTCAATGGTACAGAACATGCTTTGCATGAAGAAAGTATTGGGTTCAATCCTGGGCATGTCCTGGTGGGGCTAGGAGAAAGACCCTCTGTCTGAAATCTGGGATAGCCACTGTCAGTCAGTATATTACTGAGCTAGATGGAGGAAGGGTCTTGACTTAGTATAAAGCAACCTCTTCTGTTCCTTAGGTAAAGGTAAAGGGACCCCTGACCGTTAGGTCCAGTCGTGGATGACTCTGGGGTTGCAGCGCTCATCTCGCTTTATGGGCCGAGGGAGCCAGCATACAGCTTCCGGGTCATGTGGCCAGCATAACTAAGCTGCTTCTTGCGAACCAGAGCAGTGCACGGAAACGCCATTTACCTTCCCGCCGGAGCGGTACCTATTTATCTACTTGCACTTTGACGTGCTTTCGAACTGCTAGGTTGGCAGGAGCAGGGACCGAGCAATGGGAGCTCACCCCGTTGCCGGGATTCGAACTGCCAACCTTCTGATTGGCAAGTCCTAGGCTCTGTGGTTTAACCCACAGTCCCACCCGCGTCCCTTAGATTACTTCTATTACATCTTCCTTATTCCTTAGATTCCTTCTATTACATTTGCCAGTCCGTTAGATTCCTTCTATTTGCAATTCCTTACATTTGCCAGAGGCACGTCACGGTTACACCAAGGTTTCCTGCTGCAAATACATTAAGTGCAAACAGCAGGTGTGTGTTATTCCCCTCCATTTCTTTATAAAACCACCATCCCATTCCTTACAGTTTATAGCATAACAGTACATTTCCACATTTTAGTACGTTATACCAAATAACATAAATAGCCTAATTTTTATTGTTTGATTGAAAGATATTCTGTTTCACGGCATTAGATTTCTAGTGTTCTACCCTTAAATCCATCTTGATGGCTGAAAATGGTATATGTATATATTTTAAAAAATAATAATTACTACTAGTAATGCACATATGTTGAACTATACTTATCGCACAGCACTCTGACCATTCATACCTCGTACCTACATCTCAAAGACTTAAGAACTCCCTCCAATTATTTAAGAACACAGATTTGCGTTCTTTAGCAGTGTGGGAGGCCAGTATGGGGTCACTGTCAGAAAGTAAAGACTGGAGCCACGTGGCTCAGGTTTTAATTCCCTACTCAGCCATGAAATTTGCTGGGTGACCTATCTCACATGGAAGTTGTGAAGATAAAATGAAAGTGGGGAAAACAATCCATATCTCTTCGAGCTCCCTGTGGAATCAGAATTTAGAGGTGGTTTTGAAAAACTAGTTTATAGTAAGATTAAAAAGTTCCTGAACTAGACCGCTACAATTTCTAGCTGGGAAAGAATGGAATGACCCTTTATAAATGAATGAATGAATGAATGAATGAATGAATATCAAATCCTGTACATAGAAAACTTCATGACAGGGTGAAAGCCAGGCTAGGATTTTTCTCCCCAATAAACTACGTATTTTTCTATGGGCAGATCCGCAGCATACATTCAAAGGCTATTCAACACACATTTAAAGCAAGTGGCTTCCCCCCAGAAGAACAACAACTGGGAATACTGGCAGCTGTAGTTTGTGCATGGAATATGCTTTAAGTGTATAGTGTGGATCTGCTGATTTTTTGGAGCTTCTTCTTCTTCTTCTTTTGCCATGGGACAAGAACTTCCAAGCAGTTGTGCTTAGTACTTAGAGTCTTATCCTCCTTGAGCATTCTTGGTTCGAACAGGTTTATTGCCCATCTTCCCTAACAGCTGAAAAAGGTCCTTACACGGCATATGCTGATCTTTAGCAGGAAGAATGGTGTGAAAATGTGTCACTGCCGGGACAAATCAACCCTGTTTTAATAGCAGTTTTGAACAGAGTTAATGAACATTCCTCTTTAAGGAAACATGGTCGGTGACAAAGGCACTATGGTGCAAATGTAGGAGTTGCAGTACTCGGAACAAGATGTAGTGACTTAAAATACTCCTTGTGCCTAAGGAGTAATCTAATGAAAGGACATTGTGGTCTAGGGCTACCTTGTTGTCTTTTAGATTTCTCAGTTCTGATCACAATGTTGGCAACGCAGCACCACTGTTTCTCCACATTTGGAAGGGAAGAGATGACTAAACTAGGGATTTTAAAGTCCACCATCAGTTAGAAATGCAGTGTAAATTAATACCTTAATTATCTGAGTGTTCCTTCAAAAGCCAACAAGGAAATTTGGGCATTCCTCCATTGCTCAATGAGATGAAATGTAGGTGGAGGGATTTTGTGATAGCTTGGGAGGCCCTGCAAAATATGACAAAGACTGTTGCCCATTCAAAGGGAGGGCAGGAGGCATGGCTGCCACTCTAATTGGATTGATGACATCATCACATAGCCAGCCCTGATTGGCTATGTGGCACTGTGATATCACGCTGGCTTTGTGCTCCTTTACTGGCTGGATCAGGCAGCCAACAACAATGAGGATTTAAAAATGGTACCGAAGCAGCTCCACAGAGGTACAGTGAACAAATCTGAAAAGGTACAGATTTGGGAGGGGGTGGTGTAGAATGTGACCTTTGTATGCCAGAAATATCCACCCATGAACATTAGGCACAACCTTACTTCTCTTGAGAGACGCAAATAAATTTGATGTTGAATCGGACGCTTGTGCAATGATTATATAAGAGCATGTTGGAGTCCTACATTTGGCAGATGCTAATGAGGAAGTATTTCTCTTCTCTTTATGACTACACATTAAGAATAACCACACATTCACATAAATCTTGCAGGGGAGGCTCAGCAGCAATTTAGATGTGCATTCCAGAGAAATTTAGGGGGCAATGAGAGAGTGAGAGTGAGTGAAAGAGGTATTAAGTGCCAGCCAACTTATTGCTCTTCAGATATTGGTCGAGGCTTCTACAAATATGAATCTTCCTCAAGGACCCTGCACTTCCCAAGTGTGTGTGAGGCCCAGTAATTAATAACACTCCATGGATCACCCTGCATAGGGAGGTTTGATCTTTGACTCTATCCCTGAAGTAGTCTCAAGCTTCTCCAATGAGGAGCTCCACCGACTCGTCATGGACCCAAAGTCCTCTAATCTCTTGGATGAGAAGATAGAAATTGTACCAGGAAAATGCCAGGGTTCTCAAAGCAAGGTTCTGCCCAAGCACTGAAGAGGCCACCACCATGACTTAGGACCTCAGTTGGTTATGTGAGCATTGTTGAAGTAATTCATGGGTGCCTAGGACCTGTCCAAGGTCCTGTAAATTTTAATGGTAACACCACCTTCTGATAGTCTCCCATTCAAAACCAGTCCTTCCAAGTCTTGCTCAGCTCCCTGTAGGTTCCCAGCATGACTGAAACAGGACACATGTAATGGAATACTTGAGCAGGCGCCATCATATGATAGTTATGTACCGTTTCCTGCACAGAAGTGCAGATATTAGGCCGCTTCAGTTGTTCTCTCCTCAGGTGATTACGGTTGTCTGAGGGGCAGATGCTTTCCTTGCCCCCACCATTATGCCCCCTCATGACCACATGTTGAGGCTAAAGGTCTGAAGCAGGGATCCTGTTTTAAGTATGTAGGCCCTGCCCCAATGATGATTGCCTTACTCTTCCTAATGATAGGGCCGGCTCTGCACAGATTCAGAAAGACTGAGTAACTCCGCAGCACATGGAGACAGCTATAACCATGATAGGGGTATCTGGAAACAGTGAAACTCAGACCACAGAAATGTAGGGGCAGTAGAGAATCTGGTGGTCCTGGGTCCATATGTGAAGGGAAATTGGATGTCAAAGAGGCACATGGGATGGGTGCAGGGACTCCAGGAGCCAGTGGTACTGCTGTGAGCTAGTGTGGTCTAGTGGTTAGGGTGTTGGGCTAGGACCTAGGAGACCAGAGTTCAAATCCACACTTATCCATGCAACTCACAGGGTGGCCTAGACCCAGACACCATTTCTCAGCCTGACCTACCTCACAGGATTGTTGAAGCAAAAAAATGGGTATGGGGAGAACCATATATGCTACCTTGCTCTCTGGAGCAAAGGCAGGATATACATGAAATAATAAATAACATGTTTTTTATATATAAAAAAAAGTTTCATGGAAGGTATCAAATTGCCTGAGGCTGGCTCCAAATGTTTGATTACTAACCAAAAATGGGTGTGCAGTCTAAAATCTCTTGGCTGATTCCATGCATTTGTCCAATTTTCTGTCTTCTGCTTCGAAAGATTCCTTCCATTTCACCTTGAATTGCTGCCATGGCTGAAGGGTATTTTAAAAGAAACAGGAGAAGCCAGAAAACTGCAGGCCCTGCATTACTCTAAAAATAAACACAACAAGAAGATTGTCAACAACAACAACAACAACAACACAACAACTCATGAATCAATAAAGCATCTACTACAACATACGGAAACAAAACACAAGTCACTGTAAATATCATTTTTATTTGTAAAGAACACCAATTGCATCCATAACATGAAAGTAAATTAACAAGAGGGTGGTTTTTGAAGGATTGCCCTGAAAGGCTGATAAATACCTTTCAAGCACTTGTGCATTATTAATGGTAGTATTCCCAGACCTAATCAGCTCCTTCAGAAACTCAAAGCATCTGACAATACTTTTATCAGGAAGACACTAACAGGAGGAGCCTGGAAAAGCCCTGTGAATTTAGGCATATACAGTGGTACTTCGGGTTAAGTACTTAATTCATTCTGGAGGTCTGTTCTTAACCTGAAACTGTTCTTAACCTGAAGCACCACTTTAGCTAATGGGGCCTCCTGCTGCCGCTGCGCCGCCGAAGCGTATGTAACCTGAGGTACCACTGTAATTGAATCAAAGCTGGAAGCAGAACATGAAGGCTTGTACCCATGTCATACTTAGAGCAGACCTGTTGAAATCAATGGGCACCAGTTGCAGGGCAATCTCAACCCCTGACTGACTATGTTGGAGAGAGTTTGGATGGAGTGTGTGTGTGTGTGTAACTTTGCGTCTTAATCTACCTCCCTTACATTGCAATGAATATAAGTTAGGAAGGTTTCATAAATATGCAAATTATGTAAGTTTTCCTCAGGGTTTCGGTGTGCCAGAGCTCATGCACCCGAACCAAGCATGGTTGAATACGTGGTGATAATGGTAGCAGAAATTATGACATAAATTCAGCCACAGCAGACAGCATGGTGAATAATGTAGTATTTGGTGGAAACCAAAGTGCTGCAGAATGGAGGCAGAACAGATTGTGATGAGTACAGGTTGGAACAGAAATCACTGCCTTCTCACATCCCTTACCAGAGATGCAACGTGAGACCTTTTGCGTGCATGGTGTGTGTCCTTTTACTGAGCCACAGTACATCCCTTTCTCTCTATACAATTCCTACATCTCGCTTCTTGTTCAAAAACAAGGCTTCTAGCAATCTGAACTACAGGAACGATCTGGAAAAGAATGGCTATACTGCTCTCTAAAGGCTGAACAAAGCAAAAGGGAGTAAAAAAAAAGGGGGAAAGTGAGATATTTGCTCCCCCCCCCCATTTTCCCTAAACCTCACAGCTTTTGCTCTAGTCTTGTGCTTTGTTTAGACCTAGCTTATGAGGTTGGCTTGTATACACCCACATCATTAAGCTTGCTGCAGCCAATGCCCATATGGAGAAAAAGTGCCAGGAAAAGTTGAACGCGAAAGGTGCCAGCTTCAATTCTAGGCAGTGGCAAAGCTACCTGCTCCAGCACTGGGGTCGGTGTACATCTGGGGGCATGGCTGGCGCACATCCCAGGGGGCGTGGCACGCATCAGGATGTGTGTGCAGCAAGCGGTGTGCATCCCGGGGCATGCACAGCAAGCAGTGCACATCCTGGGGGTGTACAGCAAGCAGCGAGCATCCCGGGGGTGAGGGCGGCTGCAATGTCACCCCCCCTGGATGGTGCTCAGGGCAGACCACCCCCTCACCCCCCATAGCCCATTTACAATGTTAAGCCCCCTTCCTAAATGTGTTGAACCTGGAGCGAGAGTTTGACCATCAGTGCTACATGGACAGCTGAGAACTCAAGCCCCCCTTGGAAGTGCATTTCCTCCATGTAACTGGAATCATGCAAGGGACAGTTTCAGCTCCGCTAGAGTTTTTAGCGTCTAACTTGAACATGCCCCCTCCATCATGTTCTCATCATAGCCCTCCACATGTCTGGGGCTGAATTTCTGTGGCAGGGAGCCTGCTGTACACATGCACCGTACAATCTAGAACCCTGGTCTTCCAGGTTTTCAAAATGTGTGGAGAGCTGACACAAGTAGAGAAGTTTGCTTGCCAAAGAAGTTCAGTTCCCAAGCCATGGAAAGTTACGGATCTGCAAGTTCAAGAGGTGACATAAAAGGATGGAGCTGTTGAGCTCATCTCCATTCTCCTCCATGCACTATCCTAATCATGTAGCAGGTGAACTTTTGAAGAGGGTTTCAGAGTTCCCTAATTATAGAAACAGGTTGTCTTTGCATAGGAACGTTTCCCACCTGCCCCTTTGCACCCAGGATGGCAAATCTATTTCAGAATCTGGAAAATACACTCTGTGGAAAATCAAGGGGGGGGGGGGAAATATCCGATGGAACAAGCTTTGTGTACTTTTCCTCTGCTTTTCTTTTTAAAATTGTGATGGTTAAGTGAAATGCAATATAGCACCATCGCTGATAGCAAGTGCATCAACAGTACATTAAACCTAACAGAGAGGAGTGCAGGGCATGCATAATTCATGCTGTTTTTGGAGAGGAGGATGCAAGTTTATTCCGCACAACTTTTCAAGGAGGGCGACTGCTCTTTTAATTAAAGTGCAGGCATTTAAAGGAGGGGACAAAGTGCACAAGGTTTTTAATCTTTCATGTTGCAAGCAAATGCGTTTATTCGTGCTTCTCGGGGTGGTGGTGGAATAAAGTCTCTTCCGCTTCCTTGGAGACTGCATTCCAGAAAATTCCTGTCATCTGCTAGGAAACCTGTAGGGAAGCTGTAGGGAAACTGCCCCAATGTCATTTGGGGCAGATGCACTAATGCATGTGGAATGTGTGTGTGTACAGGGGGCAGGTTACAAGTGGAAGTAGCAGAAAAGCAAGCTGCATGCAGTGGTTTTCAGAGTGTGCTCAAAAAGGTTCCTCTGGAAACTGATTAGGGGCTCCTGAATACAATGTTCTTCTGCCACTACTGATACTCCCCTAGTAGTAAACTGTTTTATACCAAGTCAGGCTTTAGCCCATCAAGGTAATAGAATCATACAGTTGAAAGGGACCCTGAGGATCATTTAGTCCAAACCCCTGCAATGCAGGAATATGCAGCTTTTCCACAATGGGCTCAAACCTGCAACCTTGGCGTTATCAGCAAGACGCTCTAACCAGCTGAGCTATCCAGTTGGTCGGTATTATTATTATTATTATTAAAAATAATTTTTATTAATTTTTTCTCTCAAAACAAATAACCAATACAGTGGTACCTCGGGTTAAGTACTTAATTCGTTCTGGAACTCTGTTCTTAACCTGAAACACCACTTTAGTTAATGGGGCCTCCCGCTGCTGCCGCACCGCCAGAGCACAATTTCTGTTCTCATCCTGAAGCAAAGTTCTTAACCCGAGGTACTATTTCTGGGTTAGTGGAGTCTGTAACCTGAAGCGTATGTAACCTGAAGCGTATGTAACCCGAGGTACCACTGTATCATTGTTAACATACATTTTCCAATTTCCCCCCTCCCTGTTGACTCAACTACCATTTCTGGCTTATTATATCAAATGCTGTTTATATACAATATTATGTTATCACATTGCTGTTTATATACAATATTATGTTATATACAATATTATGTTATCACATTGTTATACTTCTTGTTCTTGGTCAGTATTATTTTAAGTGACCTCCTCAGCCCTAACTGGAGATGCCAGGGTTTGAACCTGAGACCTTCTGCATGCAAACCTTGTGTTTCCACTAGGATACAGAGTCCCTCTTGTGAAGCAGATTGTCACTGTCAAAACACTGATAGCCCTTTGGCAAACGCAGGCATGCAGGTCTTCATAGTAAATATCAGAGAACCTACGGTATATACAAATGCAGCAATCACATTCACGTGCAACATTTACATTAATGATGGACCTTTAGATTAAAATGTACATGTTCCTAACTTCACCCATTCATGATTAAAAAAAAAAATTGAGGTTGCATGGAAATTTGGAAGTGGAGAGTCAGGCCTATCGTTTAAACTCCAAAAGAAAAGTGTCGATTGAGAAAGTGGGATGGTGGCATTTCCTACCTGAGTACTCCAGAGCTGCAACAGCATTGCTCTTGTCTGCATATTTTCATCTACTCCAAGGTCCACCAAGTGCTGTTTGTAGCTGTCCAGCCAAACACTTCGGTTAGCTCTGCAATCCAGTCCCTTCACAGATAGTAAGTTCCAGAGGTGCTTCCTAATGCTGTTGATTTCCTTCTTTTCCGCTGCACACAGAAAAGCCAGTGGCATCAATATGGATGTTGTATCATTGTGCTTGCACTAATATACCTCCCCCCACAAGAGGTCAGAACAGCACATATGGGGCCGTCTCACTTTTTCCGGACAACAACCCTGTGAGATAATGGTATTATCTCAGATTGCCTTAGATTATTGCATTATATGCATTAATTCCAATTTTGTTAGCCATCTTGAGGGTCCTTGTTAGGAATGAAAGGTGGGACACATAAATCAGTAGGTATAGTGAAAGATTATCCAATGCCCCCATTCATAGCTGAGCAAGAATTTGAATCCAGGAGAACTGGGATTGTACCCTGGGATTGCAGAGATAAAGAGAAGCACACTCTGGTCTTTGTCAGTGAGCAGAGGCTGAAACCTTTGCCTCCCAGGAGGTGTATAATGGCATAGTAAGGATTAGTCAGGCCCCATCAACCAGCTAGAGGAGGAGGAACTGTTCAGATACTTACATTCCTCTTCCCTCCCCATTCCCCTTTCCTTTTGAATCATGTCTACTAGACTGTAAGTCTGTAGTCAAGGACTGTCTTATCTTTTGATATGTGTACAGCACCAAGAGCAGAATCCTAACCCCATGATAAGCACTATTGGGAGAGAGGGGTTAGGATTAGGTGGTGGTCCCTCTGTTGGGCTATGCCAGTGGTGGAACTCTGCTGCCATGGAGGTTTCCACTGTTTGAGTAGTAGTCCTCATAGTTTTTCCACTATTCTGCAAGTATCATTATAATGGGTAACCCATGGGTAGGCAAACTAAGGCCCGGGGGCTGAATCCGGCCCAATTGCCTGCTCAATCCGGCCCATGGACAGTCCGGGAATCAGCGTGTTTTTATATGAGTAGAATGTGTCATTTTATTTAAAATTCATCTCTGGGTTATTTGTGGGGCCTGCCTGTGTTTTTACATGAGTAGAATGTGTGCTTTTATTTAAAATGCATCTCTGCGTTATTTGTGGGGCATAGGAATTCGCTCATTCCCCCTCCCCCCAAAAATATAGTCCGGCCTCCCACAAAGTCTGAGGGATAGTGGACCGGCCCCCTGCTGAAAAAGTTTGCTGACCCCTGGGGTAACCAGATCTATCTATTCATTTAAAAACAAGCAAACCACAACTGCCTGCAAAGCAAAAGGACCCGAAAGGTTGCACAATAGCACCATCTACTGCTCATAATAGCTTCTGTACATTAAGTAGTCTAGTCCTTCTCGGAAGCTACATTTCTGTTACTGTCAGATCACATTTATGCAGCAGTGTTAGGGGCTCATTTTTTGCAACTGAGAACACCTGGTTAGTTGAGCAGCAGCTGCCGCTGCCAAAACTCTGAAGACATGAGAATGAAATTTGAGGAACAGGGGCTAGCCCAAAATGCTCCCAAGGTAGAGATGGCGCTGGCAGTGGTGGAAAAGGAGTGTGATGGAAGCTCTGCTGGTTTAGCAAAAGAGCTCAACGATGATGGGCCACCAGATCTAGAGGGTGGTGCAGACTTGTGTTCTTTTTGTCCAGAGGGCAAGACAAAACAAATGGGTGGAAATTGCCAGGAGGCAGATTTGGGCTTAACATGAGGAGAAGGTCCTAACAGCAAGAGCTTCTCGACAGTATATAAGGCTTCCCTGGGAGGTGGTGGACTTGCATTCACTAGGTGAACTAAGAGGCCCATCAGGCCCATCTGCAGAGGATTCTGTTACTGAAAAATTCCTGCACAAAGTAGGGAGGTTGGAGTAGATCGTTTTCAAATTACCTTCCGGTTCTGAAATCCTATGGCTATCCAAGATCCGTTAGAGATCTGTGTGCTCGTGTGCGTGTGTGCATGCGCACACATAGGCATATGCATTTACGCAAATACACATAACTTAATTTTAAAATGCAAAAAATAAATAAATTTACATGAATAAAGGTGTGTTGGGGGATAGGGCAGAGCCGACCCTACCATTAGGCAGATTGAGGCAGTCACCTCAAGCAGCAAATGCTGTGGCGGGGCAGCCTCCTACAATTCTCCAGAGTCCCATGAGCTCTCCCCAAGTCTGGTGCCTCAAGCAGTTAGCTCTGCCTACAAAGGCTGAGAGATGAATTTCCAGGTTTGGTGATGGAGTGCATTGTTTTGGGAGGCCAAGCCACACACCACTTCCAATTTACCAAGCACCAGAGTTTGGGGAACGATGGTTCTTGACCAGTCACACCAACCTGCACTCAAGATGGAGCGAGCAGCTTTCATCAAAAGACGGTCCAGTTTATAAAACTCAGTGTATATTTCCAGGGAGAAGGCCAGGTCTTTAGCTTGATTCCTGCTATCCTCATAATCTTTGCCTTCATTGCCATACAGTGTCAGGAACCCAGCTCTGGCAAGTGGGGATAGAAACAATAAAAATCCTCTTTAAAATACTTTTCTTTTCTTGCAATATAAATATCACAGTCAACTTGAACAAATGTATTAATTACAATGACTTTCGGTACCATTTATATGGAAATGGTATCATCTCTACCTCTCTATTCAAACCCTTTCATCCTCAACTCATTATGCATGCCTTTTGAAAATTCATATCTATATTAAATATCTATCTGCTTCTCTGCTATTCTTCTTGCTTGTCTCATGCTCAGTATATCCAAAACTGAGTTTTATCTCTTCCATCCCTTTTTTCTCATAATCAGTCTCCTCATCTATTGACAATATCACCATCTATGGTGTGTACAATGTGTACAATGTGTACAGTGACTGTGTACATATTGCTGTTTACTCAGGCTCCAGTAAGTACACACAACATCAGCCAGAATCCTCTTGCTTCTGGAGAAATGCTGTTCTCTGGCGCATCTTCCCTCAAACCAGTTTCCATCTGTTTTGAAAACAGTGTCCCACAATGTGGAAGCAGAAGTCCTTTCCACAAGCGCAAAGTCACCTTGGGTTACAACTCTTGATAACTTTTGTGAAAAAGTGAGGGCCAGCAGTCTTTGGAGCAGGATGGGGAAGCGGTGGCCCTCCAGATGCTATTAGCCTCTTACTCCCATTAATCTCAGCCATCATGGCCAATGTTGTGACATCATTCAAAAAATGGCTGGAAGGCCACAAGTTCCCCATTTGTGCTTTAAACTCTCCCCAACAGGGTGGATTCTGAACTGAAAGTGTTCCACTGTGTGATCCTGGCTAGATACATACCAATATACATGCCAGATCCCCAGTTGGCCTAAAGGTCCATTTAATATTTAAATTGTGTTTTCTTTCTCATTAAAAGTTGTGTTCTACAAGGCCAACGTCCATTTAGGCATTTGTCAGGGAACTGCCATCAGAGCTAGAGGCGGAGGCAAGGCTCCAAAGCGATGCTGGAGAAGGGCCCAGCAGGGAGAGAGGCAGCTCATCGGCTGGGGAAGGAAATCAGCGTAACACCAGGGATAAAGGGGGGCAGATGGGGGAAGCAGAGAGGGGGCTCCAGGACTCCTCACCGGAGACCAGCGAGGAGAGCACGGGTCCTCCGCTGCCCACACCCACCCTGCGCAGAAGACTTCCGCGCAGGGAAAGTAGGCGGCGACTTGGCATCAAAGAACTTCTTTGCTGGAAGAGGTTCAAGAAACGCCCACTGACGGATTCTGCTAGCGACTGAAACAGCCACGAAGTGAAGGGCTGTCCAGACAGAAAAGGTTTAACCAGGCAACCTAGCCTAGAGTGGCGGTGACGTACGCACGAGCAACCCCTATAACCATTACAGCATTCAATATGTATTCTTCTCCACATCCTGCAGGATGGTGGAAGGATAGACAAGGAAATGAACTGTGCCAATTTCATTCCTAAGGACATACCGTTGCAGATTTCACTTAAGAATTAAGACCAAGCTTCCTTTCCTGGACAGACCCATGTTTTGGGGGCCTTTGGGCAAGATGCTCTCGGTGGGCTGACCTCTTCCTCATTGCTGTCTCCCTGGCCTATTTGCTTGCCCCTCACCCTATGGGCTGGTCCAGTTTGCAGACTCACTCGGAGGGAGAGGGCAAGGTCCAATGGATGTTGCTGTTCCTTCTCTCCCTCCCTGTTGCTGTTCGTTTTCCTTGTGAGGAATGGCAAACAGGTAGCAAGAGCAAGGAGGAAGAAAAGCAGAGGGTTGGCAATGGGTCCCCTGGTGAGTTAGGAGTCCCATCTGGTACCCAGTGATGCCACTGGGTATCTGATGTGTTGTTGTTGTTGTTTTGTTGTTGTGTCCGACTCTTCGTGACCCCATGGACCAGAGCACGCCAGGCACTCCTGTCTTCCACTGCCTCCCGCAGTTTGGTCAAACTCATACTGGTAGCTTTGAGAACACTGCCCAACCATCTCATCCTCTGTCGTCCCCTTCTCCTTGTGCCCTCCATCTTTCCCAACATCAGGGTCTTTTCCAGGGAGTCTTCTCTTCTCATGAGGTGGCCAAAGTATTGGAGCCTCAGCTTCAGGATCTGTCCTTCCAGTGAGCACTCAGGGCTGATTTCCTTAAGAATGGAGAAGTTTGATCTTCTTGCAGTCCATGGGACTCTCAAGAGTCTCCTCCAGCACCATAATTCAAAAGTATCAATTCTTCGGCGATCAGCCTTCTTTATGGTCCAGCTCTCACTTCCATACATCACTACTGGGGTATCTGAAGTAGGAACCACCTGATCCCTTATATCCCTGCCAAGTCACTACTGGTGGTCGCCCATGGTTCAGATGCATGGCTTGTATCCACAAGGAGCCATTGGGTTGGTATTGTGAGCTCAGTTTTATGAGATGCCTTTCTAGTTGAGACAGACAGCCCTCTCCCCACCTGTTGAACTTCCAGCACCCACTGAATACTTTGTTTATTCCAGCAGGCAGCTTAATTGAATTCTGACTTTGTAATGTTAACTGATTATATTGAGTTTCTGTGCATCGCTTCGAGACGATGGCAACTAAGCGGTATATAAACTGTCCAAATAAATATATGCTGGCTCTGAGCAGACCTCACCGCCACCTTCCTGTATCAGGGGAAAGGGCTTAGGTATGCTGTGCTCACCTGAACATTGTACTGTAGCAGAGGTGAAACAGACCTTCCTCTTTCCACTGCTGGCTGGCTCTACTTGGGTCAGAAAGGAGAATGGTTCGTAAGTTGAAGAACATCGCCTTTGTTAGGGTGGGGAGATTCTTGTTCTGCAGAGTCCTGGAGAGGGAAAAATGGGACAAAACAAACCTCTTTACTTTAGAAGAATAAAAGCGATAGCTTATTAAAGGTGTAGTGTAACCATTCATAAGACATAAGTTCCTTTTCTTTTGTTACAGGCCCTGTTACAAAGTGTAGAATTTAAATCAGGGACAGTAGCAATTAAAATAACAGTAAGAGGCAAGATTTAGAATGTTTCAGTCGTGAACAATGCAATCCCATTGAAAACTGCAACATGTGACATTGTCTTTCTTATCTGCTGCGTACACACTGTGAGTTCTTGAAGGACTGAACTCACAAAACTACTGTTAATAGTGAAAGAATCAGTGTTAAGAGTCTCCCTCGGCTGTAGTCATTTTTCCTAAATACAGTAACTTAAAGCTCCCCACCACCCCATCTGGAGGAGAAGCTGTCACGGTGCCAATTAAGGGGCTCTCATCATATTTCTCAGCAGGAAGCAATACAAAGAGCAGGACTTGCAAACAGGAGTCTTTAAATTAAAGGCATGATCATCCACAGTTGCTTTGCCTGAGCTGCAGCTAAAAATGCCCACAACTGAGATCTAAAAAATACGGGAGGACAACACAGAAAATACTGGACTGCAGCAATTTAACAACGGCAGCAGTCTGATTGGTCCACAGGAGCCACCTATTCCAGCTCCAGGTGGAAGTGAATCTGCAACCTGATTGGCCTACAGAAGAATCCCAGAATTAGCCAATCACATGGGGCCCATTGTGTAAATAATGTATATAAAGCAGACATTCTGGGGGAACTTCCATTCCTCCTCACCACTATGAGCTGAATAAAGAGCATGAAATCCACTCTCGACTCCGAGTATATTTCAGAGAAGCAAGCATAGATCGTGGTTTGGATGAACTCAGAGGTCCCAAGTGAGCCGGCAAGCTTCCCTAAAATACGTCTACGTACCATTATCAATATTTCCCTGCAACAACTGCTGGAGAGGACAGGTGTACTTCGGGGTGCATTCTTAGTTCATTAATGGCAGCCAATTTGCCACGTGCCCTTTTTTGTACTGAACATGAAGCCTAGAGTTTATTTCTGATGTTCACGCTTCAGAGCCACTGGACATACATACAGGCAGGCCCCACCTGGACCATAAATTGAAAGCAGAATCATACCACTTTCAACAGTCCAAAGGATCCTGGGAACTTCAGTCTCTTACGGGCGCTGAGAATAGGTTAGGAGACACCTGCTCCCCTCACAGAGCAACAGTTTTCAGAGTGGTTTAACCATCCCTCTTTGCAGGGAGTTCTGGAAATTGTAGCTCTTGGGCTTGTTTTTGTTAGAACAAGTGTAAAGGAACTAGCAGAATATAACATGCTGAGGGAATAAGGCCTTGAGAAGAGACAGAGAAAGGCCCCCACATAACAAGACCCAAAGCTGACAGTGTGGCCAACATTACTGTATGGTTTGGTGCCCTTCTGAGCAGCCCCTATCTTCTATTTACATATCTGTCACATTTGCATCTCATCTTTCCTCCAAAGAGCTCAGGAAGCATTTTTTTTCCATTTTATGCTCACAATAACCCTGCGATGTAGGTTAGGAAGGGAGAGGATGTCTGGCCCTTAAATTCCGCAGCAAGGTTCACTACTGAACTGAGACAGGAACTCTCATTCTGCCCCATACACCATGCAGCCTTCATTACCCAAAACTACATCGACTGCTTCTTTGAGAACCATTCTGTTACTGAACACCTCAGAGGACTAAATGACTCTGTTTTTCTTGGCCTGCTCACTGGGAAACTTCCACAAGTAAAGCTTTCACAAGGAACTTGCATCCAGCAGAGCCACTCCTTGTTTACATTAGCCAACATTAATTCAATCTGCTGGTTATGCTTTTACCTAAGGAGGTGGTAATGCACATCTTTGTGATCCATTCAACTGAGGTGTAATAAGAGTACTACCGATTATTAATATCAGAAGAAACTAGAAGCAACAGTATAGTGTCATCTTTACAATAAAAGAATCATCGGCTGGGGAAGGAATAGGAAACCATTTCTAACCAGCAGGCCATATCCTTATTTCCCCACCCCTGCAGGGCCAAATTGTATATGTGGCTGGGGCCACACACCTGTCAATCACCTGACATCACAGTGACATCAAGTAATGCGGTGCTTTGTAGCACCTGCTGTCAGAACTTCAAAGTGCAGCATGGAGCTATTCGAAAACCCCTTTACAATACCCCCAAATGACTCTCTGAATCTCCAAAACCAGAAGTTTAAAGAGCAGCACAGGACTGTTTGCAAAAGAGCTTTCAAACAGCCCCACACTGCACTTAGGCTGTGCACACCTGTTCCCAGCAGGGGAACAGGCAGGTGCAGTCAAACTAAGCAGGATTGTATTGTCCACTCATCCTGCTGGCGGCAGAGGTCTGTTTCGACAGCATGCTTCCCACAGATTATCCTGCAAGCCAGAGGTTTCCTGCCCCTAAGTTGAGACAAAGAGACGGAAATGCAGACCAGGTTCCAATCTCACCTTTGCTATGAGCTCACCAAGTGACCTGACACAAGCCACTTTCTGCAAAATTTAGAAATAATTAACTAGCTCCTCAGCTACTGCCAAAAACTCAAGAGAGTTGGTGCCAGTTGTATCTCGTAGGGGAGGGAATTCCAGAACTGGGGTGCCAGCACTGAGAAGGCTGTCCCCCATATTGCTGCATAATAAGCATCAGCTAAAGGCAGGGCAACCAAGAGAGCCTCTCTCGCAGATGCCAGCAATTGGAGATGACATCAGCTGTTCTCCCAACTATCCAGGCCCAAAGTTGCATATGCCTTTACAAAGCATTCATGTAAGTGCCGGCATTGTAAGGTTGTTGTCAAGCAAGTGCAACTTGCAGCATCATTCCCTGCCCCCACCCAATAGTACTAAGCTGTAAACACAGTTATCTAATGCTTCCAGTCATGTGACTCCAGCTCCATCAAATGAGCATTTATCCTCAGTGTTGTTGTTTTTTCCTTTTCGTTTGCCAGCATAAACTCTGAGGTCTGGTTGTTTATGTTCTGCTATTGCCTTCTCCCTCTGCCCTCCCCCTCAGTTTTAAGGGTTTGATGGAGTTTGTGGCTATGCTACAGATCCCCCCTCCCTGGGTACAAAAGATTAAAACCCAGACACCATTCAAAATTTGAGATTCTACAGAAGACTCTGAAAACAACAATATTTACAAAGCCAAGCTGCTTATCCATCTCTTCTTGTAAGGACCTTTAAAGCAGGGATGAGAAAAATGGAGCCCTCTGGATTGCTAGAGCATGAGATTCTTAGTATCAGGGTCATGGATTTGAGCTCCACTCTGGGCAAAACGATTCCTGCCTTACTGGAGTCGAATTGCCCTGAGACCCCCAAGTATAGGGCGGTATATAAATTCAATCCATCTATCTATAGAGGAAGGGACACGGGTGGTGCTGTGGGTTAAATCACAGAGCCTAGGACTTGCCAATCAGAGGTTGGCAGTTCAAATCCCCGCGACGGGGTGAGCTCCCGTTGCTCAGTCCCTGCTCCTGCCAACCTAGCAGTTCGAAAGCACATCAAAAGTGCAAGTAGATAAATAGGTACCGCTCCGGCAGGAAGGTAAACAGCGTTTCCGTGCACTGCTCTGGTTCGCCAGAAGTGCCTTAGTCATGCTGGCCACATGACCCGGAAGCTGTACACCGGCTCCCTCGGCCAATAAAGCGAGATGAGCGCCACAACCCCAGAGTCGGTCACGACTGGACCTAATGGTCAGGGGTCCCTTTACCTTTACTTTATCTATAGAGGACCCTTGTTGTCCCTTCTATGATGTTGGATGCCAAGTCCCTTTAGGCCAAGCCAGCTCACTGGATGACATTAGGCCAAGCGTTGCTGCTCAGCCTAACCTCACAGGGTTGTTGTGAGGATAAAATGGGGAGGGGGTCACCACCTTGAGCTCCTTGGAGGAATGATGGAACACAAATGCAACAAATAAATAAATGGTCAATGGTACAGCGGCTTGGCTTTTGCAAGCACTGTTCATGTAAGATAGGCACCTACATTCTCATCATGACCTTTTCCGCATTAGGGTCATAATCCGGCAGCTTGACTTCAAACATTCGGTCCATTAAAATGCGGGCATACTGGCCAAAGTCCAGCTTGGAACGTGACTCCCAAAGCACTGCTTCGTAGGAATGGGGGTCCAGTAAAACGGTGACAAATTTCCCTGCAGCTTGAACCTGAAATACAAACAATCCAAGCAAATCACGAAAATGCGAACTCGTGCGTTATTCATTAAAGGAAGTGAAAATATAAATGTGGCCCTAGAAATAAATGCGTCATACAATTGCTTTCCAAATCCATGTTTAACCAGTAGCATTGTAAACCCCCAAGAAATAAAAGCAAATGCAATTAGGTGCCAAATATTTATAGCACCAGAAACGAAACAGCTCCATCGCAAACTTTCCATTATTCCCTCTTGGGAAGGTTCTTAAATGAGCCAATATGGTTCCTATCAGCCCCATGTTCTTCCCCATCACAGCACTGCACTAGGAGGGGTGGTTCCTCTTCTCCCTGCATGGTGTTGTGATGGGTGGGAAAATATCTGTCACTGCTCTTCAGAGACTACTCTGGTGATGATTCCCCCCTCCCAGGTCAGCACTGGTCTTGATGGAGAGGTTTAGAACCTCAATCCCATGCTGAGATGCTGAGATCTCACCAAATGCAGCACTGAGCTTGGTAGAAAGATTTAAACCTAACCTCTCCACCAAGACCAGCAGCACATCGCAATACTATATAATTAAGGCTCTTGATCTTTGATTTGCTTGGAAGAGGGTAAAAGATTCTCCAATTTGTTGATATTAGACAGAAGAAGGATCTCATTAGCCACTGGAGAGATGTTAAAAATCTTTGGACAGTTTCCTAGAATCTGTGTAGGAGCTGTGTCACACTTTTAAATTTGGAAATCCGCCATAATGGAAGTCAAGACCGAGCTGCAGAATTACAAATAGCCATAGGGGGAGGTGAGCCTTTAATATTTGTATTTCCAGTTTGATTTGGAAAAACTCCCTTGGAAAGGCTAATGTTTGCAAGATGTTGGACATAACATTATGTTTGCTGACTGGGAACAGTTGTGGACCACAGGTATGAAATTCACGGCATGCAAGACTTCTGGGTTAGCGCCATCGGCTAATGGCGGATTCCCTCCGAGCTCCGGAGGGAATCGGCTCCACAGGATTAGGGTCTTACCGCTGCGGCGACGCGGGGACCCTTAAAAATCACAGGCGGTGAAGCCTGTGAACCTGGTGACTCGGCGGGCACCATTTGCGCCCCCCCGACCTGCGAAGGAGCCTTTTTAAAGGCTTCGGAACGGGGGACGGGGTGAGTGCTGCGGAGTGAAGCAGCGCTGCCATGGCCGGAGAGCGCTTACTTCTTCTTGTGATTTGGACTTTAAAATAAAAACCCGTGAGTATTACGGAAATTGGATTTCTAAGGAATTTTTTTTTTTTTTTTGTGAATTAGGCACGATCGGGGAAGGCATAAACAGGAAGTCCGTCTCCCCGTCTTGTAAACGATCTAAAGCAAGGACCTGCTAACTAAGGTCGAGAGAATTCTTTTTTATTATTATTGGGTAAAAGACATTAATTTCACGATTTGGCACTAGAAGAAATTTTACTGGAGGATAAGAGCTAATTTTGGGAGCTGAAGTGCCAAACCCCCCTCCCCCCGGACCCGGGAGTGATCCGCGAGAGAGCCTGTTGAAAAGACATTGAAGAGTTTGACAGCTGTCAAATTAGCTGTCAAGACGGAAAAAGAGAACTTTGTTTCTGCTGCTTCTGCTGGCTATATTTGTTATAATTTGACTAAACTTTGTTGAAAATAAGGAAGAACTGATACAAACTAATTTGACTTTCGGATTTGAACTGGAAGGAATACTAAGTAACCAAAATCCCTCTAGAAGGGATTTTGGGACATTACAAGAATGGCTGAAGGAGGGAAAATTCAGGCTGAATTGGACAGAGTGTTTCTTCTCTTGGGAAAGTTACAAGGCCAAATTGATGTTTTGGCTATAAATGTTGCAACTCTGGACTTAACAGTAAACAAATCCATTGAATTTGATAAGGAATTGACTCAGGAAGCCCATGCAGCTGGACAAGAAGAGAAACTTGAGAGTTCTGAGAGTGTGAAGAAAGAGATATATGTTGTTCCTGAGGTAAAGGAAGGAGGAGATGTAATGTTACAGAAAATAAAGGAGGGCCAGAGGCCTGACATGATGGTTACAAAGGAAAATTTGGTCTGAATTGGAGACTGAAGAATGGAGAGATCTCCTTATGTGGAGATCGGAAGACCCAAGGATTACAAATTTGATTAAGGTGGAAGTTGGAGCTTTGGGGACATTTGGACTTGAAAGGAGTAAGAAACAAGATTCAGGCTCCACTTTTAAGTATGGAGGTCTGGCTGGAAGAAACATGGACCCTATTGGACTAGTGCTTCTCCGAGATTTGGTGCTTAATACCAAGGACTATCAAAAAAACCGGCAGAGAGGAACTGAGAGAGAATTAAGAGCCTCGGACGTGAGATCTCCAGGCTGATAGTAGATTGATTGATGGACGTTTGTTGGGGATTGAAACCGGGAAAGGGGGGGTGGAGTTTAGGAATCCAAAGGGTGTATAATTATAATCTGTTTTGTTTTTACTTTTGTTATCTGTCTGAGAATTGAGGAAATCGTGGAAGGGAATTTAGGCCGACTTTAGAAAAAGGTTTTAAGAATAAGCACTGATGTATCACTATTGATGTCTATAAGGCAAAATTGGTTTTTTAAAATGAACTAAATATAAAAAGGTTAAAAATTAGGGATAAGAACTTGTTGAACCAACAATTTGAATTGGAATACAAGAGGGGGAGGTGTGGGGAAGTCAGGGAAATATGTTATTGAAAATAAGGATTGTGAATTCTATGTGTTTTTAAACTTTTTTCTTTTTTCTTTTTTGATTTTTTAATGTATTACAATGGAAATTTTTTTTTAAAAAAGAAAAGAAATTCACGGCATGCAATGCCTTAAGAGAGAATATTATGAAAATGATATACAGGTGGTTCATGACACCAGTCAAGCTTGCAAAAATCTATCATTTGCCCGATAACAAATGTTGGAAGTGTAAGGAAACTGAAGGTACATTCTTTTACCTTTGGTGGACGTACCCAAAGATCAAGGCTTTCTGGGAGATGATCTATAATGAAATGAAAAAGGTATTTAAATATACCTTTCTGAAGAAACCAGAGGCCTTTCTCTTGGGCATAGTCGGCCAATTGGTGTTAAAGAAGGATAGAAACTTTTTTATGTACGCAACAACAGCAGCAAGGATACTGATTGCAAAGTATTGGAAGACACAAGAATTACCCACACTGGAAGAGTGGCAGACTAAGTTGATAGACTACATGGAATTGGCAGAAATGACTGGCAGAATCCGAGACCTGGGAGAAGAGTCGGTGGAAGAAGATTGGAAGAAATTTAAAGACTACCTGCAGAAATACTGTAAAATTAATGAATGTTAAAATGATGTTGGATTGAAAATAAGTGGTATTGGCAACAAGAGTAATAAGAATATGTAAATACGGATTGATAATGGATGAAAATATATTGTTATAATAGGTTAAGATCAAAAGTTAAGATAAATGAAAGAAGGTAAGGATTTGCTGAATCAATTATATAAATGGGAATACAAAAAGGGGAGGTGTGAGGAAGTCAAGAAAATAAGCAAATGAGTCTATAAATATTGGAAACTGGATTTGTTTTTTAAACTTTTTTCTTTTTAGCTATTTTGTTTTTTTTTGTATTTTGTATGTATTTTCTATTTGTATTTTCTGTTAGTTCTTTTATATTTTTTATGTTTTTTCTTTAACATTGTAATTCTTTGTTCTTACTTTTTCTGTTTTGCAAATTTATGTTTTTCTTGGAAAAAAGCTTAATAAATATCTTATTAAAAAAAAGAAAAAAAGGAAAGGCTAATGTTTGATGCAACCGGTCTGGGAAAATTAATGAGCAGATCCTTAGACTTGATTCCATTGTAACTGAGTGAAGATGGCGGCTGCCAGAAGCAAAAAGACCTTTGGATTGATTCGGCAGAAACACCAGCATGTGAGGAGATGCTGCAAACTTATAGAGGGGAATCATAGACATAAAATCCACACAGAAACACATCATTGCTAGTTTCAACTCGCTTGTGGGAACAACTCAGAGGCCGTGAAAGAAGGAAGGTTAACAACAGGAAGAATTAGAGGAACCATCAGAAATGACTATGAAGAGCAGTAGAGATATGAGATGATCAGAACCTGCCGAACTTGAAGCATGGAAAGTCCTATTAAAAAAATTATAATTTGGCAGAATATTTGGATTATTTGATATGTATAATTTGGAATATTTAATGTGATTTGCTTGGATTGTTAAAGTGGAAAATTTAATAAAAATGAATTATTATTTTTTTTAAAAGACCAGCAGCACATCGCACAACAGTGTGGCACGTTCCTGTCTGTGTGACATGTGAGTGGTCTGCATGTCTGTGTTAGATAATGTCACAGAGGAAGACTTCTGATCTGCCTTTGGTGCCTGTTTCAATTCTGGTGAGTGTGTGTGCTTTCGTGTGGGTTTATATGAGCTGTATGTGCGGTGGCGCCATGCATTCCGGTCAGGGTATATTTTCAGTGGCAAAAGCACCCGCAACCACCACTCACAAGTGGCCTTCGGAGAGTTGGCTAGCCTTGAGTCCAACCCCCAGGCTGGAAAGGGGTTAGCTACCTCTGCGATACAATGAATAAAATTCAAGGGTTTCCCAAATCGTAAAACTGTGTCATAACTTTGCTCACTGATTCCTGTGCATAGGGCTGTCGCCATGCGTTTCCCTTGAAGCAATGGTTGAAGAGAAGAAGGCTGTGGGTCAGCAAGAATGGCTGGTGTTCCCTAATAGTGCAAGATCTCCCTATGAGTTTATTTCTCTCTCTGAAGAATTATGTATTGAGCAACAGGAGGCTGCACAGATGAGCTGTCTAAACATGAAGGAACTGTGTCATTATGTAAAACTGACGCTGCTCTGTGACCTGTAAAGGGAAGATCACATAAAAGCTATCCCTGCGTAGACTATTTTGTACACAAAGCTTCTCACACTTAAGGTTGCTTTGTCGTCATCTAGAGATGGTGCCTGGCTTTTGAAAAGCTGCAAGACAGGATGCAGCTGGTCTGCCTTGTCCCACCCCATTGCTTAAATTATCCATTCACCCACCTTCATCTCCCATGAGGCAAAAGAAGAATTTTGTTTGCAGGCGCAGGCACGAAAGAAGTGGAAGAGGCACAGGAGAATTGAAGGCACAGCAGCTGCATTCTCCCTTGCTTTTTGGAGTGTGAAATTGGCTCTTGGGATACAATCAGGGCTTTTTCTTCAACTGGAACTCACCAGAACTCAGTTCCGGCACCTCTCAGGAGGGCACCATTATAAGAGAACAAGGGAGGTGTTCATGGTGAGTTCCGGCACCTCTTTTTCTAGAAAAACAGCACTACATACAATGCATTTGGGTTGTGAATGGGCCTTATGCTGGCTGGGATCCAGCAGATCCTAGGCCAGCTCAGCCCTACCCACCTGTTATGTACTGAGCTGAATCCTAGAATAATAGGATCCAGAATGCAGCAGTCTGATTGGTCCACGGGAGCCACCCAATCCAGCTCCAGGTGGAAGTGAATCAGCGACCTGATTGGCCTGCAGGAGTTGCCAATCAGGCTTCTGGATGAAGTAAATCAGCAACCTGATTGGTCTGCAAGAGTGGCCAATCAGGCTTCTGGAGGAGGTGAATCTGCAACCTGATTGGCCTACAGGAGCAGCCCGGAATTAGCCAATCACGCGGGGCCCATTGTGTAAATAATGTATATATAGCTAGACATTTTGGGGAAAGTTTCATTCATTGCTACTATGAGCTGAATAAAGAACATGAAATTCACACTCGATTCCGAGTATATTTCACTGGCGACGAAGGAGGGATTCCACTGAGCTGACTGCCATGCACAGCACCGCAGCACCGCCGCCTGCCGCACTGCTGCATCGCACCGTGCATCCAGGCTTCAGCTCCAGTGCCCTCCTTCAGGGCTTTCCACTGGGTGGAGATAGTGCCAGCAGACCTCTCATTTGCCCACCTATTCAGAACCAAGTGGAGCTGGGCAAATGAGAGGTCTGGTTCAGCTGGGAGAGCTGGGTGGACAGACACCTCCACTCAGTCCAAATGCCCCACAACCCAGTGTCAGAGTTGGATTGGTCTGTTAGTAAAGTACTAAGAGCAGAATAAAACCATAGAGAGAAATTGGAGACTGGTAATTGAGAGTGAGGGAGAGCAGAAGATCTAGGAACTGTTAGATTTAGACCAGCTTTCTGGGATCACCTGCTTCACAGGACTCAAGGGAATTCTGGGCTTCTCCTACAAAACTAGGGTCTCAAGTTGTCAACAGTTCAGGAATGGCTCAAGACACTGAGATGCCCGAGGCAAAGGACAAGATAGAGATAGTGCTCTTCTCAAACTCAACTGGGCAGGCATTTAAATCTTACTTCAACACTGGTGGTGGGACAGTGTCATCTACCGCAGCAGCTTCAGGGGTGCTGGACTGGCCACCGGGCACACACAGCTCTGTTAGGCAACACTTCGCTGCTTCTCCCCTTAGCACAGGGCTCACTTCCTCCTTCAGCTTTATGTACTCAAGGGTAAATATCTTCACCACTCATGACGAAGAGGGGCAGTTAGTGGGTGGGTAGAGGCTCAGAGGCCTTTTAGGCCCCCCAAGGGTGTTATTGTGTCCACAGACCCCATATTAGTGACATTTGTCCTAGCATCTCTCTGCTAAATGCTGCTAATCTCCTGCCCTGCTACAGGCACATCCTCTGACCAAGAGCACTGATGATGTGAGGAGCAGGAGACCAGGGCTTGAGTCATGGTGGCACCCATTCATCACCTTCGAAAAACAATAATGTAAAATTAAATGCTAAGGTGGCTCACGGAGAGGACTTGGTACTCACCGTGTAAATATCCCCATGCTTCTTCCTCATGTCACTCATGAACTTGGCCGCATCTCTGCCAAATTCCAGCGCATGCCCAAGCCAAGGAATGCAACCTTTGTCAAGTGGAGGTTCCCCCGGTCGCCTGGAAATAAGACCAATATGGAAACTGTTAACTGTATTGGCATTTAATCATTCCAAACTCTTAGCATTATCATTCCAGACTCCCTTATACAGTGGTACCTCGGGATGCGAACGGGATCCATTCTGGAGCCCCGTTCGCATCCAGAAGCAAACGTAACTAGCGACAGCACGTCTGCGCACGCACGCGTCACTTTTTGCCGCTTCTGCGCATGCGTGTGATGTCATTTTGAGCGTCTGCGCATGCGTGAGTGGCGAAACCCAGAAGTAACGCGCTCCGTTACTTCCGGGTTGCTGCGGAGCACAACTTGAACGCACTCAACATGAAGCATATTCAACCCGAGGTATGACTGTACAACAACTGCGATATTAATGACATCTATTCATCTTGACACGTTGAATGATTTTTAAACCCGTAGGTGAAGCATTCTATATCCTTATCCCTCCTGTGTGTGACAATTATTCTGAATAAAAAGACAGTCCTTTATTTGAAAGATTTCTCTCTTTGAAGGGTTTTTCAGTCAGTAGAGCATGAGACTCTTAATCTCAGGGTCGTGGGTTCAAGCCTCACGCTGGGCAAAAGATTCCTGCATTGTGGGTATTCAAGTAGGTGATCCTTGTGGTCTTTTCCAACACCACAATTCAGTGATTCTATGATTTATTTAAAGAAAAAGACCACAAAGAAGGGGAAATGGAGGCTTTGAATATGCCTATCAGCATTTAGCACTGCGGGAACAAACTGATGGATTATATTTCTAGTTAAAATAATTATATCACGTGGCTGCAGGAATGCAATGGATAAAAGAGTGGATTACGTTAAAAGAAACTGACGTGTTAGATCTAGAAGGCCATGATATTAGGTATGGCTGGCACACGTATTTAGTATACGACAAAGTGAAAGTCCACAGGGGATTTTTGAGCCATATGATAAGGAAATCATTATAATCATTATAATCAATATGGATTAAATACGTACAAAGGAATATTGGAGCCAAAGATACTCCTGTGGACCTCAGCCACAGAAGCCATGGCAGTTAAAAAAAGAAACATGAAAGGAGAATGGCTGACATACAGATCAGTCTTGGAAGTAGATAAGGATAAACCAACATTGAAGAAATATGAGGAAATTAAAAACTTGCTAACAGATTGGCTACAATATTTCCAGCTACATCAAAGATTAACTATAGATTCAAAACAAGGAATTGCAAAGGAAATATCTAGATTCAAAAGAGAATTAATATTTAACAAAAAGGAAAATATTTCACGAGTGTATGAGTATCTTCTGGAATGGGAAACAAAAGAGGAACAAGTTAAAGCAGTTATGGTTAAATGGGCGCAGGACTTTGGGCATAATATACTTATGGAGCAATGGGAGAGATTATGGACAACAGATATTAAATTCATAGCATGCTATAATCTCAGGGAAAACACCATGAAAATGGTATATAGATGGCATCTTACTTCCAAAAAGCTTGCTGTATAAAGGGAAAACATCAACCTGTTGGAGATGCAAAAAAGAGGAGTGGTCATACTATCATATGTGTTGGACATGTATAGCCATTGGCAAATACAGTGGTACCTCGGGTTGCATACGCTTCAGGTTACATACGCTTCAGGTTACAGACTCCGCTAACCCAGAAATAGTGCTTCAGGTTAAGAACTTTGCTCCAGGATAAGAACAGAAATCGGGCTCCGGCGGCGCGGCGGCAGCAGGAGGCCCCATTAGCTAAAGTGGTGCTTCAGGTTAAGAACAGTTTCAGGTTAAGAACGGACCTCCGGAACGAATTAAGTACTTAACCTGAGGTACCACTGTACTGGAATGATATTTATAACGAGTTTAAGAAACTATTTAAAATCACCTTCAAAAAATCCCCAGAGATTTTCCTACTTGGTATACTACCACCAGAAATTAAAAAAGATGTAAGAACATTGTTTATGTATGGTATAACAGCAGCTAGAGCCCTTATAGCAAGGAACTGGGAGAATGAAACGCAACCAGAGATTACAGATTGGCAGATACTAGTGTTAGAATATCTACAATTAGCAAAACTGACGGGATCAGTTAGAGGAATATCGAAACAAAAACAAAACAAAACTAGAGAATAGATAATAGTTCAGAATTATGTAAAACTTTATTGTACAAATAACTCCATATTAGAAGAAATTGTGTGATATTTGTAAAGAAAAAGATCAAAGGAATGTATACAAAGCAGAAAGAAATTATATTAATGTAAACCTGTGTAAAAAAGGATTTTATATCAGTATAGTATATATATGTTATATTGGTATTATAACAGTATAATGAGAAGGATGGGAAGGATTCTGCCGATGAGTACTTTTACTATGTAAATAACTTTGTCTTTTTTGTTTTTTTATTTGATTTCTTTGTTTCTTATCTGTTACTTCTTTAGTTCTTCTTCTTTTTTCTTTATAAATTTTCTATTTTATATAATTTTCTCTCTTTTTTAACCTGTTAAGAGATAGTACATAATGCACATTTTTTTAATCCATAAAGAATTGATAGTTTAAAACAAAATAAAATAAAACAAGTTAACAGTCACAAGAATAGGGTGGGTCCTAAAAAATAAAGATTTCAACTGTAAATTATTATTTTTTAAAATAATTATTTCTAAATTTGCATCTATACATATAAAGTAGCCAAGGCAAAATTTATGCAAAGCCATGTCTTCATTTGCTCTCTTTTTTGGTAATTCATCAATGGCCACCTTAATTGAAGGTCGTCTGCAGTGTCACAGATATTAACACCCCAGGCAGAAGTTGCGTTTGCTCTCTCACACAATGCTTTTTGTGCTCAGCTTTCAGACACACAGTAACCATGTGTAATGAAATCAAGTAATGCACATGCTGTCTGTGTTTAAATGGGGGAGTGGTTATCATTTTTCTCTGCGAGAGGCCCGTGCTGATACTGCAACCCAATCTCAATTGTTTACCTATGTCTTAAATCACAGTGATTAGTTGAATTAATAAAAGGCTTAAGAGGAATGGAAATCTACTTTTCTGTTAGCCAAAACCAGCAGGCCACACAGGATTCTGCTGCTAACCAATAGCTTAGCTTACGTAAACTGTGGGGTAATCTATTCTAAAAATGGACGGGCAGGGTGACATCTTGGCTCCAAAACCTTCCTGCTGATTCAAAACCAAAATGTTAAAAATACAGCATTACAAAAAGGCGTTTATTATTTCAGTTTGAATTGAAAGCACCTCAGGCCTTTCCTGAATTTTGTACGCTCTTTTAAAAGTCAGTAGAAGCTATGTGCAGGCAGGTAAGCATGCTAGATTTTTCCAGGAAAAGACTGCAGAAAAAGAAAAGTGGGGCAGAATGTTCTGGAATGAGTTGTTCTCCAAACTCCTGAATTAATTCCTATTTATAGCCCTACCATGGAATCCAAAGCAGCAAACATTTTATTTAATCATTTCATTAAATTTATAGGCAGCTTGATTGTTTAAAAAACTTCAAAGTGGTTTACAAGAAGATAAAGCGACAAGAAAAATTAACAACTCTACTTTAAATCATACAAAAGTTAAAATGCTAAAACAGATTAAAATTACCTCAGCTTCCTAAGCATCTGGGAACAAAAATGTTTCAGGCCATACCCTGGAATCCTCAGACTTACTCAGAGTTAACATACCCTGCAAGTGTCTCCGGAAAACCAGGACATTCCATTTTTCTCCCCACAAGATCACAACCACCATTTTGGGTGCCGTGACCTCTCAATACTTTGCGCTGAAACGTCACCCTTTTTTCAGGGCTGCAATCTTGCACAGTGCCCCAAAATGCACTCTTTTGGGCACAGTGAGAGCATGACCCAGGAAAAAGTGCTTCATTTGGGCTTCATGATCTCACACAGGTCATGCAACTTGTGCAGGAGCATGGATGGGAAGATGTGCCTCCTGGTTTTGGGACTCAACATGTTGGAGGGTAGGAAGTAAACACAAACTGTTTCTTTCAGAGGACCAAAAAGAAGAAGTGGATCTAACGAAACAGTGGGCTCATCGGGCATTTTCGTATCCCAAATGAGGAACTGGACACGGCTGGTTTTCCTAAATCAGAGAGGTCTAGCTTGTTTAGAGTATGGCTAGTTCAGATCACGACATGTTGAGCTACTCTTTCCAAGCATGCAAATCACCACTCCAGGCTTCTTTAGAAGGAAGGGTGGGAGATCAATATGACAGACTCTCCAAGAGTTCCGATTTTCCAGGGACGTCCCTGATTTAGAGAAGCCGTCTCAGTTTCTGATTTGATCCTAGAATGTCCCACTTTTCCTTAGGATGTCGCTATTTTCTTTGGAACAATGTTGGAAGGTATGGACCCCCAAGCCATATGAAGGCAATCCAGTATAGGGAAGGTTTTTTTTTAACGTTTAATGTTTTATTGTGTTTTTATATATGTTGACTTGAGCAACCCAGTAAGATGTGTGTGGTATAAATAGTAAAATATTGTTATGGAATGGGACATCCCTATTTTCATAGGAGAAATGTTGAAGGGTATGATATGATAAATCAAAGAATACATTCAAAGCCTCAAGATCCTCGTGCCCAAAGCAAGGCCCACAAACATATCTGTCTCTGTTTAGTTTTTTATTGCTGAGTTTTATATCTGTGAAACGGGAAAAGACCACAGCCAGAGGCCACAAGGAAGAAGAAGAAGAAGAGTTTGGATTTGATATCCCACTTTATCACTATCCGAAGGAGTCTCAAAGCGGCTAACATTCTCCTTTCCCTTCCTCCCCTACAACAAACACTCTGTGAGGTGAGTGGGGCTGAGAGACTTCAGAGAAGTATGACTAGCCTAAGGTCACCCAGCAGCTGCATGTGGAGGAGCGGAGACGTGAACCCAGTTCAACAGATTACGAGTCTACCACTCCTTTTTTTCTTTTTTTTCTTTTTTATAAAATATTTATTAAAGTTTTACAAAATGAAAAAAGAAAAAGAAAAATACAAATAAAAAAACAGTTCCATCTTTCCATTACATTCTTTCATTTACTTAATTTTCTAGAGCTCCTCTAACCTCCCTTTTTGTATTCCAGTTTAATTTATCAGTTCAGCAAATCCTTCCCCTCTTTGCTTATCCTAATCTTTAATCTTAAAATAATGTAACATTAGATTTTTACTTATTAATAGTCCATTTTTTCATACTCCTTATAGTATTATAACTAAAAGCCACATAACTTTCAATCCAACATCATTCTAACATTCATTAATTTTGCAATATTTCTGTAAATAGTCTTTAAATTTCTTCCAATCTTCTTCCACCGACTCTTCTCCCTGGTCTCGGATTCTGCCGGTCATTTCTGCCAATTCCATATAGTCTATCACCTTCAGCTGCCATTCTTCCAGGGTGGGTAGGTCTTGTGTCTTCCAATACTTTGCGATAAGTATTCTTGCTGCTGTTGTGGCATACATAAAAAAAGTTCTGTCCTTCTTTAACACCTGTTGGCCGACAATGCTCAGAAGAAAGGCCTCTGGTTTCTTCGAGAAGGTATATTTAAATACCTTTTTCAATTCATTATATATCATCTCTCAGAAAACCTTAATCCTTGGGCACGTCCACCAAAGGTGAAAGAATGTACCTTCTGTTTCTTTACATTTCCAACATTTATTATCGGGCAAGTGATAAATTTTTGCCAGCTTGACTGGGGTCATGTACCACCTGTATATCATTTTCATAATATTCTCTCTTAAGGCATTGCATGCCGTAAACTTCATACCTGTGGTCCATAACTGTTCCCAGTCAGCGAACATAATATTATGTCCAACATCTTGTGCCCACTTAATCATAGCAGATTTCACCGTTTCATCCTGAGTATTCCATTTCTACCACTCTTAACCACTACACCACATGAAAGAGATAGCCACCCCATTAACAAAATGAAAAGAGTTAGCCACATGGATGTCAATCTATTGAAGGTCATGAATAATGATAGTGTAGTGGTTAGAGCGTTGGACTAGGAGCAGGGAGAGCACCTTGAGCTCCATGGTGGAAATATGGGATACAAATTCAATATAATAAATAATAAGTAAATACATGCAAAGGAAACATACCTCTGAATAGTATTACTACCTCTGGACTTGGAGTTCCATTTAAATATCATAGCTAATATGCATGGAAGATAGGTTTAGTACAGACTCTCATTCTTGCGTTAAAGCTTATCTAGCCCAATGGTAATCTTTCCAATGGTTACGGACAGTGCATAAGGCCTTTTCTTCTGCCAATCTTGAATTGCTCTCTATTTTGCCAGCACAGATTACTGTGTGTTCAATTCAAAGTGTTGGTGCTTACCTTTAAAGCCCTAAACGACCTTGGTCCTGTATACCAGACACTGAGGTCCAGCGCTGAGAGCCTTCTGGCAGTTCCCTCACTGCGAGAAGTGAAGTTACAGGGAACCAGGCAGAGGGCCTTCTCCGTAGTGGTGCCTGCCCTGTGGAATGCCCTCCCATCAGATGTCAAGGAAATAAACAACTATCCTATTTTTAAAAGACATCTGAAGGCAGCCCTGTTTAGGAAAGTTTTTTATGTTTAATGCTGGGAAACCCAGCCAGATGGGTGAGGAATAAATAAATGTTTTTTATTATTATTATTATTATTATTATTATTATTATTATTATTACCACATGCCCTGCAGCAGTTATTACTGACAGAATATGAAGATTGTCTGCTCTCTCCAAACATTCACAATTTTCCAAAACCCTGTCAGGTCCTCAAAAAAGGACAAAACCCCAAACCTTTTAGCCATAGTTTAGACCCTCAACTCATATATCATTTTAGACTGCATATTTTCCTGACAATAAACCCACTGACTTAGTTCCCAAGAAATGTGCTGGGAACCGAGCTGTCCGTTTCTCAGTTCCCTATTTTGATTAAATAGGATGGCTTGAATTAACGCCTGTACATTGGCATGCCACAACTTTACATAATCACTGCGTTTGCTGGTTTTGGCTACCAGACAAAATAAAGCAAAGGACACAGGAATCCTGAAATAAACTGTCTCCCTCACCCACCCCCAGTTTCTACTGTACAAGATAATTTATAAAGAAATGCATTCTGTCCCGTCAGTGGGAAAATATGATGGCCAGATACTGAACGCTATTAGCAGATGGAAATAGCATATTATGAATTAACTAAATAATCAAATAATTTAATTTATATCCCAACCTTCCTCCCCATGGAGACTGGGGTGGCAAAACAAACACATTATTATTATTATTATTATTATTATTATTATTATTATTATTAAAAAAGAAATTTAAAAGTGTTCTAATATATTAAAAACAGTTCTAACACAGAAGCAGACAGGGAAAGATCTCAACTTAAAAGGCTTGTTTAAAGAGGAAGGTCTTCAGTAGGGGCCAAAAAGACAAAAATAGATGGTACCTGTCTAATATTCAAGGGGAAGGAATTCCTAAAGGTAGGTGCCACAAAACTAAATGGGGGAAATGCTTTTTTCCCTCAAGATCCGTCCCCAGTAGTGCATTAAAAGCAAAACGTTTTCTATAACAGCAACAGTAAATAATAAAGTTTAGGTATGTTTATTGAATTTTTAGTGATGGTCCAGAAGAACACCATCATCAATGATATAGAAAACTGCTGAGAGATCCTCTTCCCTCTCCCTCAAAGTCATCCGTCAGGGTGACCAGGGCCAATTCTATGTCAGATCCAGACTGGAATGAGTCCAGATAATGAGAGTTTGAGTCCAACAACATGTGGAGGTTCTCCACCCATTTTAATGGCTTGCTTTTGTGCCAATGTGTCTATGGTATCACTTTATTAACAACACTGAATTGTACAATATATTCAAACCAATGTACAACTACTCAAAACAAGAAATCACCATCATCATCAACAATTTATTTAAAATCATAATACTACGATCACCAAGGCTAAATACTAAAATACAGTGCTTTACAGGGCATCTAGCAAGCAAAGCTGTTTCTCCCCCTTTGCTTCCTTCTTTATTTGTCCTACTAGTTTGGGACATTTCAATTTATTCCAAGATTAACAAACAGTTCTGAAGAGTTGGACTGGTGCATAGAGGCACTTTGTATGTGCTTACAGGGTTTTACATTCCATGACTATTACTCTTTTTTTTAAATAAGATATTTATTAAAGTTTTCAATATTAATACAATAAGAAAAAATCAAAAAGAAAAAAGAAAAAATAACAAAAATACAAAAATACAAAAATAAAAATAATTAAAATAAAAAATAATTAAAAACACATAAAGTTTCCCTAACTTATTTTCCATTAACTTATTTCTCAGACCTCCTCCTACCTCCCTTTTTTGTATTCCAATTCAAATTGTTAATTCAACAAATCCTTGTCAATAAATTTTAACCTGCTTCTTTTTAATTCAACAAATCCTTATGTTCCAGTTCAAATTGTTGGTTCATCAAGTCCTTATCACCAAAACCTTAGTTTTACCATATTTTTCTTTATATAACCCGCTTTTTAACTTTATCCAGACTTAATTCTCGTCCAAATCTATATAACGGTGCTTATTCTTAAAACATTTCCCTAAGGTCGAAAGAAGGTTCCCTTCCACAAATTTCCAGTTCTCCTAGAAATAAGACAAAAAAAGATTGAACAGAAAAGCAACTTATATCATGTACCCTTCCCATTTTTCATTCCACCCACCCCCCTTCCCGGTTTCAGTCCCAACAAATCTCAAAATAAAACCATCAACCCGGTGACCTTATGTCCCAGGCTCTTAAGTCTCTCTCCTGGCCCCTCTGCCAGTCTCTTTGATAGTCTTTAATATTCAAGACCAAATCTCGATGGGGCTCCCGCCCTGCAGCATCCAAGTTTCTTCCAGCCAGGCCTACGTACTTGAAAGTAAGGCCTATAGGGTATTCCACATCTTGTTTCATTCTCCTTAAGATTCCAAATGTCCCTATAGCTCCAACTTCCAACTGAATCAAATTTATAATCCAAGTGTCATATGATCTCCAGATAAGGAGATCTCTCCATTTTTCATTTTCCAATTCAGGCCAGGCTTCCATCTTCAAAGGTTTGTTTCTTCTTATTACCATCGTGTCAGGCCTCAGGTTACAGCTCACCTTTTGCATCTGCAGGGTTGGGTCCCCCCCCAGCTTTTTTCTCTTCAATGGCAGCATTATTCTCCTTCTCGATTTCCTCTGTTTGTTCAGTTAAGCAGAAATCCTGTACCAAGTTCTTATCAAGTTCATTGCTAGAACTGGCTCTTGTGCCCAAGGTTGTAACATTTGTAGTCAAAACACCTATTTGATCTTGCAGCTTTCCCAAGAGAAAGAAAGTCTTGTTCAGTTCAGACTGTATTTCTTTACTCACTGCCATTCTTAAACATATCAAGGTCAGAAAACAATTTCTCAGCTGGTTCTTAATGCAATGTCCCAAAACTCCCTCTAGGGGGATTTAAGTTTCTTTTTACTCCTTTCAGCACAAAACCAAAAGTTCCATGCGTTAAATTGTAGCAGTCCTTCCTTCTTTTAAAACATAAAAATGTAACCAATACTTACATTATAGCCAATATAAGCAGCAGAGACAAAATCCTCTTTTTGTATCTTGACAGCTAACTTGGCTGCTGTCAAATTATTCAATTACTCCTCAACCGGCTCTCACGGACCACTCCCGGGTCCAGGGGGGGTGGCACGTCGGTTTTTAAATTTAGTTCTTCTCCCGCAGGTTCCCCTGCTTCCAAGTAAGTTTCCTTGTAATTTCAATCGGTAGAATTAAAATCTTTTATAAAAAGTAGAGTTCTCCACGACCTTAGTTGGAGGTTCTTTGCTTTAAAATATTTACAGAAAGGGGAGGCAGACTTCCTGGTTGTACCTTCCCCGATCAGTGCCGAATTTAAAAATATTTAAAGGATCCAATTTCCGTACTACTCACGGGTTGTTGTTTTAAAGTCCCAATTGTTCCAGGAAAAGGCAGCGCTCTCCGGCAACAGCAATGCGGCTTCGCTCCACAGAAATAGCCGATGACTCTCAGCACCGCGCCGCTTCCCCCTCTTCACTTCGGAGCCCGTTGGTGGGTTCCTTAGTGGGTTGGGGGGGCGCTAATGGTGCCCGCCGAGTCCCATGGTCACAGGCTTCATCCGCCTGTGATTTTTGAAAGGGTCCCCGCTTCGCCGCAGCGGATACGACCCGTTTCGCGTGGAGCTGGTCCCTCCAGTTCAGAGGGAGGCAGCCATTGCCGAAGGCGCCACCCCAGAAGTGACTATTACTCTTTTTTTAAAAAAGGGGGGAGGGAGACATTCCCTCCATTTATTTTCTTATTTCTGCTCTGTTTTCCCTCAGTGAGACCAAATAACAGCTATGGAGTTGGTGTGATTTAGATTTGGGAAATGGCAGGAGAGAAAGAGTTAACCCTCCCTCCCTTAGTACAAAAGCACAGATACACCCCTTCACCCCCACATAAGCACAACCACCCCCAACAATTTGTTTCTGTTCCAATAAAACAAAAAAGAAAATAAATGTTGTGAAATTGTATCTTAAACCCCTGTGCTGTTTGGCCCATTCTTTCTTACAGGATTTCCTCAATGTCCCATCTCCTTCCTTGATCTTCAATGTGCAAACTGGAAATGTCTTAATGCTCCCATCAACCTCTGCTTTCTGCTTCTCTGGTGCCCTGTGCAAAAGGGAGATGAGTTGCCCAGTTTGCGTTGGTAAATTCTTTTGCTGGTTTTGTGGAGCTAGCAGACAGCTGGCCGCATTTCCCCTTCTCGCCTTAGGGGCTTCCTTAAGCAGATCACTGGGACAATGACAGAAGCTGACTGCCAACACAAACATCTTTTGAGCAGATAATCTCACACACACAGCATGGAATGGGGCAGGAACAGCTTGGCTCAGTCTTGAAGTGAAATTCACACGGCAAGAGTGTGGTCAGATCCTCTCCTTTCAGTGTTTTCAAAACTTATAGTCTTCTGCCGCTGGCTGATTCTTCCTTATAATACCCATCAAGTCGGTTATGTATACTTTTAAAAGCTCAGACTTCTCAACAAGTCCTGTACTTGTGAGGATAGACTGCATAAGAGGAAGCTTGCCAAACCAGCTGAGGTAAGGGCCTTTGCTGCCTAGTTAAGTACAGTGGTACCTCGGGTTGAGTACTTAATTCATTCCGGAGGTCCATTCTTAACCTGAAACTGTTCTTAACCTGCAGCACCACTTTAGCTAATGGGGCCCCCTGCTGCTGCCACGCCGCCGGAGCACAATTTCTGTTCTCATCCTGAAGCAAAGTTCTTAACCTGAAGCACTATTTCTGAGTTAGTGGAGTCTGTAACCTGAAGTGTATGTAACCTGAAGCATGTGTAACCCGAGGTACCACTGGATCCGTTCCAGAGGCCTGTTCGCAACATGAAAGGAATGCAACCCGCAGCAGTGCGTGGGTTGCGATTCGCCACTTCTGCGCATGCACATGATGTCGTTTTGTGCCTCTGCGCATGCGCATGCGCGAGCGGTAAAACCCAGAAGTAACCCTTTCCAGTACTTCCAGGTCGCCGCAGGATGCAACCTGAAAAAACGTAACAGGAAGCAAACATAACATGAGGTATGTCTGTACCTCAATTGAGCACCACCAAAGAAGTTGCTCTGTGCCACAGAACAAATGGGTAGGGCGGGGTAGGCAACCTAAGGCCCAATCGCCTTCTCAATCCGGCCTGCGGACGGTCCGGGAAGTAGAGTGTTTTTACATGAGTAGAATGTATCCTTTTATTTAAAATGCATCCCTGGGTTATTTGTGGGGCATAGGAATTCATTCATTTATTCCCCCCCCCCCAAAATATAGTCCAGCCCACCACATGGTCTGAGGGATGGTGGACGAGCCCACGGCTGAAAGAGGTTGCTGACCCCTGGGGCAGGCCTTTCCCCCAACACTCCTCACCCAACTGCTACATAGGAGAACAACAGCCAGAATTGTGAGTGAGTGAGCTGCTGCTCTGTGGTGGACTGTGGGCTGACTGAAAAAGGGGAAGCAAGATCTATGAGAGCGTTAATGCTGGGAACCCTTCTTCCTATGCTCAGGTTGTATAAAATAAAGCTATTCATTCCAAGGAAATCAAGAACTCAGTAAGTGCAGGTAGCTGCTTGAAAATTGGTTGGGAAGTAACAATATCCACGTCCGCTCTGAATTAAGTCTCATTCACTTTAATAGGACTTACTGAATGTAGAATTTCACCCTTACACTAGGGATGTCCAAAGTCCGGTTTGGAGGCCTAATCTGGCCTGCCGTTCGATTTAATCCATCCTCTGTGGCAGTATATGTCCTGGGGTAAAATCCCCAAAAAAGCTCAACAACTTCAATCCTAAAAAACACCAACTTCACTTGGCCCTCACGCATGTTCACTTCACCAAATTTGGCCCTCTTTGAAAGAAGTTTGGGCACCCCTGCCTTACACTGTTAACCTGGAAGTAAAATCCACTGAACTAGGATGGACCTGCCGCAGAGTAGACATGAATAGGATTATGGTTTATGGGTTGTGGCCAGTGCTAGTCCTGCTAAGAGCAGAACCACTGAAATAAATAAATATGACTATCTTAGAGCCATTAATTTCAATGGGTGTGCTCTGTGTTAAACATGCTTTCCCAGAAGTAAGTCTCATTGAACACATTGGGAATTATTTCTGAGTATACATGCAGAGATTGTACTGTAAGTGCATTAGGCTGCCCATTACCCTGAAAGCTATTTTCTTAAAGAAGCTGGAGGTGGAGGAGGAAAATAGTAATAGCAAATAGTAAGATCTTCCAGGGGTTTAACATTGTTAACCTGTTGCAAGAAAACTAAGGAAGAGTCTTAAAGGAGCCCTAAGATTTTGAGTTGTTTTAATAAAGGATCTTTATTTATTTGTATAGTACCACCTATGTAAATAGCACTTTACAGAGGAACATAAGTAAACAGGTGTCCCTATCTAAATCTTCTCTGGCATCTGCCTGCCCTGAGCTTCCCTGGAAGCATCAGGAAAGGAAATTCCAGAAGCTCCCTCGACACATAATTCCAGAACAAAATGCTCTTAGAATTGTGGATAGGTAAGAATACTCTGGGGGGGACCACACATCAGTGGGAAAGCACATTCCAGGCTTAATCCTTGGCAGGCTTGCTAAAATGTACATCAAGAAACAGCTCGGGAAAATCTTTTTCCTAAGACCCTAGAGAACCTCCACTTATCCGAGTAAACAAATATTTATTTTACAAGTTCTTTCTTACTATAGATCCACAATACAGGACATCGTCATATACAGCATGTGGTAGAGAGATCACTTGTGTCCCTCTTGATAATGCTTTGCATGCAGCAGATTTATCAACTATATTTTGAATGGTTTGCAGAGGGTCTTTCTGTCTGGTATGCTGGTGGTTGGACACATCCCTGGCTTCAAGGTGTGAAATGGAACTGGATGGGATAGGGATGCCCTCTATATATAAAAGTGGACTCCTGGGCATTTTAAACTCAAAAGGTTTTATTCAGTGCTAGCCCTGCTCAGTATAGACCCATGGAATTTATGAGCATGGCTAACTTAGGTCCATGAATTTCAATGGGTCTATCCCACATAAAGCTTAGTTGACTACAACCCTACATAACTTTGAGCCTCTATCCGATTTCCATGCATGCATTAACATGCTAAATGCAGGCCAGGAAGACAATGCGGCTCAAATGTACATATTATCTAGAAAACTTGGAAATGACATTTGGACGGCAGGTCCGCGATGCAACTCCACAAACCTATATTTGTATACTACCCATAAAACTGAGTTCTCTAGGTGGTTCTATGCCAGCAAATAAATCTAGCACACATATGCTGGAGGGACAGCCCTGTTTGTCTGTTGCAGCAAAAGCAACAGAGTACAGTGGTACCTCTGGTTAAGAACTTAATTCATTCTGGAAGTCCGTTCTTAACCTGAAACTGTTCTTAACCTGAGGTACCACTTTAGCTAATGGGGCCTTCCACTGCTGCCGTTCCGCCAGAGCACGATTTCTGTTCTCATCCTGAAGCAAAGTTCTTAACCTGAGGTACTATTTCTGGGTTAGTGGAGTCTGTAACCTGAAGCATCTGTAACTCGAGGTACCACTGTATTGTGGCATCTGAATGACTAACAACTGTACAGTATTATGGAACAAGCTTTTGTGGACTACAGACCACCTCATCACAGTCTTTAAGGTACCGCAAGACTGTTTGTTACTTTTTCATGCACATTTATTGATCCTCAAATGATGGCTCTTGCCACATGGTAAAGACTGACAGATTGGTCTATGGCATAAACTGTCATAGACCAGAGCAGCTTCATCAGATTAATTAAGCATTATCTTCAGATGATAGATATATCTGTTAAAACACATGCAAACACAGGAGTAACATCCAGCACCCACAGATTATGGCATTATTAAGAGTCGTGCACTACTAGCTGAGCTATCCTAATGGTGTTCAATCAAAGCATTAAAACACACTAAAATTATTTAAAAAAATAAGATACAAAACGAATGACCAACACTAAATGCTCCCCCTTCAATAATAGATCAACTTTTTGATTTGCCTCTTCAATCCTGCCTCAGGTCCAGTCCCATTTTATGTATTTCCTTATGTCCCTTTATTTTATTATGCCACGTTGTTCCATTATGGAACTCAATGCTGCAAACATATATTATATACAAAAACAAAAAATGAAACAGAAAACACGCAACTCTCAAAGGAATTCACAAAAAGAATAAAGTAATGAAATTATAAGTGAAAGCAGTTTTTTTTTTTAAAAAAGGCTATTTAAAGCATTCCAAAATAATTAAGATAAAAATAAGCTAAAAACCAGGCTAAGACACGTGCCAACATTCTACATGCCTGGATAGGCTTGCTGAAACAAACATGTTTCTAACAGGTGCCAAAGAGTACAGTGAAGGCGCCTGCCTGGTGTCAATAAGCCGGGAGTTCCACACTGTAGACCGCCACGCTGTCACCCTAAAATACCGTCTTCTTACAAATGTTGATGGAGTATTAAGGGGCACATGTAACAGTGCCCGTTTTAAGCAGTTTAGTGGGCATCCATGGGGCTAAGGCGACCTCGCAGGTAAATCTCCCAGGAGAAATGCCCCACATCCAGATCTGGCGAGCTCCAGCGAAGCCGCGTCGCGCTCTCCTGCGTCCTCACCCCATACCTCGCCTCCTCCAGAACAGGTGGAAGCCGCCGCGAACCCCAACCGCTCACTCACCGCGCTCTGCCGAAGCGAGAAGCCAGGAGCACCAGCACCAGCAGAAGCCCCAGCAAGCCGGCGGTGAGGAGCAAAGCCATGGCACGTCGGGGCAGCTCAGGAGAAGCCGGCGCCGCGATGGAGACTTGGGCTCAGCCTTGCGCGCACGCTGCCTCTGCACGCGCTTTTGAGTCCCTCGATCCCCGCCCCCGAGGCTCCTCTCTGCCTGCCCCCACCCGTCCAACCGCAGCCTGGCTGGCCGTCAGACCGCAAAGCCCTCCTCGAAGGCGGCAGCGGCACCAGCGCCTTCAAGCCGTCCCACCGCCTGGGAGCGTAGCTCTGCCTTTCTCTCCAAAAGAGGCCGCGCTCCCTCTTCCCTTGGCTCTCGCCAAGGCAGGTGCTGGTGGCAACCGCCTTCGCCGACCCCCCCCCCCGAAGCTCCAGAAAAGGGAGAAAGGCACGGCCGCGATCCCAGGTGGGGCAAGCAACGTCGGTTCCCCGGCTTCACTTAGTCTCCATTTGGGCGAGAAGAGTCAACGGTGCCAGTGTGCGTCGCGCGCCCAGAGCGCGTGGATGCCACACGAACAGCCTCCAGCCTCGCCCAGTGGAAGGACCGTTGGTGCCTTATTCCCTGCCCCTCCCATTAAACGCGTAACCGTGGTAAGCGTTCAGAGGTCTCTGGGAGTGTCCTCAAGCCCAGAGTTGACACTTTCCTCTTGAGCTGGGTTCACACTCCCGTTTTCACTGAGCTCACTGCATTTCCAGCTCAGGGTTTTCAATCCCTGTCCACACGACCAAGTTATCCAAAATGCATCTCTCTCTCTCTCTCCTTCGTTATAAACTTCGCTGAGTTGTTTCTCAAACCAGCTTCTTGTTTCATCCTAAGTCATCTCTAGCCAAGGGGTGAAAATACCTTTGTATAGGGTAAAAACATCAATGCCTGTCAATGCGCCTTGGTGTGTACAGAAACAGAAACGATTTTGACCCTAATGAAGCCATGCTGATGCGAACCCTTAATGGGGGTAGGAGCTGTGAAATGCGGGAGGGATGGGGGGCAACGGCACTGCTTTCTGAAGCAGTACTGTAAACGTACCCTTAAGAAAGCTTTGGATAAGGTACTTCAGCAAAGTCTCTTCTAGAGTAAGACTGAGCAGAGTAAGAGCATAGAGTAAGTTCTCATAGGGATTAGGTTGAGAAACAAGAAGCAGAGAATAGGAACAGACAGTCTGCTGAATGTAGACGGTGGGATCCATTAAGGAACAGTACAGTGGTACCTCCCATTAAGTACTTAATTTGTTCCAGAGGTCCGTTCTTAACCTGAAACTGTTCTTAACCTGAAGCACCATTTTAGCTAATGGGGCCTCCTGCTGCCGCTGCGCCACCAGAGCACGATTTCTGTTCTCATCCTGAAGCAAAGTTCTTAACCCAAGGTACTATTTCTGGGTTAGTGGAGTCTGTAACCTGAAGCGTCTGTAGCCTGAAGTGTCTGTAACCCGAGGTACCACTGTATTGGGAATGGGACATGTGCTTTTTATCTTGCTTATCTATAGTGAGGGATTAGGAGTGAGCCAGTAGCGGATTTAGGATGGCATGGGCAGTACCCGCACACAGGGAGCTGAGCCAAGGGGTGTAAAATTGAGAAGATCCATATAACTGATAAGATCCATTTCGAGGGCGCCAAATTTTGGCCTCATACAGGGTGACATATTACAGAAAGATGACCAAAGTTTGCTCCTGAGTGAGGTAGTCAAGTTTGATGGCCACCAATTTGGATTGCTTTAAAAGAAGATTAGTCAAGCTTATAGCAAAAAAATTAAGGTAGGTAGCTGGGTTGGTCTGATGCAGTCGAAATAAATAAAAAAAAAATAAAAATTGTCCAGTAACACTTTAGAAACCAACTAAGTTTGTTCTGGGTATAAGCTTTCGTGTGCATGCACACTTCTTCAGATACGAAAGCTTATACCCAGAACAAACTTAGTTGGTTTCTAAGGTGCTACTGGACTATTTATTCATTCATTCATTCATTCATTCATTCATTTATTTATTTATTTTTAAAACAATTAAATTATTGTGTTGCTTGATTCTATGGACTTTCACTTGTAGATGTTGACAATTTCAGTGAGATTTGTTCAGAAGCAAGCAGGTTATCAGACTGCAGCCTTGTTTGCAGTACAGTGGATGAATTACAGAGATAGTCATTATTCAGTTAATCCTCCCTCCCCATTATTTTTTAGATTTTTTGCTTGTTTAAAGTCTGCAGAACAGATGTTTAGCGCTGGCTCACCATTCACCCATTCCTTATTTTTGCACTTGACTTAAGTGATTTCAGATGCATTTCACAGATTTTACATTGTTATCCAATTCCTGGTTTTATATACAGTATCTTGATATATTCCCCTCTCTATTTATTTTTACAATCACTGCTATATTTTGGTATGATGGCACCAGTGTGTGTTGTAGAAACAAATACCTGACCACCAAAAAAACCAGTCTCCGTATGAGTTAATGCCCCCCCCCCTTGCCAAATGCAAACTGTGACAATGCCCTGGTTGCAAGTTGTTCCTTATGTAAGCATGTCCAGATGTTCAGAACTGGCTTAGCAGTACATGGATATTACAGGATAATTCAACTAAAAGTACAGGAATGCAGGAAACTGGCTAATGATCCACCTAGTCCAGTATTGTTTACTGCAAGGGTTCTCAAACTTTCCATCCTTAGGTAGCACTTGAGAGGGTCAGGGCTGAAGCTCACCAGTCACAAAACAGTAGTGCAGGGGCAAAGCCAGTAATAAAATGGCAGAGGATGGAGATTGAGATTGGCGTAATTAGTGGGCAATGACTGGTGTTTTCTCAATATCACTATATCTCACCCCTCGTTAAGAATGACTAAAAAATTCCTAATTTCTTTTACAGATTTTCACTGTAGCAGAGAGTTCCAATGTTTCACTTTTCCTGAACTAATTAGGAAGGGCACTAGCAGTATTATGATGCAAGTAATAAATAACACTAGGGTTTTGCTAGCGTTCATTGTTTTAATTTTTCGGTTTATTCGCATTTTTGTGTGTTCTGTGTTATTTCATGAGTCACGTGTATTCAGTTTGTTGATTTTAGCTGTATTTATATTATACAACTTGGTAATTTTTTAACTGTATAAAAAGAGAGATAAATATTGTTTATTTTTAGTAGGTGCCATATTCCATTAAAATATTTTTGTACAGCATATGCATTACATTAGTTTGTATATATTCTTCTGGTCCCAGTTTTTCTTGCCTTGTGGTATTAATACTCAGCCACCCTATTTAGTGAGAGGGCAATAACCTTCTCCTTAGCTACACCTCCCACCTCATTCCTGTTGACCCAAGTGTTGATCAAGGATGGATGAGACCATTTTTTTGGTCCATGAGCTAAAAAGAGGACTAGCCACCTGACCTCTACTGTAAGCGGAGGCTTTTGGTTTTATATTTAGTCTCTATGCCACGTTTCTCTCAAAGTAATTTCACTCATTTCCTGCCATTTCTTCTCCCCTTTTCTTTTCATGCTTAATTTTCACCCTATTCCCACTTGCAACCTGCTGATTTCTCACACTGTTTACTCCTCTCCTACAATTTCTTCTTCCATTTTCCTTCCTTTCTATTTATTACATTTCACTTGCACTTCCATGCCCACCTCCAAACTCCCAGTTTCTCATTTCTCCTCCTCTTTTTACATTCACTTCCTCCTCCTATAACAGCTTCCCTATCTTATCATTTTCCTCTCTATTCTCAGTTATTACTTTTTAAAACATCAACCTTTTATTTCTCTTTCTATGTCCCTTCAGTGCCTTTTCTGATCTTTCCCACTTAGGTGAGCAAGAAGGGACTTCCTGGTTCAGCAGGAAGCTGGAGTGTAGAGGACTGGGCTATGGCCATGGTTGTTGTTGCACGCTGAAACTAGTAGGATACAAGGCAGGGAGGCCAACAGTAGGGGGAGCCAGAGCCAATGACAGGTTGAGCCAACTCATTCTAGCTTTGTCCCCATCCCCTTCCTTGTTGAGTTCTATGAAGGAGCAAGATGCCGACAACCAGTACCACCCTCCGGACTGGTTGTAAGAAGGCAGACAGATGGGGACTGGCTGAGGCTAGACTGGGGCATAGCCCCATTCCCCTCTGATGGACAGACCTGCCGTGGTAGATATGTAAAGGATTATTTGAAACTTGAAGGTCTGAAATCATTCTCCTGTACAGATTCATTTATTTGTGAGTGTTTTTAAAGAAATTATATTTTGCCCTCTTAATGGAATTGCAATGCTAAATATGACTTACAACAGTTAAAAGTTGTAAAAGTTAAAAGTTGATTTAGTAGTATTTTGAATTATGGTGCTGGAGGAGACTCTTGAGAGTCCCATGGACTGCAAGAAGATCAAACACATCCATTCTTAAGGAAATCAGCCCTGAGTGCTCACTGGAAGGACAGATTGTGAAGCTGAGGCTCCAGTACTTTGGCCACCTCATGAGAAGAGAAGACTCCCTGGAAAAGACCCTGATGCTGGGAAAGATTGAGGGCACAAGGAGAAGGGGATGACAGAGGACGAGATGGCTGGACAGTGTTCTCGAAGCTACGAACATGAGTTTGACCAAACTGCAGGAGGCAGTGGAAGACAGGAGTGCCTGGCGTGCTCTGGTCCATGGGGTCACGAAGAGTCGGACACGACTAAACAACTAAACAACAACAACAACAACAACAACAAACATTCTGATGCTGTCATCCAGGTGTGCAAACTGGAAAAGTATCTTAAGGATAACAACAATGGATGGGGGGAAATCCCCAACTTTCCCCTTGTTACTGCATTGTATAGAATAGATCATTTTCTTGTATATGGTATTATCTATTGTCATTTTGATTCGTTTGATTTTTATTTTTTTGCTTTGCACCTTGTGTTTTGTCTTCCCAAAATTCAGCAATTTGAAACTTACTGCTTTTCCTAGACTAAAGATATAGCAGTATGAGGTAACTGCATCTATCTCATTTCTGCCTCACACAGTTAGCTACTGGGTGTTATAAAAATAAAGCAGCAGCCTCACTGAGACATTTGTAACACAAATAGTGCATTTGCACATTCATGCTCTTGGATTCTGCTTTGCTTTGAATAGCAGATTTGCAAATAATAGATGCAGCCAACTGGCATCCCCAATATTTTGGCAGCTCAAAAGGATAATAATTTTAAAGTGCAATGTGGGGAATTTGGCATGTGCAGATAGCTCAGCAATAAAATATCTTTTTAAAAATCCCATTCACTGCTCAGAAATTGCAAAACAACATGAAGTAGCCCTGCACTGAAAGCAGATTCCGCCCTCAAAAGTACTTTTATAAAGACTTACCTCCAGGTAAGCAGGCACAACACAGGGTACCTGTAATTATTATTTTTTACAGTTGTCTCTTCAAAAGAATTTTAGCCACTCCTGCATTACTTGCTTTATCATTCATAAATGTACATGCTACTTCATATAAAAAAGAAATCTCTAAGTGGTTTACATAAAATACAAATTTTAAGAAATTAATATGAATCCATATAAAAATACTACAATGAAATCAAACTTGCAAACAGCTAAATAAAAGCAGAACAAAACCAGATAGAATAGATCAGTGTTTCTCAGACTGTAGCCTAGGGACCTTTAAGTGAGGCTCAGCTCACTTGTAGGTGGGCCTCAGCACGGCAGTCCATCTCCAGGTCATGCAGTAGCTTTTGGTTAGACAGACACAGAAACATCTCCAAAAGTAAATGCAGTAAACTGGCTTCTGGAGGTGAATCTCAACCAGCTTACACCCACAAATATTAGCCTGCTTCAGCCTTGTGGCATCCACCGGTTTCCAAATGCTAACTCCACCGGCTTCCACCCACCAACATCTGCCAGCTGCATTCCAGCTGTGATTCTGCTCTGCAAGTGAACTTGCCTTATAATTGTTGGTGGTAAGGAAAAAAATTAGGTATAAAAGGAGAATTCCTGGATGCCAAGATCCAGGTTTGGGGCAAGCACTCTTTGGCGAAAGAAACCCAGCAGAGATTAAAAATCTCAAGATATGCAGCAAAGCAAAACATGGAAATATAGGTTCTTGGACCTTTAAAATATGCCATTGTGAGTTTCAAAGTTTTCCATACAGCATTCAGAATAGGCTGCACAGGAAGTAAAACTTAGTTTGGTTACGGTAGTGAAAGTTCATAAATTATTGGTATAGGGACTCAATAAAGGCTTATCAGTGCCTTTGGTTGCTCCAAGCTCAGACCTCTTTACACACTGAGCTTCTCTGGTAGATTGGGAGAAAACAATAGGCCTGGCTGCCTAGTTCCTCCCAAGGTGAGCTAAGCCTGGCAGGACAGCTTACTCTATTATCTTAACCCCTTCATACCTTAACTAGACTTAAGCATGTTGGTTATATGGGGCTGGTTATCCTGCAGTTATCACTCCATAGCATCCCACAGCTGATTGCATCCATCCACCTGCCAATTGGCTCTCTCTAAGTGGATGAAAGGGGGGGGATCCGTAATGGAGGGAGTGCTGGAAACAGAGAGTATCAGTTAGCAGAAGGGGCAGGTGGAACATGGACAAGCATAATCAACACATCAAGAATAATTGTTGATTGCTACCCAGAATTCCTACCATTTCAAAATGGCTGCCATGTATCACAACTGTGGAACTTTTTCAAAACGTCTGACAATGACACCAATTTTCATTCTGAAGTATTTTTAGAGAGAGATTTTGCCTTTGGAGAGAAAATAACAACAACCACAAAATGGCAAACTCCTCTGTCTGTGTACATTTCACCTTTTCAAACTGCAGGCACTACGCACGCATTCACTTGTTTCTTGGCTTAGTTGCAAATGCAGTTCAGAGGATCAAAATGTTTGAGTCATTTTGAATGGAAAAAGTGATGCTGAAATTAACAGTGTTTTGTTGTGGACTCCTTCCCAGAGTGCATGTTGGCTGCTGTGGTTCCTTTCTTTGTTTTTAAATTACTGCACAATTTAGCAGATGAAATATATATTGCTTCACTTTAATAGTAGTTTCCCTTGATTTTTCTCATAAGGTTCCCATTTGTGGAGGGGAGGGAGGGTAGATTAAATAACTGTGGTTCTGATTTTAATATCCAGTTATTGACCCAGTCCTGTAACTCCAGCATCGTTTAAAAGCAATTGCAACATCCTAAGAGGACAAGAAAAGCCCACTGGATCAGGCCAATACCCCATCTAGCCCAGAATCCTATGCTCACAGGGGCCAGCCAGAAGCCTCTTTTATAACTGACAGGCATAGATACCCAAGATAAATTCTTAAAGTCATAGCGCTGCATCCCGAAGTAGTGACACTTTAGTTCCAGTGGAATAACATGGGAAACATTAACTATGGATAATAGAATCCCATGGATTTCATTGGTGCTAAAGTGTGACCAGGATGACAATCCCAACCTCCCAGTATTGATGGCTTGGGGGCTGGTGGAGGGGGAGTTAGAGTAGTGTGTAGTGCAGCCAGTGTGGTATAGTGGTTAGATAGATAGATAGATAGATGATAGATAATTTTTTATTACAGTTGGAGACCAGCTTATAAAACACACTTGGGGGTATAGTCACAGAAGGAAAACAAACAATTAAAACAATGTACAACAATAAATTTAAAAACAATGTACAACAATAAACTACTGCAGGGAGTTGACCCATAGTCACCCATGGAACCAAGTTTGGGGATTTTCTTAACGAATTAGTTTGAGTTGGGAGATGGTCTGCGCCTACAGGTCTGTACACAGAATCTGGCGACCATCCAGGTCGTCTTCTGATCTTTGCCTAACAGGAAAAGGTCAGATTTTTGCTTTTCCGGGGGGTCACCGAGCCTCATCAGTAGGAGATTAGTGGTCTCAATACGTGCCTCTTCATAAAAGGGACATCTAAGGAACAAGTGTTCTGGGCTTCCTATCTGCCCCCAATGAAGAAGCGCAAAGTCTCTGAGCATATGGGACCTTTTTAAAGGCTCCTTCCAGGACCGGCGAGGGCAGAGCCGAGCTTCTGGCGAGTGTAAAGGCCCTTCTTGCATTTTTAGATACGAGAAAGAAGAGATATGCTGCCGGTGCAGATAGATCTCTCTCGATTTCACCAATTTTGTAGTCGGGACACCTTGAGCAGTCCTGTTGTCCCTCGGTGTCTATGATCCTTTGCCTGACCGTAGCTTTTGCCTGGCCCAACCCCTGGCTTAGAAGGGTTTCAGGGGCTTAAGTGGTTAGAGTTTCTGATTAGAACCTGGGGGACTAGGGTTCAAATCTCCACTCAGCCATGAAACTCACTGGGCGAACTTTGGTCATCCACTATTGCTCAGCCTAACCTACCTCACAGGGTTGTTGTGAGACTAAAGTGGAGTGGTGGCGACACCGTATTGTTGCATCAAGAACACATTGCAGAATAACTCTCGATGAAACAGCAGTCACCTCTCTGTTAGCCGAGAGGAACACTGCCACTGTGGTGGTAGAGGCGGTGCTGCAACTCTGCTGGAATGGAAGCTCTGAGCTTTGTCCTGAGCTACCACCAGTGATCCTTCTACTGTAAGTAGTCAGCCCAATGACCTCAAAATGGGGCATACTAGAGTGGGCTGCCAGAGGCTTGGGATCATTGGGCCCCTCAACTTAGAGTTGGCATAAGTGGGAAGGAAGGGAAGGAAGGGAGACTTCTATCCTGGCCAGCAGAGCTTTGGCTGTGGTGGTGAATCTGCCACTCTATATCTTCCCGGACCCTCATTAGAATTCCTCTGTAACGTCCTTTGAATCTGACCCATAAGGACCCCAGACTTCAAGAAAAATGCCAATGTTTTTGTGCACTTAATGCAACACTCTTCAGGGTACATTTTATAAATCTGTTAAGAAGACAGTGTTGATATGAACGGATCTTAAAAACTCTAAAGCCATTCGTGAAAGCCATTCTAGTTGTTTATTATTATTATTATTATTATTATTATTATTATTATTAATTTCTTTTAAAGGACAATGTGGCTTTCATGGAAAGGATGGAACTTAAAAATAATAATAAAATACAACTCAAATTAAACCAGGAGCTTTCAAAAGCCAGCACCAGACTTTTATAAAATTAGCCTTAGCAGTTGGCAAGAATAATCCAAAGCCAACTGTCTAAATTAAAAGCAGCTCAGAATCAGTGGGTCTTCAAGGCCAATTTAGCAACCAGTAATGCCCGCAATGTACGTATCTTAAGATGGCCACTGAGGTGACATCAAAAAAAGAAGGGGTGAGCTGACAAATAAGGGGGGGAGGTCAAAGATTTGCATAAATTTGCATACATTAATTTATATGTCTAGCTGCTAATTTAGAAAGAACCACTATAATTTATGGTTAGATTTTTAAAATGGAGATTTCTCCTAATAGAATAAAAGAATCATTATAATTTAAATAGAAGTGCAATACATCTCACCACAGTGGAGAGGACTGTGCCCAGATGGGCTCAATCTGCTGTCCAAGGGCTTGCTGCTGATGGGCAACTTCAAGACCCCTCCTGCCCTCTGTTCTGATGGCTCCATATATTTAAGAAGGAGTTAGACCACAGCATGTTATTCTTTGAAGGAGAACTACCTGAAAATGATTTATAGATGGTATTTAACTCTGAATAGACTTGCTAAAATGTGTAAGTCCAAATCAGATAAGTGCTGGAGTTGTAACAACGCTTAGGGTACGTTTTATCATATGTGGTGGACTGTAAAAGAGCATTGGGAAATGATTTTTAATGAATTGGGGGGGAAATGCTTAAAAGTACCTTTCCAAAAAAAAAAAAAAAACAGAGTCTTTTTTTGTTGGGGATAATTCAGAGGGAAATTCTCAGGTGTCAAAAAAGACTATTTATGCATGCTACTACTGTGGCCCATGTTTTGTTAGTCCAAAAATGGAAAACGAGCAAGGTCCCAACCATTATTCATAAGGTGCTGGTTGCACTGAAGATGGAGATGCAAACCACCAAGACGTCAAGTGAATGGAAGCTTTGGGAGATTAGTTTCTGGTACTTTGCAGATAAATATACTTAAGATGTTAATAGAGGCTTCCCACCCCCTATCAAAGTTATTTCCATTTTTGTTTGAATTCTTCAGTTCTGCCTATCGTAAACGGCCACACACTGCACACCCCCGTAGTGTATATCTCATGATTTAAGGAGCACCACGACCCTATTACCAAGAAGTGTAAATATTTGTCAACACTTCTTCTTTTTTTTACTAGACCAGTTTTAAAGTTCATCTAGTAGAGGAAAAGTCGTTTAAGGAAAATCCTTTGTTTCCAAGCTTACTGAGCACATGCCTGTTTTTTAAAATTTTTGGTAGCTCACCCAGATTCCTTTATAGACTTTTGACCAGGGATAGGCAACCTAAGGCCTGGGAGCTGGATGCAGACCAGTCGCCTTCTCAGTCTGGCCCGCGGACGGTCCGGGAATCGCATGTTTTTACATGAGTAGAATGTGTCCTTTTATTTAAAACGCATCTCTGGGTTATTTGTGGGGGATAGGAATTTGTTCATTATTATTTTCCCAAAATATAGTCCAGCCCACCACACGGTCTGAGGGACGGTGGACTGTCCCACGGCTGAAAAAGGTTGCTGACCTCTGCTTTTGACCATTCCTGGGAGGAAATGATACTGTAACCCAGAGACCCTGTGGCTCCTTATTCGTTCACAAAATCATGGAACTGTAGAGTTGGAAGGGACCTCGAGGGCAATCCAACTCCCTGCAGTGAAGGAACCACAGTTACATAATCCTTGACAGATGATTATCCAACCTCTGTTTAAAAACCTCCACCTTCCAAGGTAGTTCATTCCACTCTCAAACAGCTTAGGTTCTTCCGAACGTTGTTGGATTATATCTCCCATCATCACCAACTGGCAAAGGGTTCATGCAATTGGGAGTGCAACAACATCTGGAATGCCACAGATTCCCAGCCTTCATAGGAACATTCCTGAGATAAATATTATGGATGGCATTCAACCAAGTCATAATCAGAGTAGACCCTTTGATTTCAAAGGGTCTGAAAACAACATTTATGAAGGACTGCACGTGTGAAATGGATTTTATATTTATGAAAAGCAACAGAGGCACTGCATGTAAGGAAACTATAAAGGTCGGCTGTTAGAATGGACTAACATCAAGAGAAGGATGAAGAGGAGATTAAAGAAGAATGAAGTGGCTACATCAGGAAGTAATGGACATATGATTGCAACAGGAGCGGGAAACCTGATGTTTTAAAAAAATTGCGTTAAATTTAAATAATTTGGACTGATTTGCAATTATTTGGAAAAGCAATAAAAATAATATTTTAAAAAATGAAATCAATGGATTTAGGCCAGCAATTACTATCTCCGAACATGCTCAGTCCTCATTAGGGTGCTTGGAAGTTATTCATTTTCTGCCCTGTACTTTCCGAATGGTTGATGGTTAGAGTGTTTTCTGTGGACAGCTCTGAGCACAAATGTATTTGCATAAAATGTTATAAATAAAGAAACCATCTGAGAAATCCATCCCTGAGAAATCATGTTTGGCACTAATTGCTAGTTATAGTCATTGGATGGGTTAATGTATCACTCCGTGACTGGACGGAAAAAAGCCCAAGAGTAAATGTTTGCCTACACAAGGTTGTCTGTGTTTTGGTCTTGTGGTGGCTCTTTCCCCATAAAGACCATGAATCTGATTCTACAAGTATCCTGCTAAGCAGAAGTGTATGAGCCTCTCCCAGCCTCTCCCGGCCACATTTTGCATAAGGATGTGTAAAGGTGGCTGCTGCTGTGAGTATCAGAACTGAGCTGTATGGAGGGAATTTCCTTTTTTAAAACAAAAAACATAAACCATACTGGGGATTCTGTTACAGGCTAGAAACCAGTGAACTGAATCAGCTAAAGATAATTCATGGAATGTTTCCAGCTTGCAGTCTCAGACACGAGTCACTGAAGGATCTACACACAAAGGGGAACTGAAGTACTTCTGGTTACATTTTAGAATGTATTTCAATTAATTGATTGTGATTTTATGTAAACTGTGTTATTTTTACTGTTGTTAGCCGCTCTGAGCCCGGCTTCGGCTAGGGAGGGTGGGATATAAATTTAAAAATATTATTATTATTATTATTATTATTATTATTATTATTATTATTATTATTATCATCATCATCATCACAGGAGCTTTCTCATGAATTGTGCAAATTCACATCTGAAATGGACATACAGTGCAGAGTCTTCTGGATCCAATGATAGCTTTGTACTGGATGGGAAAGAATTACAGCACCAAGAGTATCCCAAACCAGCCTGTCCCAAACTGATTGGGTGGGGGGGTGGCCTGAAAAGATGGGGGGTGATCTGGGAGGCTCTTGAGGGTCAGAGAGGCCTGTCCCCCCCCCCCCGGGACCTGGGGTTCCCCAGCCCTGCCTTTCAGTGCCCAAGGAAGGCTCAGGAGATTTGGGTTAAAATCTCCACTCATCCATGAAGCTCACAAGACAAACTTAGGCCAAACACTGTCTACCAACCTAACTGACTTTACAGTGTTGTTGTTAAGGTAAAATGGGAGGGGGAGAACTACATATTGTACCCCAGACAGGGGAAGTTGGACCTCAAGGTTATGGTAGAGAGTGCTCCTCTAAGTAGCATGAGGTGGCATCAGAGAGACACTGCACCAGGGGCATTGTAGGAAAATAAAATGGCAGCTGCTTGGCCATCTGGCACTAAGTGATGGTGACATTTTTAAAGGCATTGATAATGGGCCCCAGTAGTTGCTTTGTTCATGAACATTATAGCCAGTTACAAAAAACAAACAAACCACCCTCTCCTCAAATTGTTTATTAAAGGGGACACAAATAGGTATTCACCATACAATTCCTCAAACTCTCTAATAAATTTGTGAGTACTTTGCGAAGGGATAGGGAAGGAATCACACTATAGAATGCCCTCAGTCAGAAAGCACTCTGCCATTGCAATGCACAACTCAATCCCTCTCCTTCTTTTGGGAACACACACACACACACCGCCCTGCAAATGGCCTTGAACGTAGGAATGGAGAAATCTGGCAATTTTAGTTTCTCTCACTTTCTCATTTTTTTAGTCTTAAGTTCAGTTCTCCACAGTTCTGAGTCTGCTTGCTTTTTTTTTTTTAGTCCTCATAAAAATTCTTCATAATTTTGCAGTAAATTATCTCCTCATATATACATTGTATTGTTATTTATTTAAACATCAACATACACTTAAAATAACACGCAAGAACAAAAGAAAACAGAGAAAAAGAATGGAAATGGAAATTCAGCATACACACAAAAAATATAAATTTGGGTTGCTTCATGCACATTCCTTGGAAAATATTGATTAATCTTGTCGGTGTTTTGGTGGGGGATAGTAAGATTTTTAAAAATATTTGTTTTATTTATAAATATCAGGATATTGTCCTCGAGGTCTTAGTAAGTTGAGAACTTACTAAGAATTCCAAATAGTAGCATATTCGCAGAAGGCATTTAAACACTGTTATCACCACTAATATACTGTATATAATATATATATTTGCCACATATTTCAAAATGCAATTTAGTCCAATGAATAGATTTTTTTTAACCATTTCCCAAAATAAAGTGCATTGCTATATGTTACACACACACACACTTTCCACTAATAATCACATATCTGTTTACATTATTTAGTTGGAGAACTACATCACAAAATTTGGGAAAATGCAAATCTCAGTTGTGTTTCAGCTTGCAACTTCTTTCATAAAGTACAAGTTGGGTAGGTTTGCATTAAAATCTGACCCAAATTTCTCCCCTATCCATGCTAGAAGGGGTGGTGGTGGTGGTAATGTTGCCAATTGAACTGCACAATCCACAGAACATTCCTTGCCCTCTTTTTTGTAAATAATTTTTATTAAGTTTTACAATTTTTATCCTAATAATATCAGATAACAAAACATACAATTCCCAAATTTCCCCCTCCCCCCCCCACGACTTCCCTCAACTTCCTCTTCCGGTTTCTTAACATATAAACTTGCCCAGCTTGTTTTGTTAAATCTTAATATTAAATTTATTAACTTAAATGTTGTTATCCTCTTATCATTCTAACATTGATTGGTGTTTTCTATATTTATTTTGCCCATTGTGTTTACTCAAAACCTACTAGCGAGTCCATTTCTTTGCATTGTTTCTGTAAATACAACTTAAATGGTTCCCATTCTTTTTTAAATTCTCTATTGTCTTTGTCTCTTAGTCTTTCAGTTAGCTTTGCCATTTCAGCGTATTCCATCAATTTTTCTTGCCCTTGTTCTTTAGTTGGTATTCCTTGCCCTCTTTAGCCAGTTTGAAAATACTTTGCCAAGAGAGGGGGGAAAGGGATTGTACAGTCTTTCCTGAGAAATTGCTGCATTTAACAGCTAAACACCCATTTCCTCAGTACTGTATACTGTAAGAATAATACCGTCAGACAAATTCTCAGTTTTTGTGTCTGATGCAATCAGATTACTTGCCAGCTCTTCTGGGTGTAAAGCTTGCAAAACATTTGGGTGGGTGAAAGAAAGTTATTTGAGTCACTGTTTCATTGACATTAGTGCTGATTTTTTTTAATGGTCCATTAAGAAATATTTGACATACAAAATTAGCTAAAAGTCCCCAATTTAGCAACTGAAATATTAAGCAAAGCACCTGTTCCTTCAGCACAGGGGTACCAACTCCAGGAAGCCCAACACTTTCCCCCAGATTGAAACTATAAATAGCTCCTCAATAGGTAAGGTAAAAGTAAAGGACCCCTGGATGGTTAAGCCCAGTCAAAGGCGACTATAAATTGCAGTGATCATCTCATTTTTCAGGCAGAGGAAGCCGGTGTTTGTCCACAGACAGCTTTCTGGGTAATGTGGCCTGCATGACTAAACTGCTACTGGCACACAGAGGACTGTGACGAGTGCCAGAGCGCACGGAAACACCGTTTACCTTCCCTCCGCAGCTGTCCCTATTTATCTACTTGCACTGGTGTGCTTTCAAACTGCTTGGTTGCAGAAGGTGGGACCAAGCAACGGGAGCTCACCCCTTCATCCCCTTCATTGGGATTCGAACTGCCGACTTTCCGATCGGCAAGCCCAAGAGGCTCAGTGGTTTAGACCACAGTGCCACCTGCATCCCTAGTTTCCCAACAGCTCCCACAAATTCCCCACTTCCTCTGTTAATTCTTTAGATTAGCAGGATTGAGTTCTAGCTGTGGCTCTGATTCTACATGTAGGTTTGCCGGCTACCTCCCCACCCCATCTGAGGTTTTTTTTATGAAACCTCCAAGAGGGACTGAACAGCAAAGCTTGGAGATGTGTGTCATCATAACCATTAACACCACGTTATGGCCAGAATCAACCAAACCACAGGGAATATTTTTTTCTTCACCTTTTCTTGCCAGACTGTCCTTTAGGTCTTGAAAATCCAAAGTTATACTTCACACCCAAAATCACTGAGGATTATGTAACAAAAATAATAGCTTTAAAAAGCTATGGGGGAGGAAGCCAGCGACATTGTCAGAATATTTATAATAAAATTCTCATTTCATTTTTTTAAATAAAAATGTTACTATAGTGTCATCAGCTGTCCAATTGTTGAAGGAAGAACCGTTAATTAATGACTTCATGCTGCAGTCACCCAAGAACCAAAGTGTTCTTGTCAAATTCCTTTACTTTAAACCTCTGTTTAAATAAACTATTGTATTGTTCATAAAATGATCCATTATCAGGTATCTTTAATAAAGAGCTCTTCATTAGCAGAAGAATGCCATCCACTCCCAGGCATGTGGTAAAGAACCAGGAGAGGACAGAAGCCCAACGGAAGTGCTGAAATTCAGCTTCCGTTCCTCCCTCATGTCACACCTCCATGGCCTCTTCTTGCAGGGTTTGGAATGAGGATTCATGCCACGATACATGCATGACTTCAATATTTTATGCATAATTTTTAAATTAAATTTTCTAATTTACATTTCAAAATATTCATTTAAACAACAGTAAATCAATGACTTCCCTTCTTCTCTTTCCATGGTTCATTTTGCATGCCAAACATCCCTGCATATTTTACATGAACTAAACCATTCAGTAAACCATTGTTATATCCATCAAAACTTATGTACACTGTTGAATTTATCTTAATGCTACCAGCGTTTTTAAATGAACACAATTTTCACCTATATATTCCGAAAACATTTTCCAGTCTTCTTTAAACGTATATTCTTCTTGTTCTCTTATTCTATATGTTATTTTTCACCCATATATTCAGTAAACATTTTCCAATCTTCTTTAAAGTACATTCTTCTTGTTCTCTAATTCTATATGTTAAATTTGCAAGTTGCACGTATTCCATCAGTTTAAGTTGCCATTCTTCTTTGGTTGGGACCTCGCTCATTTTCCATTTTGGGGCTAACAAAACATGGGCCACAGTAGTAGCATGCATAAATAGTCTTTTTTGACACCTGGGCATGATTCCAATATTGTGACCCTCTACAACAACAAAGGTGACCACCATGACTGTAACAACTACCATGGAATCTCCCTGCTGGATACTGCGAGGAAAGCCTTTGCCCGTGGAGTTCTCAACGGATTACAGTCGCTCTCTTGCAGTGTCTATCCCAAGTCACAATGTGGCTTCAGAGCTCAGAGGTCAACATGATTTTCTCACTGCATCAGATGCAGGAAAAATGCTGAGAGCAGACATTACCCTCCGTCGCTAGTCTTGTTTATTTATGTACTTACTGTTCAGTCTTGCTCCCATTACTAAACAACTGAATCAGGAATTGATCTGGAAGAGGAAACACTCAAACCCTAAACATGTGCAATATTAATAAAGAAAGGTGCCTCTGAGCATATTCACAGAGTCTCCCTCTTCCCGTTGTAAAATCATTACCAATTCCCAAACGATTGAGATTCAGGAGCACCCAGGCCCAAACTATAAATTATAGAGACATGACTGGGTTCCATTAATCTGCACCTTCATGGTAACATGCAGTTGAAGGGGCAGGAAGGGGGCAGGAACCTGCATAGCTTAACATAATCATATTAGCATTTCTGTGTCATATTGCTCTGCTTCACTGGCTGTTGCTTTTATGGGTAAGGAAATGCTAAATGCTGGTTCATACTGTGCCTTCCATCCCCAGCCATACATTTTCAAAAAGATGGAAGGGAGAGGGGGCTCAGTAAGACACACACATTTCTTCATAATGTGCCATTGACAATGAAGCTTCTAAGTAAGAAGAGGTTAGTTGCAGGCAAGCTGGAACCCTAGCAAATAATTTATCTCTCTTTTTTATGGTCACTTGCATAAATCATTCCCCCCCCCCCTTTTCTTGTTTTTAATCAAAAGCCACATGATTTTGAAGCTATTTATCCTAAGGACACAGTCGATCAATGTTCCCTGAACCAACAGTTGCTTTTCTGAAAATACATCTCTCCCCCCCTTCCTTTGCTTCTGATGTTGAAACATAATCCAGATGTTGTTTTGGTTGGCACAGACTTAAACTGGAAAAATTGTGCAGAAGTGATGCAGATTTTGGAGTCAGGGTGTGCCCAGCGGGCCAAACACTGTGCCAAGCTTCTTGCATACCAAGTTTGGGGACTGTGACAATTAGGGATGGATGAACCCATTAAAATTTGGTCCATCATGGTCCACAAAGGCGACAGGGCTAAGTCCATTTTGTTCTGTTTCCAGGTAGATTTTTAATGGGAAACCCTTTTTTTTAAAAAAAAAAACCCACCCAGAAACACACATTGAAAACATATAATTAAAACAAAAACACACATTTTAAAGTACTTATGAGGTAGTCTGAGGATTGCATACCACCTCTGCCTCTTTCCGCCATCCTTTTAGAACATTTTAAATAGTACACCTAGTTGCCAGGAGCTCCTTGCCACTGTGCACTTCCAGTGCACATAGAGCAAGTTCCCCTGGGAATTATGGTACCTTATGGTACCCTGTCACTCACAGGGGAAGTACAAACAAACAAACAAACAAACAAACAAACAAACAGGCCTGCCCCCATGGAAACACTCCCAGAGAGACTTGCTGTATATATAGCGAAGCACATAGTTTCCTCCTCCTCCTCCTCCTCCTCCTCCTCCTCCTCCTCCTTCTTCTCGTAGCCAAGTAAGATTGCCTTTCATAAACACAGTTTTAAAAGTGAGTCCGTAAGTGACTGTGGAGGCCAATTCTGGATCCACACATCTTTCACAGTGAGGACATAGGTTTCTAGGTGGGAGCTGATCATGGTGAGGGTTTGCCAAGCATGCCTTCCTCTTAGCACATTTCTCCCTTTCGTCCTGAGTGTCTTTAAAACCTATGACACCTTTGGTAAAGGCTGTTCTCCAGTTGGAGCACTTGCAGGCCAGTGTTTCCCAGTTTTCTGTGTTTATACTACATTTATTTAGATTCACCTTGCGAGGGTCTTTGAACCTCTTTTGTTGACCACCAGCATTACACTTTCCATGTTTAAGTTCAGAATAGAGTAGTTGCTTTGGAAGACAATAATCAGGAAGACAATAATTTGCCTGTCTCCCCAGGTGATGTGTAAATTTTTTCAGAGACACTGTTGATTGAATCTTTGGAGGAGTTGGAGATGGTGGTTATAAATGGTCCACATTTCACAAGCATATAGTAAGGTTGATAGTACAATAGCTTTGTAAACATGCATTTTGGTTCTCCTGCGAATGTCCTGATTCTTTCATCCAGACTGTGGGCAGCTGGATAGACTATTACAGAAGTTTTGAAAGGGGGCAGGATGGGAAGGGAGAATGATGAGGAAAAGCAACCTTCAGACTACCTGCCACACAATAGAATTGGCTATCTGGTGGATTCTGAACTAGACCATTGATCTGATCTGCATCATGCTCCCTCTGGACCAGATTAGGCAAGTCTGTTTTGGATTAGGGTACAATCTTCCATCCCTAGCCTCCGACTTCAACTAAGCGTTTTTACTAGTTTTTATTAGTTTTAGCCTCTTCAAGACCTCAAAACTGCACCTTAAGGACCTTAAAGACTATTGGCTGGCTGTCTTGTCACCTCGTTTTAATTAGTTTATTCTTTTATTGTTTTATTGTTTTACCATCGCACTGTTTACTGATACTGCTACACTGACTTACAACCTTGGAGCTCCCGGACGACGGATTGGCTTGAAATACAGCCAAAGAAGCAGAGGAAACCGCTGAACTCCATTGAGCCTAACTTCGATAAGATAAGTCCAAGAACTCCCCCATGAATACCCTCCCGCCCCAAGTTAAGGCTTAAAGAGGGAAAAGTAGGGAGGCTTCCTGATCCAACAGCCTGGATACCCGTTTTCCAAACTTTACCTCTACCTTTATTTCTACAATAAAGTGCCCAATAAGGGAAGCTTTCAACTTAGAGAATGGTGTTCACAAGACAGAGCTATAAAGAGCTGGGAATCCCCCTCACCAAAGCGGCTGAACCCTCTACAAGAGGAAGGCAGGTGAAAATCTCACAATATTTTAAACCGAAAACAGACAAAATAAATAATGCTGACAAACGACACCCCCATGAATGGTCCATAGACCGCACCAGGTACGGGGAGCTTATGGAAACAGACGAAGAAGGGGTGGGAGTCAATCTGGCAACGGAAATAAAACAAGTTGCCATAGAAGATGAAACCTCAGTGAATCAACCGGGGCTGGAGCAGGAACAAGAGTCAAAAGAGGAAAACCCAGTAATTGAGACAGATGAGCCCTTCCAAAGCCCCAGGCCCGGGGAGAAGATGGGGTTTCACACTGTGACGAATGAGGACCTGGAGGACACAAGAGCCCAATATCTGGTCTTGGAATGCCTCCCTACATACTAACAGGGCTATATAACGATCTGTTAAATGAACAGAAGTTGCAGATAGGCAGAGAACTGGGACACATCAAAGTCTTCCTCTCAGAATGCTTGGGCCTACTTACCACCCTGACTGAAATAACTAGGAGAATAGACAACTTGCATTCATATAAAGTTCTCTCTAGCACACCAAACGATAACAGCACTAAGGAAAATAAAACCCGACACGACGTGGAAAAAAGGAAAACATCTAGGACCAAAGCAAACCAGAAGGGAAACTTAATTGACCCTAAGAAACCCCTCTTAAAGGGGAAGTGTCCCAGGAATAAAGAGAAGAAGCCCAAGAATGTAAAAATGGGAAGGAAGACAAAGCTCCCATCTCGAACAAAGAAAACGAACTTCACAAAACTATTTAAGCTATTAGAGAATTCAAATCCAACGAGCCCAGCTAACCCAGTTCTGCCACCCCTTGATAAAAGCCCAAGCCCAAGCCCAAATAAAAACCTCCATAAGGCTGGGCTTTTCAATTCAACAGAGGAACTCCATAGGGCTAGGCTTCATAATTCAACAGAGCAACTAGCGCTCCCGAATGGAACCGCGGGAAAATCAAGGGAAAACCCGACCCCTAAGCAAGAAACTACTCCTAAAACAACATACTCTCGCAGAAATCTAATTCTAAATAAACAAAAACTTATCATCCTACCTGTATACATGCACAAAGATCTCCTTTCCCCAGCACAACAGAGAATCTATATTCTCAAGAAAACTGAATTAGCCGTTAGAGGGTTCGTCCCAGCAGAAAACATCATTAATGTTAAATTTCTGCCATCAGACAAGGACCTAAACAGAGTTGTGGTAACATTCAGAGACTGGCACACAACCAAACTAGTTTCAGACAATAAGGACAAGCTACAAAGGGTTGGATTGCAGGTGACTCACCTATTCGAAGTGTCCAGTACTCCCACTCCTCTCATCGAAACAATCAAGACTGATAAGATAAAAATAAAGCCGACAATGTCTATGATGGACGAGAACTGTAAGATGCTTCAACTAGAGGCAGATAAAGCCCCAAACCAGCTGGCTAAAAGACCAAAAACCCTATCCCCAAATCACGTACCAGGCGAAAGCTCCAGCATAGAGAAGGAAAACCACTTCATAGCAACTATTGAACAAATACATAAAGCTCAGGACGCACTAATTGAAAGATTAGCATCCATAAGGAAATCTATTACCCTCCTAGCCACACCCGTCACCAGGGAATTTAACTATGCAACTTATACCACAAAACCTTTATCCAACAGTGAGTGGATACTAAGGCTATTCCTATCGCCAGAGGAACTGGGACCTACGGAACCACCCATAACAAAGAAAACAATAACACATCAAGCTGAAATAGCAGTACCACCAGGCAAGAACAGTTCAATCTTTGTGGACAATCTAGGAGCCCTAGACACCATTCTCACGGATGACTGAAATAAGGTCACCGGGAAAGAACGCCCCTCCGGGACACTAAAATATGTCCAAGTACACACCGTGCCAAAATGTCCCACTACACACCCCAAAAGGGACATAATGAATGATAAATCCCAAATTGGCCATAAACCTAAGTTTGATTGTCCCTTGAGATGTCTGACAATCAAAAATCACAAGCTGACCACCTGTACGTGGAACATCGCAGGGTGGGGAGCTAAAAGTAAAGATCCCAATCTAATGGACTTCCTCACTAAATTTGACATCCTGTTCATCCAGGAAACCTGGTCGATAGACGAGCTCTACCTGGATAATTACCACTCGTGTATAAAAAGAGCAACACCTAGTCAAAGAGGGGGCAGACCCAAAGGAGGCTTAGCCTTACTGTTCTCAACGCAGATACAAGCTAATATTACCCAATTACCCTCCAATGATGAATGGTCTGTAGCAGCAGTTTTAGATTTTGGACAAATCAAACTGCTATGCATAAACTTATACTTACCTACATGTCGACGGCAGGCACAAGTAGAACAACTATGGAAAGAAGTGGAAGCCCACGTGGTGCAATGGAGGAGACAACACCCGTCAGCCATGATATTACTAGCTGGTGACCTAAACGCAAGAGTGGGCCCCAACTACAACGCCCTATACGCACATTTTCACCAATGGCCTCCAGAAATGGAAATTATCCCACCCCTAATGACAAGATCATCCTACGATAAGACATGCAACATTGGAGGACTACATCTAGTACAAATGGCCTACAGACAGAATCTACACTTACTGAATGGGGCTATACAAGGAGATTATCCTGGTCAATATACATATTGGTCAGGACACAAACTGTCAACGATAGATTATTGCATTGTTTCCCAGGACCTGATCCCTAGGATATCAAAATTCACCATTACAGCAAGAGCTGAAAGTGATCACCTACCTTTATCCCTCGTGTGTGATTTACCCTTTGATCTGCCCAAACCACAACACAGATATCAACCAGATCTAACACCCGGAACAGGCCTCAAGAAAATCAGATGGAATGGACAAGTGAGCGAGCGGATATCTAACTGGTACAAATCTGAGGAGAGCTACCGTCTCTCAAAAGCAAGGGTGCTTAGAAATAGAGGAGAGCGCCCCGAACATGATGACAACATATGAAATGCTTATACAAAAAAATCAAGAGTTTGTTGTAAAACCGAATTCCAAGTCTCCCCACCATAGGAAAACTTCCAGGGAGTGGTTCGATCATGAGTGTATAGCCTCCAAGAAATCATTGATCCACTCCTTCATCTGCCATAAGGATAATCCAACAGAGGATAACAGACAAAAGATGCTTGAAGCCAAAAGAAGTTACAAAAAACTCCTGACACAAAAGAAAAGGTACGCAATGAAGTTATTATGGCAGCAACTGATACAGGCCTCCAAATCAAGTAACCCATCGTTATTCTGGAGAATCGTAGCTGTACAGCCGGATAGGGGCCTATCACAACTATCCTGCTGCATATCAATGAAAGCCTGGGAAACACACTTCCATAATCTTTATGAGGAATCTAGCGATGAGTCCTATGCAATAGACATACCGGAAGACCAGATACAGCCATGGCCAGCAGTCTCAATAACAGAGACTCATCTGCTGATTGACCAACTAAAGAACGGGAAAGCCCCCGGAATTGACTGTATACCAGCGGAACTTTTTAAAACCAATGCGAACTGGTGGGCCCCCTTGCTAGCCTCTCTGTTCACATATATAGATAGAACTGCACAGATTCCATATGACTGGGGGACTTCCATCATTACTCCCATTTACAAAAAAGGCTCGAGGGACGATCCCTCCAACTATAGACCTATAAGCCTCCTGAATATAATAAGTAAATTATACGCTAAACACCTCAGCGAGAAACTGTGCGAATGGATAGAAAGAGCGAAGATTCTTGATGATGCACAGGCAGGATTTAGACAGGGGAGATCCACAATGGATCACTGCCTGATCTTACAGCACCTAGCTGAGAAATACACGTCGCACCACAATCACCACCTATTCGCAGCATTTGTAGATTTTAAAGCAGCCTTTGACTCCATCCCAAGAACCCGACTCTGGGACAAACTCAACAAATCATCCATAGACCGACGTCTGCTGCTACTAATATACAAACTGTACAACAACACACGACTTCGTATAAGATGCAGCCAAGAAGGTCAACTCTCTAATTTCATTAGAACAACAAAGGGAGTTAAACAAGGATGCATTTTGGCCCCCTTTTTGTTCAACATCTATATAAACTCCCTAATAGACCACCTACAAGGAGCGGATACACACGCCCCAAAATTAGCAGACAAAAAACTGCCTATCCTACTCTATGCAGACGATGCGGTTATATTGTCCCAGACTCAGATGGGCCTCAAAAGAGCTCTTAACAGCTTATCCCAATATTGTAGAGAAGAGAAACTAGCAGTGAACTACCAAAAAACAAAAATCATGGTTTTCTCTAACAAAAGGAAAATATACAGATGGAATTTAGACAATCAGGAGATTGAACATGTGACATGCTTTAAATATCTAGGAGTTATATTCCAAGCATCAAGGAAGAAGACGGCCCACATAAATTACAGCTCCTCTACAGCACAAAAAGGTACAACAGCAATCCTAAGATTCCATCGTACAACGGGAGGAAATTTCATTCCTGCTACAATTAAACTATTCGTTGCAAAACCAACAGCACAAATACTGTACGGCGCGCCACTCGTCTCCCTCTCTAATCTAGACCCATATGAAAAGATACAATCAGGTTTCCTTAGATCACTCCTGCTAACACCTAAATGCGTCCCAAACGCCGCCCTACGACTGGAAGCGGGCTTATACAGCATTAAAGCCAAAGTATGGATAAGAACCTTATGCACTTGGCTAAGACTTAACAACTCGCCGGTTGGACTACTTTCCCTGATGCTTCTTGACAAATTCCAATCTAGTTGGTTGAAGGGCACTCTCAGAAAACTGGCCACATATGGTCTCTCCCCAGAGTATTTATTAAGTTTAGAAAGGGGAAGGGCCAAGAACATAATCAAAGAAAGACTCAGGGACATTGAAGCCCAAAATGACTTTAATCAACTTCCGATAACTTATAAACTTCTATACAATCCCCAAAGGCCCCATCTAGCAAACTATCTCAAAGTTCTAGACAACGCTAAACACCGATGGGCATTTTCCAGGGCCCGCTTTAACGCTCTCCCTTCAGCTCTTCTAGAGGGAAGATACAATAAAATACCGATCGAACAAAGATTATGTCCCTGTAACAGCAACGAAATCGAAACCATTGGTCATGTCATCTTATACTGCCCATTATATCGAGACTCAAGAAAAGAGCTGATCGAACCGATTCTGAGGAAAATACCTCGTAGTACAGACGACACCTACATCAGACACCTCTTAGCTGACAAAGAGCCCGAAATTAACAGGTCCGTGGCAAAGTACTGTTACATTGCAACAAGAATAAGACGAGCAATGATGTCAACAACGGAGTTCAAATTGTAAACATCGAAGGAACGATAATAAACAGTAGTGACACCTGAATTGAATTTTTAAAACCTTAAAAGGCGAAACCTGGTCATAAATATAAGCACCAATTCTGTGAACTGACCATATTTTTACTGTTATTTGTAGCACAATACTACTTTTAATGTCATATTTTTTATGAATTGCTTTCTGGTCACTGACTGTATTAAAGATATTTGATTTGTTGTTGGGCAGTTCAAGGGATTTAAAGCTGCATCATGATGTCTCCTTCCACAGATGGGCTTCACAGTCACTTTTGGTTTGCTGGCGATAAGTCCCATGAACCAGACAGGTGTCACTCCAGGAAGCATAGGTAGAGAAGATGCTTTGGCATCTCCAGCTTAAAGAGTCAGCTAGCAGATGATGTCCCACGGCCCACCAGAGTAGAAAATGCCAGGCTAGATTGGAGGCAGGGAACTGGATCTGACCAGTGGGACACATCCCTCTGTCCACCACCCTGCAGGGGCCAACACTGAGATGTGGGCTGGGCTAAATTTGCATCTATCCATATAAATTAGCACGTGAAATATGTATGCAAATCCATGACCTCTTTTAGCCTCTTTTGAGGCAATGCATTTACTCTCTGATGGATGAGAGGCCACCCCATATGAAAGTTCATTCCTTTATTATCATAGCGAATCACCCTTGATAAGCCTTTTCTCCATTAATTTGCCTAATCCTTTTTAAAGTCATCTCTACTGCCTGTCGTAACATTTTGTGGCATGGGATGCTATTCTGTTGCTTGCACATTCCACAAAGAACTATTTCTTGTTGTTTAGCATCTTTCGGCTACTAACCCATTCTGCCAAATGCTCCCAAGTTCTAACATTTTGTGTGACAAAAGAGTTCCTCTCTTTTCAGTGGCACTTCTTGCCATTTATGGTACAATAAACCTCCATCATATTCCACATTAGTCATCATTTTCAGAGCTAAATGTAGCAATAATTTCCCACTGTAAAAAAGGAAGCAATAAAAGCCTCAGCGAACCATCAGAGGGAGGGGGAAAGTACCTTCTGCTTAGAAGGATGTGGTGATGCCTTCCCTTCTTAAGAGGACCTCCTTGGACTCAGAAGGGCTGAACAGCTATTCCCTCGTGGTTAATATCCCCTCTGGGGTCAAGATGCTCAAGACAGTGGTGGTGGCCCAGCTTCAGGCATGCTTGGAGGAAACTGATTACCTTGATCCAGTCTGGCTTCAAGCCTGGCCATGGTACTGAAACTGTGTTGATAATCTGCTTAAGGGCATTTTTCAGGAGAGAAATGGGGGACTGCAACCAAGCACATTCTCCCTGATCTCTCAGAAGCTTTCAATACTATGGACTCTGGTATCCTTCTGAAGCATCTCATGGAGGCAGGGATTGGGGGACTGCACTTATGTGTTTCTACTCCTGCTTCCAGGGTTATTTCCACAAGGTAGTTATGGGAGGCCACTGTCCAGTGGTGTTCTGCAGGGCTCCATCTTGTCCCCTGTGTGATTTAATATTTGTATGAAGCCAACTGGGAGCTGTCATCAGGAGATTTGGAGTGAAGTGGCATCAATATGCAGATGGCATCTATCTCCATCCCTCTGTTCCATTTGAATCAGAAGTGGCTGGATTGTTAGGCCAATGCTTGGAAGCAGTAATCAGCTGGCTGTGAGCTAATAAACAGAAGCAGAATCCTGAAGAGACAAGGGTGTTTCTCAAGTCCAGAAAATGAGCAAATGGCTGTCCTGGATGCATTCTTCTGGAAGGAACATGTCCATTGCCTGGGGATGCTCATGAATCCAATGTGGTTACTGGATGCTCAGGTGACCCTGATGGCTAAGAGTACCTTTTTACTATTCCAGTTGGTTCACCAGCTAGTTTTGGACATCAGTGATTGGCCGCTGTACTCAGTGGCTGAGCTTCATGCTCCGGCAGCGGGGGCGGAGAGCAAGCGGGGGCGGGGCTGGCGCAGTCCCGGGGGCATGGCATGCCACTTGTGGGAGTGTGGCGCCCAGTACGGGTGGGGGGCAGCCGCGATGGCACCCCACCGGGATCGTGCTGCCGGGGGCGGTGCGCTCCCCTCGCACTTCTCTTCCTCCACCAGTGGCTGTACTCCATGATCCGTTCTCTTCCAGAAAGTTTAAAATGCCTACAAAGTCTCCATTGACCTCTTCACAAAGGAAATTAAGCCCTGGAATGTTTCACCACTTAGACACTTTCAATGAGTGTAACATTATCCTGCAGGGTATAGGCCCCTGTCCTTCCATTCAGTTTGTCACTACATACAACTAACAGCGTACACTAAGAATGAATAATAATCTTAAAAACCAAGAGGTTTATATTGGATAAGGATCAAACTTCCTTTGGAGAAAATGAAATACTTGGTGGTTCTAAGTGAACATAAACCACTATCTCTTTGTGCAATTAACATGAAAATACTTCCATATGGAGGGTCTGGTTAGGCCATCAAAGACAGTGAAAATTTCCAGAGCTTGTCCTAGACAACTGTGATCCTTTTGTCTCCATCAGACCTTCAATTATAGCAGAAACTCTCCTTTGACTAAAAATAAAAATACTTTAGTAATCCAGAATTTTGGTCAGACAGACCCTGAGTACTTGGTTGGATTTCCCTGTTCAGACTGTGCCATTTTAAAAATGAGATATATTGGGCAATTGTCTTTTAGGTATTATTCTTATAATAGTGGGGTGAAACTTACACAGTTACAGAGATAGTAACTGTGGTCTGCATTCACCTCCAGTTGATTTCTACTTGCAGTGTGATAGATCCCTGATATTTTACTAGTGTGCGTATTTTGAAAATCAAAACCTCCTAGAGCTACAAATGACAAAAGTTCTGAAAGCAAAAAAAATCCATCAGGCCCCTACTTCAGATGATATATAAGTTTAAAAGCACCAGTCCCAATTCAGATTCTTGCAGGACCCCACTTTCTGGGTACCTCCACTGTGAGACCCATTTATTTCTGCTGTATGCTTCTTTGATTATCTTTGATCATCAGTTACCAATCCACAAGAGGACCTGTCCTTCTTATCTCCTGACTGCTAAGTTTACTCAGGAGCCTTTGGTGATGGACTTGGTCAAGAACAGAAAAGGTCCAGTGGCTGGGATGAGCAGATGAATAGTAAATAACAATAGCAGTAATAACCTGGTAGACTCCCTCAGCATTGAGCTGCCAAAAATTATGGAGATGTGGTAGCTTTTAGTGGCATGGGATTGGTTGGTTGGCATCAATCTGTCTCAGGGGACAATGGAAGAGTGCTCCTTCAGGGATGAAGTCAAACCATTGGAGAGTTACAGCACCTGCTGTGGCTGTGGAGACCAATAGGGAAATGGGGCAAATGAAGGCATCTGGTTGTGCTGCTAAAGATGCATCGTGGTGTTTCTTCTCTCTGCACACCTCCCAGTGGTCGTTCCACATCTTCTTGTCAGCCACATTGGCAGACATCTTTGTAACACAGAGCTGGTCTGCTAATGGGCCTCAGTGCAAGACTGTCCCTCAAGACAGCAATAATGCAGTAACGTTGGAGAAGCATTGCAAAACAATGAATAAAGAGGGATGGTGTGTGAATGGTCCATTATAACTTCACCACAAACACACTATTATTGTGTCAATGACAGGTTGCAGAATACACCTGCAACCCCCTCCCCCCTGCCAAGCCTGGATGGGCTCAAAGTTACTTAATTATCCTTCTAATGAGCAGTTGGAAGGAAGTTCAGAGAACTACCAGTCTGGTGGGGACAACAGCTGGAATCCCAGACTACATCCATCCTTAGCTTGACCCAGTAAGGCAGTTCTTTGAGCCTTAATCCAAGTATGCTATAATCCACTTCTGTTTTGAAAATGTGTATGGGGAGGTCTGTTTTGTAAAGATTGAGGGGAATTAGGTAAAACACAAATGGTCCATTGGCTTTAGGAGGAAACATAAGCAGCCAAGATAAATTCTTTGAAATGGTGGTTATCTCTAGCATCAGGCAGACCACTAGGAACAAAGACTGTTCCTGCAGTTAGCATACACCCAGACAAAATGTTTGACCATAGCTGGGACCATTTTTCATTCCTGCTTCATGTGAAGTCCAGACTCTCTGAGCAGATTCTAGGAACCATTTATTTTTTAAAACTATTATCAAATATCTCACATCCTGCTTCCGGTTGGGAGGCACATCTTTTGCAGAAACCATCTTTTGTTCATTTCAGTAAGTTTATTTTATTTTGGCTCTTTAAAAAAAAAAAGTACAACATTGACTTCCTCTGTAACCAGACCAGTAGCAAAGGCAGGCAGGATATCTAAATTTACATTGAATCGAACAGGAACAATGGGACAGGGTGAAAGCCTTACCCTCCTGGCAGCTCAAATGTCACCCCATCCATTTCGCCCACCTCCCCCACTTCAAATTCAAAACACAATTTGATACCACATTTGGGTAGTCGCCATTTGGGTTTGATTTGCTGTGCATAACAGTGGGCAGTAAAAGGCTTAAGTGCCTCACCTCCTTGCCACTTCTCCTCTTCCCCTGCCCCTCGCTCCCATCTTAATTACAGTGGTACCTCGGGTTACAGACGCTTCAGGTTACAGACTCCGCTAACCCAGAAATAGTACCTCAGGTTAAGAACTTTGCTTCAGGATGAGAACAGAAATCGCGCAGCAGCGCAGCAGCGGGAGGCCCCATTAGCTAGAGTGGTACCTCAGGTTAAGAACAGTTTCAGGTTAAGAACACACCTCCAGAATGAATTAAGTTCTTAACCCAAAGTACCACTGTAGTTTAAAAATATAGCCATGATTGCTCAGTCTGCCGCTCAAACTGATCAGTTTCCCAGATCTTCTAGACTATACAGCAGGTCTCAGGATTGATCACTGTGATTTTGTTGTTTTACTGTCCTCTCCCTTGCAAAAAATAAAAAATAAAAATCCTTCCCTTCACATGAGTGTTGTTCCCCAAGAGGGAAAGACTTCTCCAGACCTCTGGAAGGGAAAGGAGGTTGTTAGCAGCTTTGAGATTCCTAAGGTTAGTGATAAAGCGGGATTTCAAATCCAGACTCTTCTTCTTCTTCTCTCTATCTAGCCCTTTGGACCGCCCCATTTGGCTCTCCCGCCAAGTGCTTTAGCTCAGCTAAAGTGTGTTCTTGAACTATGGTAGCATCTCTGTCTTGCCTGCAGAAGCTTCTGACTTTACAGTGTCTGGAGTGTAGCCTACCATAGAAAGTGAAATATACTCAGAGTCGAGAGTGGATTTCATGCTCTTTATTCAGCTCATAGTGGTGAGGAGGAATGAATGTTCCCCCAAAATATCTGCTTTATATACATTATTTACACAATGGGCTGCATGTGATTGGCTAATTCCAGGATTCTCCTGTAGGCCAATATCAGGTTGTGGATTCACTTCCACCTGGAGCTGGATTGGATGGCTCCTGCGGACCAATCAGACTGCTGCATTGTTCTAGGACCAATCAGACTGCTGCATTTTGGATCCTATTCAACTCAGTACATAACAGAAAGGTAAAGGGATATATGTATTGGGATTTTATGCAGCCGATGCTGCTAGAGTGATTAGTATAAATCACATGAGATGTCTGAGAAGAGTGTGGGAACGGAAGACTGTCTTATCTCTTCCGTCTGAGCGTGTTATTGTAACTGTACTTCCACTTTTGCAGTATGCAACAGTTGTTCTGCCAGAGCTTGGAGAACACAGACGTGATTTTGGATTGTCTGTACAGAATGTAAATAAAATGTAGCTTAGATCTACGGATGTTTCTTTCTTCTTGTTGTAAGATGCCAGAAGACTTGTGTGCACTTTTCATATGAAAAGTGTTGCAGAGAGGCACTCTGGAGTGAAGGGACATGGCCTTCCAGAGATGTGCGTATCAGGAGATGCTTAGAGGTTCTGGGGGGTCACCATCTCCCCAAGAGCGTTTTGCCAACAATATGTACCTCGTTTTTGCCTCTGGCTTCACACACCATTGTTCTGCAAAGTTTCTGTTCTAGGAAGCCTAAGGGTGCTTTCAACACTTGCTATTTTCAGGTGAGAATCTATCATAGAATTGTACGATTGGAAGGGATTCTGGGGGTCATCTAATCCAATCTCTGCAATACAGGAATCTCAACTGAAGCACAAACCATTTTATGTGTAGCTGAAACTGCTCCACCAGGTTCTTGTCTGTTTATAAAACCAATAAACAAATACTAGGCTGACTGCCAAAAACATGTCCATCTTACTTTGACCTCTCATCACTTGACGTTTCTGAAACAATCTTGCGTTTGTGAATTCCCAATCTGAGGCTTGCCATCTCAACACAATCCTGTCCTCACAAATAGGAGGTGCTAATTTAGTTTTAAACAGGTGCAAATTTAATATGCTCTCTTATGGCTGTAACCCCCAAGAAAGCTGAATGCCAAACATCTATGCTCCTATACGGAGAAGGCTACACCACATGCCAGCTTCACTCAACCTCTCCCTCGCTTATCTTGTGTGTAATCATAGCAAGCTCTAAACTATTGTGAAGGATGGTATGAACAAGGTAAAAAAAAATTTCAAAATCTGGATGAGGCTCAGACACACCTTTGGCATTGCATGCTAGTTATGAAATCATCTTCATGGAAAAATTTGTGTAACTTTTTGAGTTCAGTATTTCCAACCTAGGGGTGTCAGTTTTCGTTTGTAGGACATTTTAAGCACACTTCCTATTGTACTACACATTGGCAGGGACATGTAGCAAGATCTGCAGGTTTAGCAGTTCACTAACAAAATATCCCATGGCAACAAAAGGGTTTTGTCTCACTCAAATTATAGTGTTATGCCTGCATGGAAAACAGATACACAAGAGCGGGATATTAAAACTTTCTCCAGATGTTAAATCTTTTCTGCATTGTCTTCTTCTGATGAATCCTTCATATTAGAATCATAGAAATGTAGAGTTGGAAGGGACCCTGGGTTGTTTCCATACTTCTGGGAAACCTTAAGGTGCTTCCAAACTCTTGCTATTTGCTGGTGAGAATCGATCATAGAATTGTAGGGTTGGAGGAAGAAGAAGAAGAAGAGGAGGAGGAGGAGGAGTTTGGATTTGATATCCTGCTTTATCACTACTCTAAGGAGTCTCAAAGCGGCTAACATTCTCCTTTCCCTTCCTCCCCTTCCAGCTTCATGATTCTAAGAATCTCATGATCTACCATCTGACTATCCCAGGTATGCTTGTCGGACTCAAACTCCCATCAGCCCCAGCCAGCCTGCCTAATGGTCAGGGGTGATGGAGTTGTAGCCCAGCAACATCAGGAGGGCAGCACCAGGCTGCAGGAGGCCAAATCTCGTTGCTTACCCCTTACCCAGGGATTGGGACATTGTGGTTGAACATGCCGCTAAGTTTCCTATTCATTGCTAGGCTGAGGGCTGTTCAATGAAACTGAATGCAGGAAGATTTGAAACGTACAAAAGAAAGTACTTCTTCACACAGCACATTGTCAGACTAAGGAATTTGTTCCCACAAGAGGACACCAAAGTGAAGGGCTTCGAAACAGGATGAGGCGAGTGGGTTGAAACTATGACTGGCTACAAACCAGGATGGCTGTGTTCTGCCTCCACTGTCTGAGGCACAGGTGGACAGAGTGGCCTTGGATTCAGGTCCTGCTTGTGGGCTTCCCATAGGCATCTGGTTGGCCACTGTGAGAACAGGATTCTGGACCCGATGGCCACTGGCCTGATTCAGCAAGGCTCTTCTTATACCCGTATATACTTTCTAGGGAAAGAAATGATCTGAAAATACTTCCTGGACTCGACTACTACTACTACTGACTAATGCATTTGTAAGTAAAGCCCTGACAGAGATGAATGATGTCAGAGTTCATGCACTGAAGAAATGTGCCAGAGGGAAATAAGGATCAGAAGTTCAGCCCAAGGAACAACTGTCCTTCTGTAGATGTTCTTTCCTTAAGTGCTTAGCCTGGGGAATTTCCCATGGTTTATTTCATTTCGTAGTACAGACTCTGTTAACTTTTTCTTTCAGTGTTGTTCCTGGACATGAAGCAATGGGATCTGGGTGTTCTCCTCAGCACCTATTAGATCATTTGAAATAATATGATACTTTCATCTTTATCTCTCTTTTTTGGCTCTAATGCATCATTTTCTAAGAACACTGGAAATTCCTTGGAAGCTTAACTGGCTTTCCTCAATCAAAAGATTATTTTTAAAATAAAATTAGGAGATGTGCATTGTTTTCAGCATTAATATGCTGATTACTTACTTTGGAGACTTCAACACAGCTCACCAATAAAATCAAGAAAATGACAGTAACAAATCCAAATTAAACAGTACAAAAGACACCCCAATATAGTAGCAATATATAGTTGGCAATAGATAGTTGACAAACTGGAACATGTGCAGAGGAGGGCCACCAAGAAGATCAAGGATCTGGAAACCAAGCCTTATGAGGAATGGTTGAGGCAGTTGGGTATGTTTAGCCTGCATAAGAGGACACTGAGCAAGCTGTTTTCCCCCTGTTCCAGAGGTAGGACCTGAACCAATGGTTTTAAGAAAGGAGGGCCACTGAATTCCACCACCTCTCGCAATGCAGGAATCTCAACTAAAGCATCTAAGACAGATGGCCAGCCAACCTATGTTTAAAAACCTCCAAAGAAGGAGAGTACGCAACCTCCCAAAGTGTTCTTACTGTCACAGAAGGTTATTCCTGATGTTTAGTCAGAATTTCCTTTCTTGTAACTTGAAGCCATTGGTTCGAGTCCTATTCTCCAGAGCAGGAAAAAACCAAGCTTGCTCCTTCTTCCATTTGACAGCCCTTGAGGTATTTGAAGACTGCTACCTTATCTCTTCTCCGTCTCTTCTTTTCCTTCAACCGTTCCTCATAAGGCTTGGTTTCCAGACCCATGATCATCTTGGTTGCCCTTCCAGGTGTGATCTGACCAAGGCAGAACAGAGTGGTAGTATTCATTCCCTTGATCTGGACACTATACCTCTGTTGATGCAGCCTAGAATAGCATTAGCTTTTTTCTGCTGCATCTTAAGGTCATGGGTTCAAGCAAAAGATTCCTGTATTTCTGGGTGTTGGACTAGATGACCCTTGTGGTCCCTTCCAAGTCTACAGTTCTATAAGTCTATGGAAAACTGTGCCTATGTAAGTCTCTCAACTAAAAGTTATTTACTTGCCGTACCAACTTGCCGTCAGGATTGCTGGTGCCATTACTGAAAGCCAGGTTGGTTCATAATAAAATCCATGACTTAATAATTATGAATAAGGAGGTCAGCCTGGCCTGAGCCCTGAGTTAGGGAATGTTGCTCTGTTTCTCCCTCCTAAGTACTCATTTCAGCAGCAGACGAGATATCGAGGTTTGAGCAGTACTAACATTAACTGTTGTCATCTACAGCAGCTGGTTGCATGATATAAGCTGCAAAGTATAACAAGAACATGCCATCTACTTTAGATAATTGTGTGTGTTTGTCGCTTCATCAGTCTACCACAACCCATCCACTTTGAAATCAGACAAGAAAGTGGTTAAGCACCCACCACACAGGAAAACTTAAGAGGCCTGCTTTCAATCTCCAGAATGCCTCAAGATGATCAGATGAAAAGCACTGTTGATGTTCTGAGTGCAAACGTTATTCAAAGCTGTCCCAGGCAGGAGGAAATCGACTGCATTGCTTTGCACCAAAAGACAGAATGGAAATATCCCTTCTCTTAAAAATCTACATCTGCGACAGATTAGCCCCAAGTTTTTGGTTATGAAAATGCTGTCTGCTGCAGGACATAAATGAGGCTTCATATCTGCTCTTCCCACAACCTTCCTTAGCTAGGATGTGACTTCATATGTGAAGGAAACAATGGGCTCAAATGTTTTCTCTTTTGAAAAGATGGCTCTGTTTTTGTGTGTGTTGTTTTTTAAATGGAACATTATGAAAATTTGGCACAGCCTTAGTCAAAGCCCCACCTTCTGGCCCAAGACATGAAATCCAGATCAAGAGGTAGGCTACTCGTTCCTCTACCAAATATTTATACCAAATATGGTATAAATTATGTAAATAAAACAAGACTCTTCCCGACCACCTCCCAGCACACCATTTCCCCAGTGCAATTCACAACTCAGATTCTGCCCGGGGAAAACGTATGAGCACTGAAGTCGAAATATTTTTTAGGGCTGAGGTAGTGTCACAACTGTTTGCCAGAGTTTAGGGCCTGGCCTGCAGCCTGCACATGATGCGGCAGCTTTGCTGAAATTAAAAAGGTCTGGATCTGGTCTGTGCCCAATGGATTGGACAAATTCATAGAGGATAAGGTCATCAACAGCTGCTAAGCTTGATGGGTATGTTCTACCACCACTGTCCAAAGCATTGTTCAAGAGACAATGGAGAGCACTTCCGGAAGTGAAGCCAAACCACTGGCGAATCGCAGTGCCTGCTGTGGCTGCAGAGACTGGTAAATTATAACAGCTGCCTCCCACATTGTGGTTGCTGCATTAGCAGCACCAAAGTGACCTCCCTGGGATGTGAGCCTAAACAAGGTGTATGGAGGTTCTGGGCTGCCCAGATGTCAAGACTCCCCTCTCGGCCTTGCTGATGTAGTCCAAAGGAAAGCAGAGCAATATGTTTGGCACCAGCTCAGCTGAAGAAGTTGGCAGAAAGGGTGTACAATATGTCTTGGGAACTCCATTCTGGATTTGGGTAGGATTTACTTCTTCTGAAGATGTCCCACAAGGCAGCACGTAGTCAGAGGCACTATGCCTCTGAATATCCATTGCCTGAATCATAAGTGGGGAGTGTTCATGAGGTTCCTAGATGTCCCATTCATAATTGTCTGGTGCTGGATCAGTCCAAAGGCCCATCAAGTCCTGTTCTCACAGTGGTCAACCAACCAGATGCCTATGGGGAACCCACAAGGAAGAAAAACTGCTGTGACACCATCATTTGAGGGCCTTCTGGGAATGTGGGGTCCCAGATCTCTGTTCTGTAGCCCAGTTCCAGTGACGCCATTGAAAAGCAGCCCTCAGAATGACTGGGGGTGGGGAATCTTTCCAGGATGCTGCTATAGTTTACCCCGAGCTTCACCAAACTTCATGCTTTAAATATCCTTTGTTGCATTATTTTCGTTTCTAATAGTAAGGTAATATGGAATGTTGTGGGTTTTCCACTTCAGGAAACTAACACTACCACACCCTCCCTTGTCACTTTCTCGGGTTACCATTCCTGCTCAGCTCTGAAGTTCAAATCCCTCTGTGGCTTTGTTCTATTATATGCCTCTGACATCACACCCGCTTGCTCAACATCTCTTTCCAGCCCAGTTATCCTCCCAATCCTTACAATTCTCCCTTCACTGCCAATGGCTATTACTCTTCTCTCCCTATAGTTCCTTTCCATGAAACATTTCCTATTTCTTTGGTTTGAGTCAGATTTCAAGAGACTTCAATTTCCCCTTTTGCTGATGTGAGTCGACAGTGGCTATGTTAAGAGTCAGGTGGTGTTTGTTTTAGGGAGCTGAAGGCAGCTTGCAGCCAAGATTGCTGCCTGTTGCGTATGTGTTTGACACACTTTCACCTCCAGTAAACAGGAATGGCAGGTTTTCATATTCTTTCAAAAACATGTTTGAGCAGGGGGCAACAGTGGGGCAAAAGCAAGGTGTGTACATCACAGGGAGTGGAACGTTTCTTAAACTACTCACAGCTTTAGCTAAAAGCTATTGCCTGCCTCCAAGCAAAATTCACAAGCACAAGATTGAGGTATAAGTTTTTAATTTTTCATGGTTGCTACTGAAGTCCATGTCCTGTTGGCATATTGGTTTCCAAAGGTCCAGTTATCTACCTTGGAGTTTCCATAAGACACTCTTTGTGCTATAAAGCACAAATGAGCAACCTTCAGCCTGCAGGCCATATGTGGTCTTCCACTTCCTCCAATGCAACCTCCAAGCCCCCTGTGCTCTGCAACCATCCTTGTCTCCACAAAAAGCCAGCACCTATGCAAAGAAAATGTTTGTGGAGCACGCAGAGTCAGAGGATCCACTCTCATTGCATTCCACACTGATATATGTAGGTTTGGATTGCCGACTCCCAAAGCATCTTATTGGCCAACTACATACAGATCTGAAATGAATAGTGGTCTCCATGCAGCAGGTTAGCATTACAAGGTACTTCTGAGTCTGTAAGGTTGAATATGTTTCATTATATGCATAAGATTGCGTCCAGACTAAGTTAGCTAAAAATTGGTTCCACTGAAATCAGGGCGAAAATTTACCCATAGCTTGAGTCCTACAGATTTCAATGAGAACTTCCATAACTGGGAGATAACCACCAGAGCTTTGAATATTAAACTCAAAAGCTACATTGCATCCAGAAGAAAACAGGCAAGACCTTGCAGGGGGGGGGGGATGAAATTGCACATTTTAAACCCAAATTCATTTGAAGCAATTTTATCAGTGTGGTGACATTTATAGGCTGTGAGGATCTGCCATTGGAATTTGGAATTCTCCTTGCTTTAGGGATTCTCGATCTCGCAGTTTAATCGCTGTGGATTGGAAGTACGGGATGCCTCCAAGCTTTCCAAGGTTGGCTGTAAATTAACGGGTTATGGTGTTTACTGGAAGGGAAATGAATAGTTCTTGAAAGACTGAAGGCTGAAAACAGAACTGGTATTCTGGGTGGGGTAGTCTGTAGGCGTGTTATAACCAAAAATGCCAGAGACATTTGTTTGGCATTATGAAAACTGGTCAGAGATCTCAAAATTATTCTCTGTTTGCACATTGCATCAGTTTCAGTTCTCGGTCATGATTCTTAAGCACATCAGGGAGAAATTCATTCCATGTACCATTGCAGTGCTTTAGATAAAAGAAAGGAATTAAAAGGAGACCAGTCAATGACGCGCCAAGCCATATGATCTTCAGGAAAGCTCTGGATTCAATGAGATGGGAGTTGTCATTTGGCCAAATCTGGCCCCACCCCAGTGACACTATCCAGAGCAGGGGTGGGGAACCTCATGCAAAACATTCCAAGGGCCCCATGACAGTGATGAAGAGGGCCAGGGGCAAAAGTGTAAGGAACAACAGCTGAGACTCTTTGCAAAATAGGCTATATTCCAGCCATGCAAACATCAGAGGTTTCATCTGTCTCTCCAGGTAAACAAGACACATTATTCAGGGACACTTTCCAACTAGACAAGCACATTGGAAGACAGTTTGGTGCAGGATAGTGAGGGGCTTAGCCTGGAAGTGGGGAGTAAGGTAAAAGGTCCCCTGGATGGTTAACTATGGGATACCTTAGGAAAGTCCCAAGAGCTGGACAGTGAAGCCTAGAGGGATGAATCCAACCCCCAATCCTGAGACTCCCCACTCCAGAACTAGAATGATTACAACTGTCAAAACAAAAGGAAATAATGAAGTGTGGATTAGCTTTCTTTGTGACAGTGGGGACTGACAACAGGCATATGCCTCACTACAAAAACCCTTTTCCCAGTCAAACTTCCTAACAGATGTAACAAATATGTATAGTTGTAAATGGGAATTACAGAATATGTATCGAGAAGGAGATCATTACACTTTATTCAGAATAATTGTTTTGTTTCCTGTTTGCAAAGTCACTTGGGCAATGCAGATGCACACAAAAATTGATAATACTTTACTAGTGGATAAACTGAAGAAAAACAGAACATAATGGGAAGAGAAATGACCAAAAGAGAGTTTGTCTTTTAGCTAGGGTGGGCATTGAAGCACGCAATCAGCGCAAACTAGCCAATCAAAACTTGAGTTACCTCAGCAACGATCATGCCAATCTGACTGGTTGCTAGGCAATTTAATAAAAGATATATGTTGCTCGACTGTAGAAATGAAACCCTCAAAGTGGTTTACAAAAAGATGAAATCAATAAAATAAAAAAGGAAAATACTTTAAAGCATACAAAATTTAATGCAAACATGCTGGGAATGTTGGTTTGGGAGAGCACATCTTTGTTTGAGACTTTGTCCTGCCATTTGATGCCCATAATCTTCCTGACAGCACATGTGGAAGATGTTGAGATAACGCTCCTGGAAGTTGTAAGTTGCCCATGACTCACTTCCATAAAGCAGCATGCTCAACAGCCAAGCTTAGTAAACCATCTTGGCTTTGGGCATTAGCATCACATTCTCCCATACCTTTTTGGAGAGGTGAGCTGCCTTGCTAATATACTTGTCCAGTGCAGAGTCAATGAAGAGGTTGCCAGTTATGATGGAGACCTGGTAGACAAAATCATCTACCGCCTCAAGCGTGTGGTCAACAATGCTGATTTATGGAGTGCTGGCCCGCACCTCAAAGATATCTACAAACATGACATGAAGGCTGGTAACATCAACCCTGCCCTGTGGGAATCCATTGCAGATGACTGCAGTGCCTGGAAACAGGCATCCATAGCCATGACCGGAGAAGAAATGACCACTCAGAGGAGCACAGAGAGAAGAAATTGTTAGGATATAGTTCCGTTCCATCTTAAAAGGGTACAGGCATGACTGTTGTGTGTCACATGCTTGTTTACTTCCAGCACTGTCTGCTGGGAACTTCCGTTTGTATGTTGCTTTTGCTTATAGCTGTTTTGCTGGACACGAAGGGAAGAAGACATGTTTTCCTTTGTTCCTGAACTGTGTTGAATAAATGCTGTAAATATGCTTACACATTTCTCTGTCCGCCTCTTCTGCTGTGAGAAGATTTATTCACTCTACTGATAGAGCGTGCATGGGTATCTAAACATATCTGAGGCTCGTGTCACTGATTGATGCTGTTCCAAGGGAGACCGGTGATTGCCCGGATGCCGGCCGGTGGCTGGAGCCAGCTGGGGGCCTGCCTGATGCCCCCGTCTCCCTGGCAGTATCCCAACAGAAATGCCATGGTGCATCCAAAGCAGCACAACAGGACGCATTGATCTGTCCCAGCTGCAACAAAACATGTCTGTCCTGCACCGGTCTCTACAGGCGCTGTAACATTCCAATGGTTTCACCTCACCCCAAAGGCGCACTCCTCCATTGTCTCCGGAGACAGATGGAGGCCAACAACTAACAAAAAGTTAAGATCTAAAACTGATTAAAATTCACATCAGCATTTCGAACACCACCAATGATGACCCACAGCCACCATAGTATTTATTCAATCACCTTGTTCATAAAACCCCCCTCAGTCAACGTGTATTGACTTGATATTTGTGTCCTGTCATTTTTGTGGTTCACAAAGATGATAAAGTTGAGCCAAATGGAATAGAATGAGTCTATAGTTGCAATCCCCCATAAGACTTTGCAGGGGATGCTTTCATTTTAGCCACATTATCAAGGACCACCATTTGCTACACCAATATGGCAACTAGTGATAGGGGAGAAATTCAGCTCAGTTTGCTTTTGAAGGCAAATCTACCTCTTTTGCATTTTCCAAAATAATACATGAACTGAATCACAGCCATCCTTCACTTCTCCATGTTTTGAGATCTAATTCTCCAGTTGCACATCATGTACAAAAATGCAAGGGGTAAAGTGTGCCTAGAAACACATATATCAGTGAAAATAACATGCAAAAGATGCATTATACTGTGGATCATTCCTTTGCAAAAATGTGCATATTAGGCAAAATTGCAAAACAAAAGTGTATAAATCAGGACAAATTTGCAGTAAAATGAGGGTGACTTTTCAGAAAGGCTTTAAGCAATTTTTTTCACAAATGATGTTGAACTGTAGAGAACTGAACTTCAGGCTGGAAAAAAAGAGAACCCAAAATGGTCAGATTCAGCCACCCCCAGCAGCAAAAGGCCTTTTTCGAGGATGGGAAGTGCAGAAATCTAAAATGGAGGCCAACTGGCTGTGCCCTAGAACAGCTGTCATGGATCTAGGCATTTTGGGGCATAACAAATGAGTTATTCAATAGTACGGCACATTGGAGCAAATAAAAAAAAATACTATTTTAGGTTTTCTGAAAATAAACAAAGGAAGCCAAGGCCCTGGAAGCAGATGTGGCAGACTCTGTCCTGGAAAAAGAATTGGGTTCAGTTCTAGTTGCCATAATTTGAGAAGAATGTGGATGTTGACAACTTCCTCAGGATTGAAAGGAGAGTTAAAAGGAAAAGTTTAAGAGGCTCAGAAGGCAATGAAGGCCTCAGGGGAAAGTGTGTTGACATGTTGTCAGTTTCAAAAGTGTTTTAAAAAGAAAGGGAACCATTGTTCAGCTCGCCCTGAAGATGGGATAAGAAGTAATTGGGTAAATTGCAGGGAAGATTATTTAAATAGGCCTTTAACAATCAGAGCACTATGGAAACAAAGCAAGTTGCTTTTACCACTCCCCAAACAGAGAAACTGGGAGAGACCAATGAAAATGTGCTCCGAGAGAACTACAGTGCAGAAGGATTTGCTGGAGTTGGAGGGGCAGGCCAAATCCTTATCCGTCTCTACCTGACAAGCCAACATTGTCAGTGGTTTGTGTGGGATGTACCGTATTTTTCGCTCTATAGGACGCACTTTTTCCCCTTCAAAAATGAAGGGGAAATGTGTGTGCGTCCTATGGAGCGAAGACGCCATAGCCCCACGACCCTCTCCCGGCTGGAGAGGTGACACGCGGCTATGGCAGGAGCCCCCATAGCCGTGCGTCACCTCTCCAGCCGGGAGAGCGCGCTCGGGGCTAAAGCAGCCCCCCGCGACCCTCTCCCGGCTGGAGAGGTGACGCGCAGCTATGGCAGGAGCCTCTATAGCCGCGCGCCACCTCTCCAGCCGGGAGAGCGCACGTGGGGCTAAAGAAGCCCGGCTTACTCTCTCCCAGCTGGAGAGGTGACGCGCGGCTATGGCAGGAGCCTCCATAGCCGCGCGTCACCTCTCCAGCCGGGAGAGCGTGCTCGGGGCTAAAGCAGCCCCCCGCGACCCTCTCCCGGCTGGAGAGGTGACGCGCGGCTATGGCAGGAGCCTCTATAGCTGTGCGTCACCTCTCCAGCCGGGAGAGCGCATGCGGGGCTAAAGAAGCCATATCCCCGCGACCCTTTCCCAGCTGGAGAAGTGACGCGTGACTATGGCAGCAGCCTCTCCGCTGCACCTTTCCGCTGCTCCCTGACCTGCTCTTTGGGGCTGGTGGTGGGCTTCCCCCCGCCAGCCCCAAAGAGCAGGTTGAAAGGAACCTTCCAAGGTAGCCGCCTGAATGCACCTTAAACGGCACCTTGTTTTAGAGTGGGAAAACAAGAGGGGGAAAATTCTCCCACTCTCTGCGCAGCGCCTCCTGCCGCTTCGCTGAAGGGGTGCTGGGCAGAGAGTGGAAGAATTTTTTTTCCTTGTTCTCCCCCCTCTAAAACAAGGTGCGTCCTATTGTCCGGTGCGTCCTATGGTGCGAAAAATACGGTAATCCACCGGGAGCAGTCAAATACAACATTCCTTGTTTTGCTAGAGTGGACATGCAAGGGAATGTTTGGTCCAGCCAGTCGAAACTTCCTGTTCCTCCTGGCCTGGAGCATCCTTCCTCACATGTGACTAGTGGGTGGGCGTGACCTTTCCAGACCAAGGCATGTGGCCACCATCTCTCCTTTTCCATCTTCCTTTCATCCTGTGAACTGCTAGATTGCTAGCCTTAGTCACTAGGTAAATCTCCCTTATGGGGTAAACCTGTTTGTATATGTTTGAAACTTCAAGCCTTAAGCCTGCCTTCAGGGATCACGCTGCGCTCTACCTGACCGTGAGTAAACTTTCTTTTTGTTACTTATGAATAAGACTGTGGTGTCTTTATTCTTTTAGGAGGGATTCAAGGGGTCTTATCATGAAAATATTAGAACACATTTCAATCTGGACAAGCCAGATTGAATTGCATATTGTCTTAAGAAACTCACACGAGTTTGCAACAAGTTTTCTCCTGGGTAAAGGAGAATGCACTCTGCTAAGTGAAGGAACTTGCTAGCGCAAGTTAGGAAGGATATCAATAGACATTATATCCTCTCCTGCCACCCTGAACATTCCCACAGTTTGGATGACCCATTTGCCTACCTAGTGTCATGGCAAGACAGAGGCAAAATAGTGGTGTTAGTTTAGCCAGGTGTTTATATGTGTTGGCAGGGGGCAATTATTCCCCTGGTAAATGGAGACATATCAAGCCTATATAGCCATTGGAAATATCATGTGAAGATCAGAAACAATGGAACATTGTGCCTCCCTCCCCCAAATTAATTCAGATTATGCAAGCCATGTTATCACACGAAAGAGGCTGTGGCGAGGATTCTTCCTCTAGTGAGAAATGGAGCTCACCAATTTGCTGTAGTGTCTGCCTTGGCTTCGCTCTTTGTAAAGACTCTCATAAGGATTGCACAGATGTTGCCTCCTGAATGGCTTTGCTTCAAGCCAGACAAAAATCAACACTCATAGAAAAAAGTAGCATGATGTCTATGATCCTGCAATGATTCAGTCGAGAACAAACCTGAAATGACTAACTGGAGAAGAGCCCAAGAGGAGATTTCTCCCACACAACTTGCCAGTGTGAAGTGCTTACAAGTAGCTATTTCCTCAGTCAGATTTGTACACTTGACCAACACAAACTACTAGAAAATTACAAAACGAGGAAAGTAGATAATAATTGCAGACCCGTGGAAATGTATATGTCCAGACAGCTTCTCTTTGTGAAGCGGGAAACCTGAACTAGTCCAGTGTAAATTTCATGGGGTATTATCATTTCAGCTTTTAGAAACATTAAAAGTCAGTTCAGCTTGTTACAGCATGGTGTTGATAACGCTAAGGTTGCAGGTTCAGTCCCCGTATGGGACAGATGCATATTCCTGCATTACAGGGGGTTGGACAAGATGGTCTTCAGGGTCCCTTCCAACTCTACAGTTCTACAATTCTCCAAATTGTCAAAATCAGTGCTTTTTTCTGGAGGTAAGTGGGGGTACACATAACCCTAAACAATAGCTGTCAACTTACAGATTTGAAAATAAGGGACCAGCAGCCTTGAAAATAAGGGACCTGCAGCCTCACTTGTTCCAGGCACTCCAGTCTTCCTGTCCTCCTGCAGTCTGGTCAAACTCATGCTGGTAGCTTCGAGAACACTGTCCAACCAACTTTGTAACCAGAGGTTCAACTGAATAGAATCTGAATCACATGCACCACAAGGCCAATGCAGCCTCAACTTAAGATGGCTCCCCGGCCTGGCTTTGCACTGCAAAGTTTGCAGCAGCACAGGCAACAAAATGGCATCCAGCATTCAAAACCCCCCTCAGCTTGCATTAACTAGCCACACACAAGGCATGCAAGCTCCACCCCCCAGTCGTTCTTAGACTTCTCATTGGGTGAGCAACACAGCCAAGCAACACAGTTGGAGCCTCCCTCCTCCCTGGCCGGCCAGCAGGGAGGGAGGGAGAGGAGCTGCTTCCTTTGAAATTTAAGGGACATCATTTAAGGGACATTTAAGGGACATCCATCAATAAGGGACAGCAGCGGGACATGGCGCTGGAATAAGGGACTGTCCCTTCAAATAAGGGACACTTGACAGCTATGCCCTAAACGTTTTGTGAATCTATGTTTGGTCTCACTGAGGGGCAGTATTTTAATATGAATAGGAAAATGAGAGTACCTCTAAACAATTTTTAAGGAAATAAAAAAAGCACTGGTCACAATGTACAAAATGCTTGATGAGTGCCATGGTACAGGCCATGCACTGCTTGGAAAGGAAGCAGAGTGTCTGAATTTTCGCAGGTGTAAAAAGGAACTGAAAGTACCCTAAAGCACCAAGGGCACAAATCAACATGAATGCACAATAGAAAGGATGTCTGGAGTAGACCTTTAAGAATCAGTGCCCAATACTGCTGCACTATTTTCTTTGCTACTCTATTTCCACACCTGTCAGCAGCTGCTACATTACGCAGAACAAGGAAGGGCATGCAGAACCGTTCCTTTGGTGCAGCTACAATTCAAGCACCTTTGGGCTCTGCATCCCCTTGAATTTTTCCATTCCAGCTGGTCAGTAACACCTGCAACTAATAACTTACAGCTGAGCATCCTTTCCCCCCTTCCCAATCCCATTTTCTTTATTGACATGTCTAGGAGTGGAAGAATCTGCCAATTTTGGTTTCCTTCTGTTTTTCATTGTCTCAGTCTTAAGCTTGGCACTCCCCAGTTCATGACAGTTTACAATTAAAAGGAAAAAGAAAACTCAGCCCGAAAATTCATACGCTGTTTTGTGTGCATTTCCAATGCATTTTCTTATGTAATTCTGCCTAATACATGCATTTTGCAAGCAATTCTCCCAAATACAGTGCATTTTTGTATATTTTCACTCATCTAAGCATTTTTGTATGCACTTTCCCAGAATATATGCTTTTTGGTCCACCTTTTGGGGTTCAAGAACTGCACTGCAAAATTTGGAGAAGTGTGAATTTTGAAAGATAGACATGTCTCAGTTTGTGTGTTCGTTAGGGAAATGGAAACTAGGAAGGTCCACATTAAAATGTAAACTGAATGGTCCCATCCCCCATCTCTAGTTGTGTCTTTTTAGACTGGTAAGCCTGAGGGAAGCAACTGTTCTGTTTGCATTGATATACTGGTCACACTGGGAGCCATTTTTGGGTTGAAGAGCAAGAGAAAAATTCTTGGGGGGCGGAGGAATAAATTTTAAAATTATAGGGATTGGGGGAAATGGCACAGGAGTGGAAGATGGGAATTATCCATCTCTCAATTCACAGCCCTTGCATGGGGAAAAGTAATTGAACTACTATTACGGAAAACTTGCAATCACTCATTGTCACTTTGAATTTCTACTGCTCTTCAATGGTCTTGCATTTTTCTGGCACCAGAGACATTTAGCATCTGTGCCTGGTTATGCTGAGGATAAAGCCTTCATTAAGATGGAGGCTGAAGTTAGCCCAAAATTCCTGAACTCCCAACCCATTATTCCACAAGTGCATTTCTCATTTTCTTATTGCTCCATTCACCCCCCCCCCCTTGTTGCTTTGGCGAATCTAATCGGACTCCCTCCCCAAAACATCTGGAAATATTCATAGAGTTTAATAGAGAGATCTGCCATAGATGCAGTATGATTACAATGGCTGCATTCAGAAAGTGATGAGGGGGTTGAAAGGTTTTGTTTCCACATTGGCTTTTAAGCCATAGTTTAATGTTATATCTGAAATACAAACTGTGGTTAATATTAACTGTGGTTTGTCGAAACGAGCCAATTGCTTACATAACCCATTATTTGAAGTTGGATTGTTTATAAGAAACCATATTTAATTCTGACCACAGTTTGTTAGATTTGGATGACACAAGCCACAGTAATTAAAAATAAATAAAAAATTGAAGCAAACATTTCTGATCTCAGACACATAGAAAGAGAAGAGACAGATGTGGAATGTACAAGCCCCAAACTCATGCAGGCTCATTCAAATCATGATAGACCATGGTTTAGTGTAGCATTCAAATGCAGCCACTGTCTGATTTTGCTGTAAGTAAACTAATAAGAACTGCAATTGTAGAAATTGTCCTGCTTGCTTGGGAGTGAACAGGGGCCATTTCCTAACCTTGCTCAGACCATGACAGGTCATGTTTGCCAACCTTCCTTTTGTCTTGGATATCACTTGCTTAGGGACTTTGGTGTACATTTGTCTAATTTAACTACATTTAAAATACATGGGTGCCCCCAAAGAATACTGGGGACTTCAGCACCCCCTTACAGAATTAAAATTGCCTGCGGCCATAACAAGCTATGTGCCAATTCATTTTGCATTTTTAAAAATAATTGCTGTATATTAATAAATAACAGCCTAGTGATGATGGCAGCTGTGTGGGGGATAAGGAAAATTTGTAGTGGTATGTTTTGCAATATCACATTTTTTCACCCAGTAGGAAGGAAGCCTCATTTATCTTGAAGTAAAACATACCCAAGCCAGCCAATTGTGGTTTATATTATACAGACACCACACCTGGGGAGTACATAAAAGAACGTGGACTTGGAGGAAAGAGTTTAAACAAACATACCCCAGTTCACTGTCAGGTTCTCCTTCTCCGTCCAGTGTCATGCTAACAATAATCACAGCGAGATTCTCCCCCATTGCTCTAGAAATCCCCCTTCCATGTCCCAGGTGGGGTTTTCAACATTTCTTCCTGTGATTGCTTAGCAACAGTAATTACGTGATTGCAAGCACCTTTAGCAACAGCCGCTTCTCTGCATCTGCCTCTAATAAACCTTAGAATGTCTCCACATTTTGCTTTTTAACTTTCTTTACAGATGTCCCATTGACTTACTTTTCTTAAAATGAAAGCTTAGGGTCCAGGGCCCATGCCATCTTGGGGCCTGATACAAATGTATCCCCTATCAGCAATGTAGGCTGTGAATGGCCTTAACAAGAACCATGCAATAAAACTACAGGGAAATAAAATGCACTGCTTAATTACAGTAAGTTGAAAAATTGTTACAAGAAGGTGTTGTTGTTGTTGTTTAGTCATGTCCGACTCTTCGTGACCCCATGGACCAGAGCACGCCAGACACTCCTGTCTTCCACTGC